>NW_023494792.1:55848210-56033210 GCF_904425465.1 Colossoma macropomum | reverse complement strand
GATATATATTTTTAAAGCAGTCATCTGCCAGTACCGATATGATTCAGAGTATCATCGTGCATAGCTACTTTTTTAAGGTATAAAGAACCTCTACATAATGTAAATGTTCTGTTCCAATTAAAGGTTCTTTATAGAACCAATAGAACATTCAGGAATGTTTATTTTTAAGGGTGTGGCCACCCTACGTTTCACTTGTATCATGAAGGGCAAAATCAGCATGTGAAAAGTAGCGAGTGGCCATCAATACACCATCCAGCAGTTTGATGGCTGTGCAGCAGTGCATGCGACCTCAACAGTGAAACTTGCTAGCTTGGCAATAACACAAGGCTCTCTTTCTTCCAGACGTTACCAGCACCATGTAGTCATCATATGGTTTGTTTCCCTTTTTCTTGTGTGTTTTTAAAGCACTGTCATCTGCCCATCTTTATTTAAGGCTCATAGTGGAAGTGAGTCACAGAGTAGACTCCAGATCAGTAGTACAGTACAGTCTTATGCAAAAGTTTGCACACCCGTGGGAGGAAATTACATGTTTGGTTGTTAGCGTGAGTGAAAATAAGGCAACACCTTATCTACAGAGAACACTTAACCCCTTCAGTGGCCACCAACAGGCCCAAAGTTTCATTACACACTTCTATGAGCGTAGAATAGCTCAGCCAGTTTGCATAGAAGTCCCTGTAGTTACTGAATAGTAAACCTTAGTATGTAATAAGCCTGGAATGTTAAGAGGTTAAATATGCTGTTTTTTAGCACATAAAATTTGGCCTTGCATTTTATTTGCTGAAAAATGGCATATTTAACCCCTTAAAACCCCAGGATTGTTACATACTAGGGTTTAATATTCAGTAACTACACGTTTTTTCCCCACTATGTTAAATTCAGCTGATGGTCAAGATACTGTACTATTTTGGTAAAAATATTTATAGGAGGATATGTGGACTTTCCTTCCACTTGATGACTCTAAGAATCATTTTCTCTCCATCAGAAAAAGTTTCCTCACAGCAGTCAAAAAGGAAGCTATGATTTGAACCATCCACTCCTGCTCATCTTATTTGGCTTGCTTATTTTTGGGACGTTGCCCTGCTGGAATGTACAATGGCTGGGATACAAAAGGCCGAAACAAGAACAATTGCATTGTGGGCAAACAATGAGAAAGAACTGTTAAAAAACAATGAGAGTTTAATGACTTCTCTACACTGGTTAACCATTCAAGCTGTAAAAGTGAGTGGAAACTCGTTCATGCTATGGTCTTTTACTTAATATCCTTTGTTGTCTCCTCTTATTTGTGAGTATAACACTATTATCATTAACACTATTGGTATCCAATAATGTCTAATAACTCTATATTACTATTGTGTAGTATAGTTCTTGTGACCTATATGTCCACTTGCTAATAAAACACTAGCCTTGTTTACATGCAGCCTAAAATCAATTAATAATCTGAGTAATAGGTCAATAGGAATAGAATACATCCTCAGTCGGAGTAGTCTAGTCCGATTAAGGGCCATTCGGAATTCAATTTCTATCTGACAGTCACAATCAGACAGTTTAAGTCTGTTCTGATCATGTGCGTCACGTCATAGTGAAAGTTTATAATGTTCAACATGGCGGAGCAGAAACTGGCCTGCAGAGGAGACGAAGTTTATGCTCTGATCTTTAAAAGACGGCGGTGGGACGGGCGTCCAGCTTATGTGTCTCAGAACACGACGTCTTCCTCTCGGCCTTCTTTAATAAGATCATGTGAAGGACGTTTTCCTGTCTGACATCATTTTAAAGTAATTAAAAACACAAGCACTGCTCACTGCTGCTCATCTCACTCTGACTGGACTTACGTGATTCTCGTTGTCATGGTAACGTCTACGCTAAGCGGTTCTCTACGTATGCGTGTAAATTTGGATCGGATTACTTGTTGTGAGCATGTAAATGGAAATTTTCCATCAGATTGTTGAGTAGAGTGAGAATATAAACACCTCAGTCTTCATCTATAATCGGAATGTATTTAATCAGATTGGCAAAAAATCTTTGTATGTAAACGTCAAAATCACAAAATATTCAGCCAAGAAATATTAATATGTTAACTTATTTTTGCTTCCAGTCATGCAGTCCAGTTGTTACTGATACGTTTTAATATTTTCCCTCCTGAACAGAGGAAGAAGTGACATTCTCACACATTATTTTTTCATTTTTCACTTTTCTTTTCTCTCACTCTCTTCGTTTCGTTTGTCTCTCTTACATAGCCAGAAGAGTCACCTTGGTCATAATCCAATTCTCCGATGAGAAAAGCAGACACTCACACACTCACGCACACATTCCGATTAACATGATCACTCTCCAATGCTCACACTCCCACCCGCCATCCCACGCACACACACCCACCCACACAGAGCGCGCAGGCTGCCAGCCATCTCATCTGAGATTCAGCTCTGGTGGAGAGGGGGAGCCAGTGTGACATTAAGCAGTTGGTCTGTTGGAGAGCGAGCGAGCGAGGGAAGGAAGGAAGGAGGGAGGGAGAGATGTGGAGAAGAAAATGAGAGGAAAGCAGGATCATGGAAAAGGAGGGGTGCAGCAAAAGAGGAGAGAGGAAGAATCCTGAATGCACACATGCTCACACACAGACAGACAGACACACACTCTAATCCCCATGGGATACTCCACTACCTGTTGTCTTGGCAACCGCAGCGAGTTGTGATGGCGGTGTGTTGTGGAGGATGAATGTCGGCAGGGTTGGGAGAGGCAGAAAATCTGCCCTTTGCTTTAGACATCATAGCTGAGCGTGGATTAATTCACCCGTTCTCTTTGCTACTGCATGCCCTGCACTGTTCAGTTGCATGTGTCACCTAAGCATGAAGCACAGATGTCTGAGATCACTGTAGCAGTCACGTTCTATTTAAAGTGTGCGTGACTGCATAATGAATTTATGGCCCAATCCCATTTCACCCCTCGCCCCTACCACTTAGCCCTTAGCCCTCTGTTTTGCGCGTTCACGTCTAGGGTTAGGGTGTCCCAGTTTTTGTTGAGATAGAGGGGTAGGGTGAAGTGTTAGGGCTACATGGCCCTCGAAACGGAGGCTTTTCAGAGACTCCAAACAGAGTGTTAAAAAAGAAAAAAAGAAAAACCGGCAAGATGTCTGCGCGAGCGACCAAAGAAACCCACAAATGTGAGAATTTTCTCCATTAAAAAATTACAATAACTATTGTATTATATTAGTTTAATGTTGTTTAATTGTATTTTGGTCGTTTTCTTCATAACAAGCAAAAAAAAACACTAACAGCATGCTAATGTCTCTGTAGCTATCTAGCTAACTTCCCGAAACGGAAAAATTTGAACAAGAAGCTGGCGAATAGCTGACTTCAGCTTCGTACCACCAAAGAATCAGCGGTGGGCGATAATAAATAATTGTCTTAAACCCCCTCTTTGAAGGCATCTAAAGCCCAGCAGTGAGGTTGCTGAACTTTTCCCTTCTCTGCTATCACTGAAGACGGGCTGGGTCGCCTTCAGAGCAGCGCTAGTAGCTGTTACTGAAGAGGTAGTGGTAAAAAGAAGAAATGGGATTGGGCCTATGTTCACTATGGTTGGGCAGTGTGATGGTATGTCAAATCTGGGCAAATTCTTTTGACTAAAAACAGGCCATCATTGGTCAGCAATTAACCATTAACAGGCAAGCCTAAAATCAAGGACACGGCAAAATATTGTTAGTTCCTTTTAGCAGGGCTGTATACTGGTCTGGCGGCAGTGTGCTTCTGATGCTTGGCATAGCAAATAGTGTGTGCAGTTAAGGCTTAGTTCTTGTACTGATGTTGCTTCCAGAGGCAGTTTGGGACTCTGAAGTGAGTGATGCAACAGAGGATGGGTCATTTTTACACACTGCACGCTTCAGCACTCTCCAGCCCCCTCTGTGAGTTTGTGTTTGTTTATGGAGATTGCATGGCTGTGTGCTTGATTTTGTACACCTTTTTAGCAATCAGTGTGGCTGAAACACCTGAACTCAATTATTACTTATGGCTATACAGTATATACCAAAAGCGGCATTAATCTTAATTATATTGTAATATAAAATTTTGGCTGTACTGCCCTCTACTAATTCTGGTTCTGAAATCTGATTGGCTAAACCACTTGGAAGACATTGTAGAATACTTGATACACTTATGAGTTCATACATGATGGTGTGTGCACTGTAGAATGCGGTATTAATGGGTAGGGCAGGCATCAGAATGTGTATGAAGTAAATATCTTGAAACTGTATTGAACAAACCCTTCTAAGAACCCTGTTTTGTTTAATCTAAGGGGCTGACAAATTTATGTTTGCATGATTATATGATTATATGAAACTTAATAGTTGGCAAAATGACTGGAATACACTCTGGTGGGCTACTGACAGTCCTATATTCTGAAATTCCAAAGTTATATTTATCACTCATTAATAGCCAAAGTTAAAGCAAACGTATATGCCAAGGTTGGAGCCATGGTGCACATTGTCACAGGTTGGCATTGCAATATCATGATGTCACACCCCTAACAATCAGCGTATTACTTGCGTGAACTCTGTAGTAACAAGTAGCTGATTGGATGTCAGCCCAATATGTCATTTTTCATTTTTCATGTGGCACCACTGTGCTGGTGCATTTTGTTTGTTCCAGCTCGCTCACAAAAACAGAAATATTGTGACGTACACTCACCAACCACTTTATTAGGAACTGTATACTAATACTGGATGGGACCTCCCTTTGCTCTCAAAACAGTCTCAGGTCTTCGTGGCAGGGATTCCACGAGTTGTTGGAAACATTCCTTTTAGATTCTGGTCCATGTTTACATGACTGCATCGTGCAATTCCTGCGGATTTTTTGGTGCACTTTCATGCCGCAAATCTCCCATTCTCCCATATCCCAGAGGGGTTCTATTGGATTTAGAATCGATGACTGGGAGGCCAGTGAAAAACAGAGAACTCATTGTCATATTCATGAGCCCAGTTTGAGATGACTTTTGCTTTGTGACATGGTGCGTTATCATGCTGGAAGTAGCCATTAGCATATGGATAATTTGGGACCATGAAGGGATGCACACAGTCAGCAACAGTACTTAGGCTGTGGCATTCAAGCGATGATTGATTTAGTATTATCAGACACAAAGTGTGCCAAGAAAACATTCCCAGCACCATTACACCGCTTCCACCAGCCTGGACTGCCAACACAAGACAGGTTGTGCCCAGGGATTCATTTGCCAAATTCTGACCCTAGTGTCTGTGTGCCTCAGCAGAAATCTAGATTCATCAGACCAGGCTACATTTTTCCAGTCATCGACTGTCTAGTTTTGGGGAGCGTGTGTCCACTGCAGCCTTTCTGTTTTTCGCTAACAGAAGCGAAATCAAACGTGGTCTTCTGCTGTTGTAGCCCATCCACCTCGAGGTCTGATGTGCTGTGCATTCTGAGATGCTTTTCTGCTCACCACATTTGTACAGAGTGGTTATCTGAGTTACCCTCTGTCAGCTTGAACTAGTCTGGCCATTCTCTGTTGACTTCTCTCATCAACAAGGCGTTTCCGTCCACCGAATTCCAGGAGGTCAGCAGTTAGAAATGCTCAACCCAGCCTGTCTGGCACCAAGAGCCCTGCCGAGGTCAAAATCACTGAGAGCACTTTTTGTTCCCCTTTCTGATGGTTGATGTGAACATTACCTGAAGCTGCTGTCCTGTATCTGCATGATTTTATTTACTGCACTGCTGCCATACGATCAGCTGATTAGATAATTGCATGAATGAGTAGGTGTGCAGGTGTTTCTAATAAAGTGCTCGGCGATTGTATGTTGTGTATTATAAAGTATAGTGATGATATGCTTTGTCCATATTGCCCACCCGTAACAGTCACTCACGTTTTTCTAACTCCTGATATGCGTGTGATTGTGTGTCTCTGTGCAGAGATCCGATCTCAGCTGGTGGAGCAGCAGAAATGTCTGGAACAGCAGACGGAGATGCGGGTGCAGCTGCTGCAGGACCTGCAGGATTTCTTCCGCAAGAAAGCAGAGATCGAGAGCGAGTACTCGCGCAACCTGGAGAAACTGGCTGAGCGCTTCATGGCCAAAACACGCAGCACCAAGGACCACCAGCAGTACAAGTGAGCGGGGCTGGGGCCGAGAGTCTGGGGTTATGAGCAGAAACGATGAGCGAACGCTGTACTGAGAGGAGACTGATGCAGATCTAGTAACCTTTGTTTCTCTTCACCCATCCGGCCATTGTTGTAGCAAGAAACCAGTCATCTCTCTCTCTCTCTCTCTCTCTCTCTCTCTCTCTCTCTCTCTCTCTCTCTCTTTTGTCTGGTCATGGTTTGCTGTGAATGCAAAGGCGGCGCTGAGAATATTTTACCCATGATGCTCCACTGCGCTTATTGCCTGAAAGATCAGAATTGGCAGAGAGACACTAGGAGATAACTGCTCCTGCTTCCTTTATGTATTCTACTCATCATCTGTCAGGGTGTGTTTGCAATCACAGTCTCATTAATGCAGATAGCATTCTCCAGCAAAAGAGGAGAGAACAGAGAGAGAGGAGAGAGTAAAGGACAATTCATCTTCTCTCTGTCTCTCTTTCTTTCTCTCTCTCTCTCTCTCTCGGTCTTCCTCTCCTTCACAGCTGGCGCTGGTGTGTTGGGCGCTGCTGGTGCGCAGGTCCTCGCAGGGTTGTCCCACTGCTTGCCTGCTGAGAGCTGTGCTATTAGTCAGTGACTGTAGAGCATTTCTGCTCCAAAATGGCTTCCTATTGTCTTTTTGCCAGTTCTTTCTAATGTGCAAGACTCCTATCGGTGAAACAAAATGGCGCCCAGGCATCCAGCTCTGCAGGTGGTCATATTTGATCAATATCCTCAAAAGCAAACTTGGCCGGTTTGGAGTGAGAGAAAGTCATGCATTCATAGCCTTTGATTCATGCCTCAGTAAATGAATGCTCTGTGGCCCATATCCAGCATTTTTCTTGTAGTTTTTTTTTTTCTCCTTGAGGTCCGTTTATGACACTTGTGTGGCTTTATGTACCAAATAATTGAACCAAATATGAACCAAATTCATTTTTACGGGACCATTTTCAAACTTCTCTTTGTTCTGTAGATTTAAACAGGCTGTTTTTCTTACTGGGTCTTGGTCAAAGTAGATGCTTTGTTGATTTTCTGAGTGAAAGTAAGTTATAACACATTCTTCACAGAGAACAGACTTAAATGGCATTTTTTCTGCATATTTTAGTGCACATTTTATAACACCAGGGGTGCCCAAATGTTTGCATACTACTTTAAAAGATCTTAGTTCTGATTGGTTGTTCTGAATTGTGTTGCAAAAATCTGACCAGGCGCAAATAAGGTCAGTGTGAGTGGACAGGGCTGAACTGCTGTAGGGTGAATAGGCAGATATTTGCAGATATGTTGGTTTTCGTGACACTGTCTACTTCATTAACCTCGTTTATTTCAACAAAGCAAGGAAATTTTGTTTTTTAATGATATGAGCCCTTTAATAATAACGTTAGCTGCTTTAGCTAGCACACAAGAGCCGTCAGGAGGCAGGATAGGGGGCAGTTGGGCAGTTGTTTATGTTCATGTTGCTTTTTTCACTTCGTAAGTGTTTGTATCCTTAAATTCCAGAACATGTACATCCAGTAGTGAAAATAAGTTTTGTCATTCTGGATATTTGTCACACCAGGAATGTTTCCGGAGGATTCTTTCTGTGTGCGCAGAGGGGTCGTGCATTTGGTTCCTCTGGGCTGGGATACGTTTCCTCAGCTTCCTGCAATGACCGTGTGATGTTTAGTGAAGTTTTCAGGAAGGCAGATAAGCTTCTTTTACCCAGAATCAGCCTTTTTTCTCTTAAACCAACGTCATGCAGTCGCTCGCTGTAGAGAGGCCTGTTAAAAGCTGGAAATTTCCTGAGGACATGCAAGAAAATTGTTCATTAGTGGGTTTTGGAAGGCAAAACCACAAAGCAGCATCAGAAAATGGCAGACGCAGAGGCCACCCAGCAAGTGTTATAGCACTGTTGGTGGGGTTACCAAAAAAATGTTATTACCAAGACCTGCCATATTAACTACTTAAAAGCCTTGAGAAACATGGAAATCTGGTTTGGGAAACAGTAAACAGACGGTGGAATTTGTATTTTTTCTTCCCATATGTCTTTAAATGTTAAGCCTGAGGTTATGTAATTGGCTTCTGTCAAATAAAATAAAAATATATCTTGTATGAAAAGGGTGATATTTGCCAGACAGCTTTTGGCCCATAAACACTTGTTTCTTCTGTATGGTTTGTGGTGTTTGGTGCAGGAAAGACCAGAACCTGCTGTCTCCTGTGAACTGCTGGTACCTGCTGCTGAACCAGGTGAGGAGAGAGAGCAAAGATCATGCCACGCTCAGTGACCTCTACCTCAACAACGTCATCACACGCATCTCACACGTCAGCGAGGACAACACACGCCTGCTCAAGAAGGTGAGAGCGCACATTAAGTGACGATAGACCTTTTAAAAGTTTGCAAAAAAGATGACATTACGAAGATGCACACATTCAGGTAGAAGAGAAGCATTCAGTCATTGACCTGCGTTAGCAGACGGGGCCAATTTCATGATGAATGGTTGTTCGAGTGAGTGTTTGTCTGGTGAAAGCTCTGAAAAGAATGTGATCTGGGTAGGTTTCTGTAAAATGTCAACCATTTGAGAACGTAATAGCTGCACAGTTGTATATACAGCTCCCAGTTATTCTGACTATCACCTGTGAGTTACATAAGCTGTAAATACATTTGCTCCTGAAATGTCCACATTTAAGCTGGATCTGCCTTTAAACATCAAACATTGCTAGCTTGGCGCTAACATAATGGCAAACCTAATAGAAAAATTAGCATCTTTATAACACGCATACTGTGTTCGCACATTTGCACCTGTTAGTCATATTTGACCTAACCTACATGGTTGTAGTTGCTCTCTACATTTAGTTTATATAATGTAGATGCTTATATTCTATAATACCCTTTGCAGCTATGTATTCATTTTTGCTTTTATTATGTGTTTACTAGGGGTGTGGGAAAAAATCGATTCTTAGATGCATCGCCATGCAGACGTGAACGATTCTGAATCGATTCACAAATGTCAAAAATCGATTTTCTAAATATTTAATTTATAACGTAATGTTGACGGAACGCAAAAGGCAGAACTGGAAGTGCAGCACCTGGACAGTCTGTGGCGGCACATGACAAAAACACACATGGATGATCAAGAAATCCGACCGGCTCCCTCTGCATTAAAGCCAGGTTAGGTCAGGAGTCACAACACACATGTTAAGAAGAGCCATTTTGTCCTTTCAACAAAAATCAAGCCACCTTGGGAGCCACAACATTTAATGTCCAGTATGTCTCAGTATATGATAATGTCCTGCTATCAGTTAGGTTAAAATGTAAACGAAAACGCGGATTTACTTTGCTCTGCTTTAAGCTTTAGCTATAGCCGCTTTCCTTCCATCTCCACCAGAAAACTTTTTCTCTAAAGTAGATCAGTTTCTTGTAAAATGTCTCTCAAAGTACGTCTGTTTTACGAGGCTGAAGTCGCTTCTTTAAGCCGCTCCAGCTTCTTGTTAGAATTTTCCTGTTCCACCTTAAATTCTGACTGAGGTGCCGAATGTAAATGCGGCACCATTTAAGGTGAAACGGGAAAATTTGAAAGAGAAAGTAAGTAAGAGCAAGTAAACCAACAGCAGCGCTTATGAATGCAAATAACGCATCGTTGCTAGGTGACCTGCAGTCGGAGAACGCCAGTTCTCAGTCGTTGTGAAACAGGGCTAAGACTAACATTACCCCCCACCACCACCACCACTATTGTAATTGTCCATTGCGATGCTTCCCTGTAGACACTGTCAAATGCCAGTTAGATATAAATTGGCCAACCCTACCTTGGCTTTGATTTTTCTGCTAACTACATAAATCAGACACATACTTCATGTGCAATTTTCCATGTGCAGTATGTGTAAAATATCGTTATAGTGTAAAGATTTATTGGCTTTTCTATATATATTTAAAAAAATATATAGTTACTTCATCAGCATTCCCATGTGCAACATAATCAATACTTCATATGCAACATTCCATGCACAAAATTGATAGTGATAGTGTAAAGATTCTTTGCTTTTCTATGTATGTTTATATTGTCAATTTTGTGAAGGATGTAGTTTTATGTTTTTTGTATTTAGTTTCGTGTTAAGTAATTAACAAGGTCAATTACCTTGTTTTTAAATTCTCTTCTAGTTACTTCTTTTCTTGAGTGATTTGCTGTCTCTTTTCTGCTGTAGCGCTCAGAATTTTCCCCATTGTAGGAAAAATAAAGGATTATCTAATGCAGAATATGGGTGGGATTGTTGCCTCATGCAAGGTCTGTCCAGTACCTGCCAGAAATTCCTCCAGCGTTTTTCATCTTGCTATATCATGAAATTGTCATTCTGTACTTGTAATAATGGTGTAACTTTCGTAAAGTCATGACAGTGCATTTAGTACCAAACGTAACTGTCCGACCACCAGCAAGTGATGGATTCAGTAAAGGGGTTCACATGAAGAAGACTTGCTGTTTTAATTGGCCTTCAGTCTGACCAAACTCTAACACTAATTAAACCAAAGAGTGAGTGTGTGGAACGCTCTGCTTCAGTTCAGCTCGTGTGTATATGAGGGGTACAGTAGTTTTGTTTTCATGTAGATTCATTCTTAATTATTTATGGGTTCTGCCTGTCTGTGCAGAACTTTGCGCACTGTTGGTTTATTCATGGGCAGTGAAATTCCTGTCCCATACACTGAAGCTTCACTTCTCCATCGCTGCTGTTAACCCTTTCGCAAGAGAGCTCCCACCAGAGGGATTTGCCATGGCTGGTCCCTAGATGGTGCGGTCCCACCAGTGGCACTCGGATGTAGCATCAGGAACAAATGAAGTAAAGCCTAAAGGTTTAGAATAAAGTTTTAGAAAGTTTAAAGTTGTTTTTTTAGAAAAGAATTTCCATGACTTGGTACCAGGAGAGCAGCATGGGAACAGAAGACTTACATAGCGGGGATGTAGTTTTCCATCTCAGCTTCAGTGCAAATAGAGCACTCTTACTGATGCTCAGTTGTGCAGTATTGCACTCACTCTATTTATATGGCAATATTAGATTTCTCTAAAGCAGTTTTTATTTGCCCCGGTCTTTCCATCCCAATTGAGTTACGACTAATTCCCAGTGTAGCGGCTCTCTGAGCTGTTCCAGTCGTCTGCAGATGCTGTGTAGAAGTGCTTATTGTGCAACACCATGTAGCAGTGGTTAATGTGCCTCGGGGCTCCATTTAACCAGGCAGCCAGTCAGACGTCTGATTGAGAACACAGTTCTTTGTGTTCTTGAGGACCTTCCGGTCACTGAAGTCATGTACAGTCGTCTGCAAAAGTTAGGACACCCCAGGGCTTCAAATGACACATTCTGTGGATTGTCTAAGTGAAAGTAAGTTAATACATCCTCTACAAAGAGGAGACTTCTGCACATTTTAATGCACAACTGCTGTTTATTTGCTTAATTTAGCATATTTGGGGGCATAAAACATTTTATGTTTTGTTTTATTTTTTCCAATATGTTAAACTCAAAAACTGAAAAAAATGCCATATTTAAGTGTGTTCCCTGTGGAGGATGTGATAATTTATTTTCACTCAGAAAATCAACAGAACATGTAATTTGACTGGGGGTGTTAAAACCTTTGCATATAACTGTAGTAGAGCAGGGATCCTAACTGGGATCACAGCAGCCTTTCTTTTGCTTTTAACCTTAAAACATACACCAATACAACAGTAGTGTAATTGACTTTGTGAGGTCAGAGATTAATATCCCTGCATGGTACCCCTGTACAAGTGATGAAGACCTACCACATGTACCACAGCAAGGCTCTGAGCAAAAAATAAAGGATTATCCTATCTTAGCTTGCACAGAATATAGGTGGGATTGTTGCCTCATGCAAGGTCTGGCCAGTACCTGCCAAAAAGTCCTCCTGTTTTTCATGTTGCTGTATCATGAAATTGTCATTCAGTACTGGTAATAATGGTTAAACTTTTGTAATGTGCATTTTTACGCAGCCTCACTTTTGCTTTTAACCTTAAAACATACACCATGATCCAAATTTGAGCGTGTTAGTATGGAACGACTTGATAAAATATTAAGAAGAATAAGTAGGAATAGTAGTAAAATACTACAAAATTGTCTGACTTAAGTGCCATATTAATGCTGTCGGAACAAAACCTTGTATCTCCAAAATGATAACTTTACAGGAGAAGGAAAAAAACATACTTTACTTTTAACGTAAGTTAATGGAACCAGACTTTTTTCCAAGCAACAAATGAGACAAAAATATTAGACTTAGTCATTTAATTATTAAGGAAAATGACCCAATGTTACATATCTGTGAGAGGCCAAAAGTATTGTTCCTCTAGCCTTCTGGCTTGTCCATTTGATCTTTAGCAAACTGCAGACGGGCAGCAATGTTCTATTTGGAGAGCAGCGTCTTTCTCCTTGCAACCTGCAATGCACACCATTGTTGCTCAGTGTTCTCCTGATGGTGCACTCATGAACATTCACATTAGCCACTCTGAGGCCTTTAGTTGCTTAGAAGTTACCCTGGGTTCCCTCGTGACCTGGCAGACCATAACACGTCGTGTACTTGGTGCGATCTTTTTGGTTGACCACTCCTGGGGAGTGTAACAGTGGTCTTGAACTTTCTCCATTTATACACAGTCTGTCTGACTGTGATTGGTGGAGTCCAAACTCTTTAGAGATGGTTCTGTAACCTTTTCTAGTCTGATGAGCATCAACAACTCTTCCTCTGACGTCCTCAGAAATCTCCTTTGTTCGTGCCATGAAACACTTCCACAGACATGTGTTGTGAAGATTAGATTGTGATAGATCCCTGTTCTTTAAATAAAACAGGGTGGTCACTCACACCTGATTGCCATCCCACTGATTGGGAACACCTGACTCTAATCAAGTCTAATAATTTGTTGAATTTGGTTCTCTTTGTCTGCTATTAGGACTTGTCTGAAAATCTGATGAACTTTTAGGTCAAATTTGTGCAGAAATATGGAAAATTCTAAAGGATTCACAAACTTTCAAGCACCAATTATGAGAAGTGAAGATTCATGACAGTTCTCAAGGTGGGACACTTTCATCCCTGCAGTTTTTGGGGTGACACTGGAGGCTGCATCCTTTTTTGATAAGCTGTGTTATCAGCCTTCTGGTTATCAATGAACCAGTAATAACCTGAATTTCTGAATTGCACTTTTAAACTAGCTGCGTGGCTCTCAGTGACTTGGTGCTCAGAAATAGCTTCGTCTGCTCGTAATCTGTGTAATCTTGACTCCAAGCCTGAATGAACTTGGCAGATGGAAGCAATAGAACGGCATTAAGGAGAGCGGCTCCTTTCAAAATGGCTTTTGATCCGTCCATTCCGTTTAGATCAGGTGTCACACAGGCCAGTGTTTCATTGCTGTAGATATGAGTTTGACCCAAGCCTGCCCCTTTGTATTCCTCCTCTAATATACTCTTGTTTTTTTCTCCCCCTTCTGTAGAGTAAAGAGATCACTTTCCAGCTGCAGGAGGACCTGATGAAGATTCTTAACGAGCTCTACACGGTGAGGACAGCTCTCGCTTTTGCTCGCTCACTCTGTCTACCCAAACGATTCTTCTCATCATCCTTTCATTCTCTGCTTCGCTTCTTAAATTACGATTTCATTCCCGTCCCCCTTCGCTCTACCTTTCTCGTTTTATCATTTCATCAATACATGAGTCACCCACTCCATCGCCAGCCTTCTTTCTTCCACTTGGTTCTTCGATCAGTCCATAACTCAGCTCCATCAGTCTCATCAGCTTTTCATCTTCTCATGCTGTCGTGCTATACTTCTGTCGCTCTGTCACCATGCCAGTCCTCGCCAGCTTTCATTTTCGGGCATATGTTTAGTTTTACCTTGTCTATTTTGAGGTATGATGGCCTCAGAAGGACATATTGCAGGTTCTTATCTCATCCATGATGGAGCGATGCTCCAGTATGGATCTGCAGATTGCGACAAACGCTGCCCAAACCTTGCAGTCGCATGAACATTTGCCCTGATTTTGAGCTCGTCTGACGCCTTAAAAGCCAGCGGGTCTTAAATAAATAAACCCTATTAAACAAAGCCATGCGGTACGCATTAGCTACGGCAGCCAGGCTGCCGGCTAGCAGGAAGAGTGCTTTACATTCTTGACACAGGACACATTTAAAGAAGAAAACTCTCTGCGGCTTTTGAACCATAACTACAGACAAAGCCCCACTGCTTTGAACCACTGAGGTTCATGTGTGTTGCTGTCTTTACTTCAACGTGCATTCTCACGAATCACACATTCACACGTTTACTCTGGGAGCTGCATTTTTGTATAGCATTTGCTGTACTGTTGTTGAGGGGGGAGTTTTAACTGTGCATGTGTTTGTCTGCCTGTGCTTGAAATGAATCACAACTTCATTGCAATGCAGCCTGAGGCCAAGCTAAGCAGGAGTCATTTACATATGGCAAATATTACTCAAAGTCTCTCCCTTTCACACATACGTGTGGATATGTACATGTGTGCTACCGCCCCCCCCCCCAAACACTCACACGACAGCCATTAGGCACACAGATGGTCTGTGTATGACGGGTTGTGTCTTAACTGTGTGATTGTCTCAGTGTGTGCATATGAAAACACTACGGATGTGGGAAGAACTGGCTTCCTTATTAGATATTGCTTCGCAAGTCATTCACAGATGTGAGTGAAGGACATAGGTGGTGAGAATCACAGGCCAAAGCAGACGCAGTGCTAATACTGTATTGAGCAGGGGTTCTTAACCTTTTTCACCCCAAGGCCCACCTGTTTATAATTATAGAGTAAACTAAAATCAATTTTATTTTAAATAGTTCTTTTTCTTGGTTGCTCACAGTGAAAACCTGTAAATTAGTGCCTGAAAAAGATCAGGTCACCCATTTCACTTCAATCACAGAAACCAAAATTTGCAGTTATGTTAAAAAAAAAAGTTTGCAGAGATGTCAAAAAATGCGAAAAGGAAAAAAAAAAGTAGATGTAGATGTGGACTGTGATTTGGAGCTGCAGTTCATTGCGATTTCACTGAAAATACTTGTGTCTTTACCACAGGAGTAACTGTTTGGTCTTGAGTCTCTTTAGTTTTTAGGGCTTTAGTGCCTCATTTCAAATAAACCTCACTCCACTCACGCTTTTGGATCAGCGTTGCTACAATCAACAATAATAATAAACCTTACTTGATCTCTGCTTCTTTGTCATTAGTTTACCAAGTTGAGTTTAACTACTTAGGTCACTGAAGCTCAGCCAGAAATCAAACACAGATCTTTGCTATTATTTTGTGGCTCGTCTGTAGTTTTTATCAGCTGCAGCTCGAACTGCAGGAACGACATGAGAGCAATAAGTCAGACGTTAAAACAGGCAGATTATACTGACAGTACAGCGCTGATGTGCTGGTAGAAGAAGAGGAAAGCCAGTATATCTGCATGTACATTATTAAGAGTAATCTAGTGCCAGTTATGGATTCTTCACCTACATATTCTCCTTCTGTCTGCCATATTAAAGTATACCAATACTATTTTTGTTTTAATTTCTCATTTTAAAATCTATACGTGTTATTAAAGTTATAGTTTGTTCCAAAACATGATAAATGATTAAGGAATTTTACAATGAGGCACACTGGACCTGTATTTTATATTAAGCCATATTTTTCTAATTTATATTAGGGATATAAAGTTTAATCACTGTGGACATCTTAACAATCACTTTATCTCTAACCTTTATCTCAAAAATCCGGTATTGAATTAGCCTGCATTGAATTGATAAAAATATTTAAATATGAAATATTTATTTGCTGGCGATGCTGGTGTGAAGCACAACAGAATTATAAAAGCCACCCTGCACAGGGCTTTTATTTTGACATGCTGCTTTGTAGATGGCGCATTTCACGTTTGTAAAGAAACAGTTGTTTCTTCTCCTCAAACAAATAGATGCATGTAATGTGATGTGATAATTCATCATGATGATCATCATCATCATCATCATCATCAGTTCCTCCAGTCACATTTCTATGGTCTGTATTCTGAATTGTACCAAAATAATCAAAAATTGATTCATGGTGATATCTGAGATTTCATTATGCAGTGAAACGTTTCTTAAAGAACAGTAATCTAATTGACTTGTTGAGGTCAGGCATTAATTTCCCTGCATGCTACCCCTGTACAGGTGATGAAGACCTACCACATGTACCACAGCGAGACTCTGAGCGCAGAGACGAAGCTGAAGGAGGCGGAGCGTCAGGGTGAGAGGCAGGGTCGTGGGGGCGAGGTCTTCGGCCTGCGCAACGAGGAGCGTCACCAGCGCCGCAACGCTGCCCGCAAAATCCAAAAGATGAAGGAGAAGGTGTGGAACAGGATCCAGGGTCTTTTACTTTAAGAGTTGATTACATAGATGCTAATGTGTCTGTAATGACTGAGCCTAGCTGGCCTGACATTTACAGTCACGAGAGACCAGTATTTCATCAGGCTAATAAAGTGTAATGCTTTAAGAGGTGGAACAGTGAACAACTATGGTTAGTAATTCAGTAATTTGTACTTGCTGCTTTCATTAAGCTGGAACCACAATCCATTAATACACACATTCTTAATACACACACGCACACACACAAACACACACGCACACACACACACGCACACACACACACACACACACACATTTATATATATATACTTATATATGTATATGTATACGTGTGTGTATGTGCGTGTGTGTATGTGTACATATATATATATATATATATATATATATATAAAATATAGACACGCACACACACACACACACACACACACACACACTGTACGGACAAAAGTATTGGGACATCTACAAGAGCTTTTTGACATCCCATTCTAAACCCATAGGCATTAATATGGAGTTGGTCCCCCTTTGCAGATATAACAGCTTCCACTCTTCTGGGACGCTTTCTACAAGATGTTGGAGAGAGTCTGTGGGAATTTTTGCCCGTTCATCCAGAAGAGCATTTGTGAGGTTAGACACTGATGTTGGATGAGAGGGCCTGGCTCACATTCTCATTCTAGTTAATCTCAAAGGTGTTTTATGGGGTTGAGGTCAGGGCTCTGTGTGGGCCAGTCAAGTTCTTCCACACCAAACTCACCCAGCCAGGCCTTTATGGACCTTGCTTTGTGCACTGGGGCTCAGTCATGCTGGAACAGTAAAGGGCCTTCCCCAAGCTGTTCCCACAAAGTTGGAAGCATACAAATGTCCAAAATGTCTTGGTCTGCTGAGGCATTAAGATTTCCCTTCACTGGAACTAAGGGGTCTAGGCCAACCCCTGAAAAACAACCCCATATCATCATCCCTCCTCCACCAAACTTTAGACTTTGCACAATGCAGTCAGGCAGGTAACGTTCTCCTGGCATTCGCCAAACCCAGACTCGTCCATCAGACTGACAGATAGAGAAGCATGATTTGTCATTTCCCAGAATGCGTAGCTGCTCGGCCATGGAAACCCATTTCGTGAAGCTCCTGATGCACAGTTCTTTTGCTGAGGCAATTTGGAACTCGTTAGTAAGTGATTCAACAAAGAATAGGCACTGTGCGCTTCGGCACTCGGCGACCCCGCTCTGTGAGTTTGTGTGGTTTACTGCTTCATAGCTAAGCTGTTGTTGCTCCTGGGTGCTTCCATTTCACAATATTAGCACTTACAGTTGACAGGCAGATCTAACAGGACATACATTTCAGAAACCGACTGTGGCAGAGGTGGCATCCTGTGACAGTGCCACGTTTAAAGTCACTGAGCTCATCAGTACGACCTGCTCTACTGCCAGTGTTTGTCTATTGAGACTGCAAGGCTATGTGCTTGATTTGATCCACCTGTTAGTAATGGATGTGGCTGAAACATCTGAACTCAGTAATTAGGGTGGGTGTCCCAGTACTTTTGTCCATATAGTGTATATACAGACACACACCCTTTATGCATTGTGTTAGTGTAATTGTGTTGTTGCTATGAAGGCTGCTGGTTACTGAATTTCCTGTAGCTGTGTGGGGTTCCCCACTCTTATCTTCTTTTCCCGTTTTACATTAGTGGACTGTGGCTCCAGCTGAAGAGGCTTAATGAAAGCAGCAATTACAAATTACTGAGCAGAACAATTCAGCTGTGCCAGACTAAGGCTCGTGCTAATATAATAGAAATGTGCAGGAAATAGTCCACTGTGAAGCCGTTGTTAATATACACACATTAGGTATATGCATCTGTGGTGATAAAACAAGTATTAAGGATATGTTTATCAATAAAACCGATTCATATTGGGACATAAAGCTGTAGAAACTTAAATTTTCTTGTCATTTCTCCCTCTCTCTCTCCCTCACTCTCTCTCTCTCTTTCACCTCAGCGCCAGGCCAAGTACTCGGAGAACAAGCTGAAGGTTATGAAGGCTCGCAACGAGTATCTGTTGACTTTGGAAGCTGCGAACGCGGCTCTGTTTAAGTACTACATCCAGGACCTGTCCCACTTGATTGACGTGAGTGCCAAACTGCTGCCGATCGAGCACCAGTGTGGTGTTACTGTTCCTTCTGCTGCTTCTACCTCGCTAAGCACTGATGAATTCTAGTCCTGATTAAAGCTCAGTAATTAGGGTAGTCTCCGATGCTTTTAATTAGAGACGAATATGCCGCAGAACGCAGAGGAAGGGATGGAGCTTAAGACTTTAATTACATACACAGACACACAAATGCACACACACGCGCTGATGTGGTTCACACAGACATTGTGAAGTGGTGGTGAAGACTGTGAGAGCAAAGCAAACACAGTTTGCATACGCGTTCCTCAGTTGTGTGTAGGATATTGTCATTGTCATAAGAAAACCTCATGTTTCTGTAATGGTAACGGTAATGGTCTAGATGTTAAGGAAAATGGTCTTATTTTTAATGCATGTTAATTTAATAAGTATGGCTGGCCTGAATAATTTGAATACTTTGTATTTGTTAATTATAATGTTATTCGTTTCAGTATTCACTATTCACAGGCGTCGACTTTTGTTAATCATTAAACCAGAATTTTACAACATTTTGTAGATTCCTGGCAATTCAGAGTCACTGGCTTATCACTGTTTTACACAAAACATTTTATCATAAAATGAGGAAACGATAGCAGTTACTTAATAATAGACGAGATATTAAAGCAATAAGCCACAAGATGCCGTGCATTACTGCAGTGTTACAACATAAATTGTGTTTCATCATATTTTTTCAGAAAATAATCGTATTATTAATAGTTATTATTAATAAAAATTGACATAAACAAGTATTCCGCCAAAAAACTGCAGTTCCCTTAGAGTATGGTATTGTTGCCCAGCAACCATGGACTGCTGAATGAGGAGAAGAACATTTGCTCGCCCATCACTGCGTATTGCGGTCAGTTCATGAACTTGTAGCTTTTTGTCGTGTAACAATGAACATATGATAACACAGCACTGTTTTAATGCAAAAACGTTTGCTTCATAAGTACTTTCTGGTCACCAGATTACCTACTCTTATATAGCACCAATCCAGCGGCGCCCTCTTCTCACGCTGGGGCTGAATCTCAAATGAATCTCAAATGTCTCCGTGCTCCCTAGTGCACTACATGGGAATTTAAATACTGGCTCCTGCAGCCCAACGGTGCAAAATATATCTAACAACTAGTAATTTGGTACTCAGCCACATCCACACTTGATAGTGATGTGATGCACTATTTGGCTGTAGAGGCTACAATTTCTGAACTCTCATAGCACACTGCTTAGGGAGCCGTTTGGGATTCAGCCTGGGTTTGACGCTACATCCGACTGAAACACGAACATTTGAAGCGTGTAAACAATTCAAATGACATTGTTTAGACTTTTACACTGCTGATTTACAGTTGATCATATCGTAAGTACTTTAATTCAAGCCTGTGATATTAATGATGGAGCTGTTTAGGCTATTGGCTATCTTGTAGCCTGTTAGCTGGCTGACCAGCCTGGTTCTAGTTAAGAACATAAGTTGCCAGCCCCTCAGTTTAAACAGAAAACGGATTCTTACTTCATCAGTATACTTGGTGGCGCAGTCATACACAATTCAGTTGTTGTGAGGTGGTCAAAGGTGTGCGCATATAGTGGATTTTACAACGGCTTCGAATGCAGCTCAGCCAATCAGATTTTAGGACCGCAACTATTCGTTTTATAATATGCTATAAAAACTGTCATACCCAGCTAACGTTAGCTAACGGCTAAACACAGCCACACTTCCCTCTACAGTTTTGCAGGGTTACTGCTTTTCTTGGAACAATTGAAGGGAGATGGTTAGTGAAAGAGATGATGGAAAACCAAATATTTGTATCTTGTGTTTATATATTTGTTTTAGCAAAAGAGATTGATGAAAAAATTATAAAGGTTTGTTCAGTCCATGTAGTCCATATATGGAATCTAAGCTGCAAAAGCAGCCCATTTTCATTTAATTGCTTCAATGACGTCATAAAAACACGTTTACATATATCCACCTATTCCAAAACTTTTGCTTGCAACTGTAGGTGCGCAGAAATCTGTCTCCTCATCTGACATAATGTTACAGATCTCACATTCGTCTCACATCTTTGCAATGTCCATCATAAAAAGGACGAAAATATGTTTAAAATGATTTGTTCTAAATGGAAAACTTGAATAGTTTGATTAAATCATGAACTAAACAAATGAACATCCTTAAAATGATGAAATGTGAATGTATTGCTTTTAAGCATAGTATTAGGAATGCATATTTAAGTACTTGTCTGGAAACACAAAAGAGTATGTGAAATGCTGTTTAATGCTGTTCAGGCCAGCACAAGTAATGCCATTTTGTTCAGAGTGATTTTGAACCATTTCTATTCATCAATATTCATCATGACATTGGAAAGGGCAGCTGGCTTTTACAATCAAATGATGTAAATGAATAAAAGCTGGAAGAAATGGAGGTTTTCATATGATGGCAGTGATGCACTGAAGTGAATTCAAGGACAGGCTTGAGCACTAAATAAACACGCACATGTACCCGAACACAGACTCTGCACAAGCACATGCTCACACGCATCGAGCCCTGTCTCCAGTGAGAGGGGTTTGCTGTGTGCGGTGTTTTCTTCATTAGAGCTAGCAGCAGGCTGAATGTAGTCAGCAGTATTCAGCCGGTAGGAGCGTAGCGTCTTTCTGACCTTCGCAGAGGTCATCCATGCTCGCTCCTGCGGCTGAGATAAAGACAGCAGGAGGACCAGTGTGAGTGCATGTGTTGAAAGAGAGAGAGAGAGAGAGAGGTAGAGGTATAAGGGTCGTGGAAAGCCTTGATGAGAAAAGCTTTGAATTAACCTTAAAGAACTGTGAAGGACAGTTGGAGATAAACGCTTTAAATTAACCACTTGGCTGTCCTCCCCTTCAGAGATAATCAACCTTTTGTGACATATAGCAAGCCATTTATCTAGACAAGAAATAGGAAATTTCCTTTGTAAACGTGCTATTTAAGAATTTAGTAAAGCATCACTAAAGTATGTGTACATACATATTAGGCACTGCATAGACAAGAGGTCAGCAACATGCGGCTCTTCTACTGCCCTGTTGCGGCTCCACAGCAGAATTAGATATTTAGGTAAAAATAAAATAATCCTCCTTTACAGTAAAATAAAGCTCTGTTGATCGTTTTAACACAGTTTTAACAGTAAATGGTCTGAAACGCTGGAGTTAATGTAGCCTATATCTGCTAATTCACCAACCTTTAACCCTGACATTTGGTGCATAGACTGCTGGTCACATAGCAACACAGACGACGGTCTTGCCTAGCTAGCAGCTACCGAAAAGGCAAAGAGAGAGATTTAAGATGAACATCGATCATTTGGACACGAACAAGAAGCTAGAGAATGAGAAGCTACTTTAGCCGAATTGATAGACATTTTACGGGAAACTATTCTACTTTTGCGGAAGAGTTTCCTCCCGGAGATGCAAGAGAAGCAGCTATTGCTGAGCTAAAGCTTAAGCAGAGGAAAGTAAGTCTGTGTTTTCATTTATATTATAGTTGGTAGCCTATACCAGGACATCAGCACATACTGAGACATATTTACAGCCAAGATAGTAAAATGGACATAAAATGTTGTGCCTCCCAAGGTGGTTTGATTTTTGTTGAAAGGACAAAATGGCTCTTCTTCACATTTGGGTACATTCTGGCATAGACTAATATGTCCACTAGTTGGCCCTGTGGGCAGCTGTTGACTACTTAGGAAGAGTACCTGATTTTAGTAATGAAATACAGCAGTGGTAGAAGCAGGAGTCAACATGCAGGAGGACAGTAAGGAAAGCAGTTTTTCTACTAAACACAAAAACCAACATACTTTGTCTGAAAATACTTGGTAAAAATGAAACTAGTTCCACTGTCCAGTTTTGAGTAATATAATAAAAAGCCTCTGCTACGCTACTAAAATTCATTGATGTCAGATATCAGCAACAACACCATTAAAGTTAAAGCTGACTGCTTTTTGAATAACTGGTAAAAAAGATGAGTCATGAAACCTTGTTGTATACGTGTATAGTCATGCAAGAGCTTGGGGCACCCCTGTCCAAAATACATACTTTTCTAATTAAGAAGAAGTAAACACAACCTCTGCAGCAAACTGTTTAATTTTTCTGCAAATGTTTAACTTAACAATGAATTAGTAATTGTGGCATGTGGTAATTTCCAGTTGTAAAGTCTCAGAACTTAATTAACCCATAAGGCCTTAATTGACTCATTGACTGAAAGGTTAGGCAGGTCAAGAATTGTCATTAGGAATTGTCAGCTGATGACGTTTCCAGACCATAATAAATTCTCTGACTCTTGAAACATTGTGCTAACACTCAACAACCATGGGCTCCTCTAAGCAGCTGGCTAAGATCTGAAAATGAAGCTAATTGATGCCTGCAAAGCAGAGGAAGGCTATAAAACAATGTTAAAGGGTTTTCAGCCCACATTTTCCACTGTCTGGAATGTCATTAAGAAATGGCAGTTAAGGGGAACTGTGGAAGTCAAGGCAAGATCTGAAAAACCAAGGAAACTCTCAGATAGAATTGCTTATATGCTGTTCGGAAAGGCAAAGCAAAACCCCCATATGACAGCAAAGGACCTGCAAGAAGGTTTAGCTGACTAAGACGTGGAGGTGCACCAGTCTGTTAAAATGTTCTGCATGGAAGTGTCAACAACAGGAAACCGCACCTGTGACCTTATCATAGGAGTCAACATCTAGATAAGCCAGAGGCATTTTGTAAACAAGTGCTGTGGACTGATGAAGTAGAAATCCAAAGGTATATTCGAAGAATAAAGGAGCAGCATCTGATGAAAAGAACACCTTGCCAACTGTGAAGCATGGTGGATCTACTATGCTTTTTTTGTTTAATTGATTTATTTTTTCAATAGTGTTGTGACCTGGGTTACCATGCCAGCCTGAGCCGCGCCTTGCGTACGTACCTGTCGGCGGAGTACAGCCTGGAGACGTCCCGGCACGAGGGCCTGGACATCGTTGAGGGGGCAGTAGAGAGCCTAGACCCCCGCAGTGACCGTCAGCGCTTCATGGAGACCCATCCTACTGCTTTCACCCCTCCAGCACGCTTCACCTTCCAACCACATATGGGTGACCAGGTCAGACGCCACCTAGTGACTGTAGGACTCATAACTTCTAGAATATGGGGTGTTCAAAAGCATTTCAGACTTGTTTTGGGAATTGACTAGAATACCTGAAGGGACCGAGGTCGCGGTGTGGAGGGATAAACTACATTTTTGCCATAGTTGATTACTGATACTAATGCAAGTGAAAAGTTCCTCTAAATCGTTGGTTTTGGGATGTGAATATGTGTTGGCAGGTGAGTCAGCTCACAGCGTTGCCGCAGGTGCAGGCTGAGCTTCTGCTCCGCTACCAGCAGCTCCAGTCTCGTCTCGCCACACTGAAGATCGAGAACGAGGAGGTGAGACACACACACACACACACACACACACACACACACACACACACACACACACACACACGAACAGGCACCTCAGCAGCTGCAGCTCCCCACTGAGAATAAAGAATGAGGTGACACACGCTCAGGCTCTCTTCATTTCTCTAATCCTCTCTTCTCTCCGTATCCACTCCCGCTCCAGATGCAAACACGGAGACATACATACATACATAAAGACATACAATTTTGTCTGTTTGCATAACACAGAAAATGAAAATAATAAAAATCTCTCTCTCTCACTCACCAGAAATGGGATGTAACGTTCGTTCGGAATGCCTATTCAGTATATATATTCTGTATTAAGTCTGTGTTGCATTTTAAAAAGGCAGTATTCAGAATACAGTTACGTTTTACATAGTTAGGAGAGTACTTACTGAATACTCAAGAAAAAGAACCATCAAAGCTTGTTTAACTACTATGAAAGCTCGATCAGTGAAGAGAGTGCAGAATAAAAAGGTAGTATGATAGAATCAGAATCAGGACCACTTTAAAGGGCTTTGTATTGGTGAGTGCACACATGCATCACAGGTAACATACTAACAGAGCGGACAAGTGCAAAGACTAAAGCCCTGTTCGAGCTGGGTTAGTATTATCTGGGGAGGTACACATACTGTGTTTTAATAAAGTATGAATCAGATATTGTTTTTCAAGCCTCCTAAGTAATTATTCCACAACAAAAAAGAATAATTTCTTCAAAAACATTCAGATAACACAGCCCAGATGTTTAGTTCAGCATTAAGCTTAGAATTAAACAGATCTAAACAAACAAATTGAGCTTCCAGTTAAAACAAGATAGAACACTCTTTAAAGTAAAATGATCTTAAATCTAGTCAATAAATCTAAAATTCCTCCTGTTGAGATTGTTGTAATCTTATTTTAAGATTATTTTAACTTATTTCCACAAATTTTTTGCTTGTTTTAAGTATTTTTCTTAAAAGATTAAGAAGCTAGATAATCTTATAATAAGTGCACAACCATCTTAAAATAAGAAATATTAGATAGATATACTAGAATTAAGATAATTTCACTTGACAAGATACTATTTTTGCAGTGAATATCATTAGAGTGGTAGGATGAGCTCATGCAACTTAGCAAATGTGACCATAGAGTGCAGAAATTGCTCTGCCCTGAGAGAGGTATGTTTATTTAATTCTCATTCTTATTAGCCCATCACCAAAAATGTTGTAGATTGCTGTAGTCATGTTTTGAGGATAAAGGAACTGTGCCAAGAGCTCCATTTTAAAAGTTAGCTTTGTCTCCCCGTTGCCAAAAAACAAGGGTGGTAAAATCTGTTCCCAGATTTTATTACATTATCATAATGTCAATTTGAACAGGACTCCTGTTACTGAAGGAGCTCCGGGTTTGACGAATTATAAGTCCTATAGGAGCTGCATTAATGTCGCCTGGAGAGGTGCTGTATTTTGAAAGATTATTAATAAGATTTTAATCCAGAACAAATCAGTACAAATTTCCCTGATTTTTCAAGTCTGCTAAGTAGAAATTCCTGAGTGAATTACATTCCATAGTCCTATTTGAGCTGAGTTAGTTTTACCAAGGGAGGTCCAGTAATATAATTTGTAAGGACTTTGACTCACTGATTCATATGGGATAAAGTGTCGGTGTAAGATATTTTACCTCAGTGTACCTCAGATAGCTCGGATTGAACCAACCCAGCGCCGACATTCACTTAAGCTTTAGTTTAGAATTAAATGGATCCAAACAAAGAAGAACTAACTTCCAGTTTATACCAGATAGAATAGCGTTAGACTAGCAAAGTGGGCTCATTCAACTTAACTAATGTCACCCTGAAGAACGGAACCCATTCTGCTGTCCCTGATGTTACTGAGGGAGCTCAGAGTTCAGCGAACTATAGAAGGTAGTTCACTTTGGAATTACTTCTTGGTGGACTACAGACATGGCAGATTTGTACTGGATTAAAATCACAATCTCTTTGGTAGCCACTCAAATTACAGCCCCTCCCCAGGTAAAACTAATCCAGCTCCCATAGGGTTTAAGATGCATTTGGGAAACTGGGCCGAGATCCATTATATTCTAATCCTGTTTGAATCTACCGTGTCTGTAATTTTTACAAGTCTACTAAGTAAGAATTCTGGAGTGAATCGTTATCTTAATTCGTCAAACTCTGAGCTCCACCAGCAATTGTAGTCCTGTTCAGATCAATCTCATGGTAATGTAATAGCGAATCCTGGTAATAGACATTGGCACCTCTATTTTTTGGGAGACAGTTTGTCTGTTGAACTAATCTGGCTTGAATAGGGCTGTAGAAGGTAATTTGCTCTGGGTTCGTTACTTAGAGTTACCTAGATTTGTAAATCTACAGACATGGCAGATTCATATTGGATTAAAATTACTGATCTCATCAGTAATCACTCAAATTACAGCACCTCATCTGGGAAAAACCAGTCCAGCTCCAATAGGGTTTGTACAAACCTGTCATGTCTGTAGTTTTACTAGTTTACTAAGTAGTACATTTTACCATCCTGGCTGTAAATATGTTTCAGTTTGTGCTAATGTACTAGTATAAGCTAAAAAATAAAATAGCATAAAATAGCAAAACGTACAATAGTTTTTTGTAAAATGTCTCTGTTTTTTTTACGAGGCTGAAGTCGCTTCTTATTTGTCAGCTTCTTGTTACAATTTTTCCGTTCCACCTTAAGTGGTGGCTGAGGGTGCCGAAAGTAACTGCTGCAGCATTTAAGATGGAACAGTGAAATTTGAACAGGAAGCTGGCGAATGTGAATCTGCCTTCAGCTTTGCGACTTTTTAGTGTTTCGCAGTTTCTTAGTTGCAGATTAAACGTATCAGGAAACCAGCTGAAGTGATTATAAATGCAAATAAGTTAATTTGTCTCCAAAGTATGAGGTTCGTCTTAAATCTCTCTCTTTGCCGTTTCGTTAGCTACTAGCTAGAGATTGTTGGTCAGTGAGATTGTTGTCTGCGTTGCTATGGTGACAGCAGTCTGTGCACCAGCCTTCAGGGTTAAAGGGTGAAACAGCAGTTACACATTAACTCCAGCGTTTCAGACCATTTATTGTTAAACTGTGTTGAACGATCAGCAGAGCTTTATTTTACTGCAAAGGAGGATTATTTTATTTTCACCTACAAATCTAATTCTGCTGTGAAGCCACAACAGAGCAGTAGAAGAGCCGCATGTTGCTGACCCCTGGTCCAGGCTGTGATGTTGTGATCCGGGCTATCTGAGGTTTGCTGCTTGTGGGTGCAGCAGTGGACTTAAGCTGGCCATGAGAGCAAAAAACATGTAAAATGTAAAAGTTCTTTAAACTTCAAATGAGAATCAAATTTTTATTAACTGAAGAACTTCATTAAGACAATTGCCAACCAGTTTTTTTCCATGTGCCTCATCAGAATGTATTCTGAATGTAATTTAAAGGAATTTTGAATTTGTTGCTTTTTGTGTTGTAGCAGAACATATTACTGAACACATTTAGGACAGTATATTCAGTATTCAGCCGTCACTGCTTTTTCTGTGTATTCTGCCCCGCTGTCTCACTCTTTCACTCGCTCACACACGCATACCTTTCTTCTACCTTGTTGGAGAGGAGGTTTGTTATTTGCTGGTTGGTGGCAGGCCAGCTGTTTCCTCCAGCACTCTCTCTCTCTCACTCACTCGCACACACTTTCCTCTCTCTTGCTGCTGGAGAGGAGTTCTGTTATTGCTGCTTGGTGGCAGGCCAGCTGTTTCCTACAGCTCTCTCCATGTGAAGGGCAGAGCTGAAGTGCTGATGAAGGTTTTATCCCTGCACTGAGTTCCTCCCTCTCAACACTCTGCCTTACAGCCGCTTGTCTCTGGGTAGATTCTTCAATGTTAAACAGCCCATTATACATTCAGATTCAGCGCCATGCACAATGCATAGAGTGAGGAAAACGTATTCAGACACTTGTTTTATTTAACATGAATCTAATTCAATTGTGAATATGTGATGTATTGACTAAATGAAAAAAAAACATATTACATAACATTACAGCCCTACTTTTAGGTAATAGGCTATCTTTTCCTGTTTTGATTCCAGCCAAACATGCATTCCTTCTGGTGTGGGTTTCTTCATGCTTAAGAATGCCACTTGAGTCCTAATAGCGGCCCCTTGTGGGAAATCTGAATTTTTGTGGAGAAAACTAATTCTGTATGTTACACAAAATGAAGTTTTTGACATACTGCTTCTGTTTTCACAATTAAAAAGACAACTTTTTACACATACTGAAATTTATACTTATTTAGCATTTTGTCATTTTTATCTCAATTTTATTTTTACAGTTAATTTGTGCTTTATGGCAGCAGTGATAAATGCTCAAAAAGTTTACAGACAGCCCTTAACAGAAGGACCCTCATAACTTTGGGGAATTGAAAACAGTTTGCCATGAAGAATTGGCCGATGTCCTAGGTTGCAATGGAGCTTGTTACTTCTTATCATAGATGCCTCCAAGCTATAATTGCCAACAAACTAATAATTACTACTGAGTACTAATGGTATTCTAATGGTAGTGTCTGAATACTTTTTAACCTGTCAATTGAGTTTTTTAAACCTGTCATCTCTGCAGGTACATAAGAAAAAGGTGTTCATGCTTATACTTTTTTGTTCACGTAGAGTCATACATTCAAGTCAAAGTCAAGACATGTAAATCTGAAGTTGTGGTATTGACTGGAAGAATATTAATAAAAATACTTTAATACTCTAAATACTTTCTCCGTACTGTATCTGTGGAATGCATGTTTTTTTTTTGTGTACATTGAGTTGCCAGTTTATTAGGTATACTTCTTGTCCAACAGTGGACTCTGTCGCTTCACAGTTAGAGACTGTAAGCCAGGGGTGTCCAATCTTGTCCACCAAAGGGCCGGTGTGGCTGCAGGTTTTCGCTGCAACAAAGCAGAGCACACATGATCAGTGGTTTAAAGACTAAGACTGACTGATTAAACGAGTGGAATCAGGCGTGCTCTTCTTGTTTGGAACAAAAAACATGCACCTACACCAGCCCTTACTGGACAAGATTGGACAACCCTGCTTTAAGCCATCTCTTTCTGCTTAATTTATCAGTCTCCATCAAAGGAAAAACACCACTGCTGACCAGTTATTATTTGGGTGGGGGGATCATTTTCAGCACAGAAGTGAAACCAGCATGACCGTGGCCTTAATATCTGGGCAGCAGTGGTCCTATGGTGATTCCGTACTATTGATAAAGAAGATTTAGACCCACATCATCAGTCTTTGCAGGTTTCTGGTCAAATTATACATAGCAACAGATGAGCTACAGTCAGTACATGTAAACCTATAAACCTGTATGGTTTACCTGAAAAATTGGCAAATCAGTGTTAGTACAAAGTAAGTGTACTTAATAAATAAACATACATGCATTCAGTATTCCAGCATGAATGTGTTCTGTGTTCCTCCTCAGGTGAAGAAGACGTCGGAGGCCACTCTGAGCACCATCCAGGACATGCTGAACATGGAGGACTATGACGTGTCCGAGAGCTTCCAGCACAGCCGCTCCACAGAGTCTGTCAAATCCAGCGTGTCCGACACCTACCTCAGCAAACCCAGCCTGGCCAAGCGCAGGGCCAACCAGCAGGAGACGGAGCTCTTTTACTTTACCGTGAGGGTCTCCCTCTCTCTCTCACTCGCTCTCTCAGACAAACACACTGCTGGAACAATATACTGAATTCACTTTCACTTTAATAAGGTGTCTAATCTGATGTGTATGGCTCTGGCAGTGGTATCAGCACTATAGGCTTTCCACTGTCTGACTGAAGCCATAGATCAGAGGCATAATGTCCACTGTCAGGGCTTCTGCCTGGTCATAGTTTCGAGCAGGAGCAGTATTTACCCAGTGAGTGCTAGCCAGGAGTAATTACATCATTTAATTATCGGTCTGATTACATTAATATTGACTGTGTGTGTGTTACTCAGAAACTGCGCGAGTATCTGGAAGGCAGTAACCTCATCTCCAAACTGCAGGCCAAGCATGATCTCCTGAAGAGGAGCATCGCAGAAGGTGGGCCAACCAGTGCAACAACGATGATAAATTACCTTTTATAAATCTGTTGCAGTGGAACATTTTCTGATCTTTTTACACTTTCTGTGTATTTTACTTTAGAACATTAGGTCCACTTAGAACATTGGTGTCGTTTTATGTACCAAAACTTGCATTTTGGCATTTTTCAACCTCTTTATTCCTTAGAATTAGACTGGCTGGTTTTGTTACTGTGCCTTTAAGACTGATAATTGAGCTCTATTCTGATTGGCACTCAGAGCTATACTTGCATTTTGGTTTTTACATCTGTCTCAGACTCCCATGGCTTAATTTAATGGCATGCTCTACACATTTTTCATGTGTTTTCACATACAGTTTTTGCCGTTTTCCTTCTTTCTGTCCTTTGCCAATGACATTCATGTCATTGTCTCTTTAAAAACTTCACGCTCTCATTGTCCTCATCTGTCTTTCACTCTGTATCTCAGCATCTGCCACGATAAACGATGTAGTGAGACTTTTAAAAAGCATGTTTTTCTCCACAGGTTATAGAGCAGACATAATGACCACAAGGTAAGAGCCTTTCTGTCCATCTGTCTGTTGTAGTTGTTGTCCTGGCTTTGCTGAGCAATGCAAAACAGATGTGTTTAATGTGTTGAGTTCTCTCTCTCTCTCTCTCTCTCTCTCTCTCTCCCTTTCTCTTTCCCCTCATAGCCGTCGCCGGAACTCCCACAGCAGGCACCAGGTAGCATTCCTGTCTCGGCCTCTACGCTTCTTTTTGCCTGTTTGCTTTTTTCCTTTACCCTTGAACTGTTCTGAAAGTTGGTTGTCTCCTTTGTGCTCAGGACGCTGCGAAGGCCATTCCGCTGATTGTAGAGAGCTGCATCCGCTACATTAACCTTTATGGTAAGATGTGGTTATGAATTAGTCACACAGCCGATGATGCACAGATTTAATGCATCAACACCAACACAAATGAAGGGTAAAGCGTGTTCTCATGATTGCCTCTCCAGGTTTGCAGCATCAGGGCATTTTCAGAGTGTCCGGCTCTCAGGTGGAGGTCAATGACATCAAGAACTCTTTTGAGAGAGGTTGGTAGACCTTCTTAGACTTCATGCACTAAGGATGGACAATATGGCAAAACATATAACATGATACTTCAAAACATATTCATAAAAGTAATTTCGTTTTTTTCACATTTGCAAAAATGGTGGACAAAATGCAGAAAAGCAGTAGCGCCATGTTTATAAAAAGCTGTGAATAATGGCATAGACTGCCCAATCAGACACCTGTTACTATGCAGTTTATTTAGTACTATACTACATTGTGGTCTGCAGGCTCTGTATAACTAGTCTAAGGCCCGATTCACACGTACAGCAACTGCGTGGCGTAAGCGATGCGGAAAGTCACGCTTTTCATTTCGGCACCCATGTTAACTGGTCAGCGCTTTCACACAGGCTGCTCATGCGAAGCGACAGAGCGTCCCAAACACCTCAGTGAAGCGGTGTGGTGTTGAGAGAATAGACCCGGTGCTGATTTTTACTGTGCAATGTGTGCGTCACGCTGCAAAATACACTGAAATAAAACAAACTTAAAAATGCATTTGTTTTTTTCATTGAATTCACGACGAAATACTAGTTGAACATTAAGTGCTGCAAACAGATTTCCCAGTCTAACGTTACCAGGCTTGAAACTTCTGCCTAAAGACAAGTCAGAATGCTTTCAATGACAAATTTATATACCGTACACGTGTATTAGATTTTTGTTGAGGAGAGTCACTGATGTGACCACTTATCCATCTGGAAAAAGGAATGACTGTGTAACTTTTTCGTTGCTCCACTGCACATCACAAACGCTGTATGTATGAAAGACTAGCGTGTTCAAACTGTAGCGCTCGTGCTGCCGCGTTGCTCACGCCATGCAGAACAGTATGTGTGAATAAGGCCTGACTCTGACAGTCTAACTGTGATACCCCTGACACCTACAATGTGATCAGAAGAGAGATCAGATCACTCCCATTTTAAAAGAGCTGCACTGGCTGTCTGTATCGCTCAGAGTAGATTTTAAAGTTCTGCTACTAGTTTTTAAGGCTCTAAATGACCTTAAAGCACCACTTACATCACAGAGTGTCTGTCTGTTTATGTTCCAGCACCTGATCTTAGATCTGCAGATACTGATCTTCTGAGCACGTTCAGTAAAATACAGAAAACGTGGAGAGACTCGTTCAGTTACTCTGCTTCTAGACTGTGAAGCTCAGTTCACCTTTTATTAGACAGTCAAGCTCAGTGCTCACTTTAAAAACGTATCTCTTTAAGTTATCGTGTAATCAAAACTCTACGTCTTGAGGTATTTATCTTTTAATGTGATGAAAATGTGTCATTTTTTTATGATTCTGGATTAGAATTAGAATTACTTCGAATTTCTTGTATTACTGTTTAGCTTTATCACCTGTATGTAAAGCACTTTGAGCTGCCACCAGCATGAAAAGTGCTATATAAATAAAAACTATTATTAATATTATTATTATTATTATTAAGAGTGTAAGGTGGCATAATTTATAGGGATGCACCTACATGAGAATTGTCGGCTGATATCTGATATTTTTCACATACATATCATGCTGATGCATAAACATTTATAAAATGTAGAAATAGAGACTAGAATTTAACATTTATTTCCATAGGATTGCAAATACAGTAAAGTGCCGGTGTTTTAGCGTAGTAGCCCGGCTTCACCTAAACGTTCTGTTCTTCCGGAGTGCAGTAAATGTGTCATTAAACATTGTTTTGAAGTATCAGTCAAATCTAAACATCTGTCTGATGCTGATAACCTTTTAAAGCAATTATCCTCTGATATGGATGTTATTTCAATATCACTGTGCATCCCTAGTAATCTATCCCAGTAGCGATAACACTGTATTTTGGGATGCTCTTTCATGCCCACAAAACAGAAGGCAGAATAAAGACACACACTGAAAGCATCTGTTGTGCTAGTGTGGAGTCGTTCAAAGGAAATTCGCTCTGACCGCAACATTCGCAAATTTCTTGAACGTGCCGATTTGCTTTTGGCAGCAGCACAGATTTGTGCAATTACGAGGTTTCTAGCCATCATCCTGTCTGTTTCCAAGGCAACGACCCTCTGACGGACGAGGAGAACAACCACGACATCAACTCAGTGGCGGGCGTGTTGAAGATGTACTTCCGCAACCTGGACAACTCGCTCTTCCCCAAAGAGAAGTTCAACGACCTCATCGCCTGCGTCCGTGAGTGCAGAGGAAGGAAGAGAGAGGTGTATGAGAGGAACGGAGAGGGAGAGAAAGCAGAGAGGAAAAGCATTCAGGATGTGACAGGGTGCTAAATTCTTCAGTTATCCAGGGAGTTAGGACAGCTGGTGTGTGTGTGTGTGTGTGTGTGTGTGTGTGTAGAAAAACAAGAATAAATGCACACTTTTACATCTTCCTTTCACACAATAGACAGAGCAAAATGCTGTGTTTATTCAACTGAGTTTCAAATAATAGAGCAGTACAAAAACAACCCAACAATTTAGGTGTGAATGTTTATACTGTGTAAACACTCAAAAAAGGTACTAAACTGTGAGGCCCTCAAGAGAAAGTCTTCACTACCCTTAGTTAGGGAAGAGAATTGTACTCTGTTCCGTTACAGTTGTATTTTTTAAGTTGCATTGACTCCATGCAGCTTGTCTTGGTTCTATGCTTTTTATTTTATTGTTCTGTTTTAAAACATTAGGTTATGAAAAGGTACAAATGTTTTCCCTGGAAAAATGTATTTAAGGTTGGACCTTGTTGTTGTACCTTTGAGGGAACATTTACATCGTTTGTACCTGGATGAACAAAAATGTACCTGTACAGTACCTTTTTTCTGACAGTGTAGGGCTGCATGATTCATCATATTTTTATTGTTATTGTGATACGAGTTTCCACTATAAAGACGTCATTAAGGGCCGTGAAGACCGAATGGATTAAATTGCATTACAACTTCAGTGTGAGAATGTTGTAATTAAACTGAAAAGAATGTAGTTGTCTAATATGAGAGCAGTGTTATGCCAGCCTCCCATGAGCAGAGCACGTGACTTAACCACTGCGCTATACAGCGAATTACCAAGACTCTGTAGCAGTTGAGTCTGAATCAAGACCGAGACCAGATTAAAATTTTTTCAGCATATAAATAAAAATAAAAAGGAGGAAAAAAATGATTAATTTTCATTATCATTCATTAAACATAAATATGTAATATATATAATATATAATAATATAATAAATATTATATTTTCTACTTTTTTGTGTACTTTTTTTGTGTAATTTTATTATATTTATTATTGTAGCCTTAGTCCAACTTTGTATTGTAACTTTTGGATGTAAATGATGGTGACGTTAGATCCTCACCTAGTGTACAGATCTAATTTCAACATATTCAAATGGTAGGACTCAGACAGGGGCACGTATGTGTGTTTGTGTGTGTGTGTGTGTATATATATGTATACATATAATTTATTCATTTGTTGGCATAAATAGCAAAAGCTGTACAAGTGAATACTTTACAAAACAGCTTTACGATGCACATGTTGTGATTTTGTGTAAGTAGCTATTAGTATACCATTATTTTATTTTGTACTTTGCGCAATAGTGACTGGTGCTTTTGTAATGTTGTTTATGTATATTTGGCTGTGTATTTTGCCTGAAGAATATGACAGATAGATTACTGTTTTAACAGGAAAAAGAGTGTACATGTTGCACTATATTATTCATGATTTTTTGCTTCTGATATCCAAGAACAGCTTTGTCAAATATTGCATGTCCATATCGTGCAGCCCTAACGCAGGACCTAGTGTGATAGTGTGTTGTGTGCAGTGTTAGTGTGTTAGCCACCCTTTTAATAAAATGTGTACCTTTTTATAATCATAATCAGTCATAATATCTTCCTTCACTTCACAAATATGTGTATGTTCTAAACCTGCTGCAGGCACAGAGAATTTGTACGAGCGAGCGCTGTCTATTCGGAAGATCCTGATGACATCACCACGGCCTACTCTTGTGATCATGAGATACCTTTTTGCGTTCCTCAACCAGTAAGTTTGCACACATGCATCTATGTTATTAGGGATATTCAACATTATAATAATTAATTGTGATTAACTACACAAAATAATAAAGTTAATCAAGGCTAAATCAATAAAATTGCATTTGTCTTATTTGCTCAAATTTGACCCTAAAGAGGGATTTGTCCATTTAAAAAGCAGTGCATGCTGTTGTAGTTATATAAGTGGACAAAATAAGCTTTCTCAGAATGTATTTATTACTGTCACTTCTACTTCGCTATTGCGTTTGTTAGTTTGCTGCTCATTGACTCCAAGGTTCTTCTGTAAAAGCACTGTTCGGCAGAGTCTGCTGAAGACGACCTCCAGTGCTGACATTACTGCAGCATCGATGGTGTGATTTGCTTGTAATTGATACTTTAGACTTGATGAACTGTGACATTCACATCAGTGTGGCAGATGGAAAAAACTTTGGTTTTATCAAGAGAATATCAAGGGAATTTACAGTTTAAAGCTGTATTTGAACGAGAGGGCGACAGTTGTGGAGTCAGTCATAGCAACATACAGCGTTCAAGCAGCTGGGCTTCAGGCTGGAATTACTGACATTTAGAAGGGTCAAACTACGAAAATACGTTAACAGCCTAAAACAGATAGACTGCTGACCTACAGGCTTAAACAGACAGAATCAAACTTAGCTACACAACCAATCCAAATGTCCATTTCACCTGGGGGGTGGGACTTTTCTCCAGCAATGAAACTTTCAAGATTTTGTCATCAGTAGCCACGTTTACATGCAGCCTAATAATCCATTAATAGTCTGACTAATAGCTCAATCAGAATAGAATACGTCCATGTGTACACCTCAGTCTAAATAGTCTAGTCTGATTGAGGCCATTCGGCCATCAGTTTCTGTCTGATTGAACGAGGTGGGTAATCCTGTAAATAATCCGTTAAATAGAAGAATAATAACCATGTAAACGCCTGTATCTGATTACATTCCCAATCTGAAAGTTTAAGTACATTCTGCGCACAAAGTTTATGCTCTGATCTTTAAAAGACGGCGGTGGGACGAACATCCAGCTTATGTGTCTCAGAACACGACGTCTTCCTCTCGGCCTTCTTTAATAAGGACATGTGAAGGACTTTTTCCTGAGTCTGACATCATTTTAAAGTAATTAAAAACACAAGCACTGCTCACTGCTGCTCGTCTCACTCTGACTGGACTCACGTCCACACTACTACAGTACTATGTGGTACTCCACACATGCACGTAAATTTGGATCGGATTACTTGTAGTGCGCATGTAAACGGAGATTTTCCATCAGATTGTTGAGTAGAGTGAGAATATAAACACCTCAGTCTTGATCTAATCGAAATGTATTCAATTGGACTGACAAAAATCTTTGCATGTAAACAGAGTCAGTGAGAGGAAAGCTGAAGCTCTTTAATCTGGTAAATTAATCTGGTAAACCTCCTTTATTTATATACTATTATTACATAATGTGTGTGTGTGTGTGGGTGTGTGTGTGTGTGTGTGTGTATACACACACCTCCACCATCACCACTGGTAGAGAAAACGACTCTTGAGCCGAGCGATGCAGCTAAACTAAGTGCCAGCTTTCGCACCGGAAATTAAATCCACTGCCTGCTCTGTGCCAGGAGAGACATAGAAAAGGAGAAAGACAAAAAGGGAGAGAGAGAGATAGGCAGTGTGAAAGACAGAGGGAGGGAGTGAGGGGGCGTGTGTGAAAGGATGGGTAGAGGTGAAAAGAGAAAAGGTGTGATTTGCTGCTCTGTGATCTCACCATCAGCTTCTCTCTCTTGGAAAGCACACGGGTCTGCTCATCCCGGAGAAATGAACACCCCAGAACAAAATTATGACACCATGTTTATTAATATATTTTTGATATTGAAGATCTCAGTAGTTTTGCATGAGTGTTAAGGTTTGATTTTATTTGCATGAGCAGTGCATATAGATATGCTAAGAATCATACAGGTTTGTGCTCATATCTCACTGTCATTTCATTAGCTGAGGTTTTCTAGTTTATCTGTGGTTGGAACTCTGCAGTATCCTTCACCTCCTTCACCTCTTTCCCCAGTCTGTCTCAGTACAGCGATGAGAACATGATGGACCCTGGTAACCTGGCCATCTGTTTCGGGCCGACCCTGATGCCCACGCCGGACCTGCTGGACCAGGTCTCCTGCCAGGCCCACGTCAACGAGGTCGTCAAGACCATCATCATCCACCACGAGACCATCTTCCCCGACACCAAAGAGCTGGAGGGGCCCGTCTACGAGAAGTGCATGAGCAGCACAGAGTACTGGTGAGAGCGGGGCTGTATGTGAGCTAGCTGCAACAATTAGTCGATTAGTTGTTGATTAGTTGTCGATTAGTCATCAGAGATGTCAGTCATGGAGAGAAGTCGATGTGTCAAAGTTTTGTTTACATAAAAACAAAAGAGCTCTATAATGCTGTATAACAGGGGTCATCAAATAAGTTTGCTAATACTCTTTGGGTGAGAACTGCTTATTTAGCTAAACTGTCCACTGTGAATAAACAACACAGAGGCTGTCGAGGACCGCTCATGTAAATTAGCCCCTTTAACACACCTTGCACCACTGTCTCATAAAAAAATACTGCTTTCTATATTAGATTATATTGCTACAGTATGTTTATAATACTCAAATCACTATTCGGGCATTTCTATTTTTGCCCTCACTGGAAAACAGAGAAAATATAGTGGCCAACAATTCCGCAAATTTCATGTTTTGCTCATATTTGCACGTATGTATATTATACCTTGCTGCTGTAGGTCCTGTTGGGCTTTTGAATCAGGCATTTGCGGATATAAAATAAATGGAGAGTTTTATTAAAAAAAAGGATTGACACAATAAAAACAGTGTTAACATCAGACTAGATCAAAAAGCATTAAAGGAAAACACAATGCATGCGTAGTCATAAAACAAGCAAGGGTCGAAACCCAAAGATCTAACAGGTTAACAAAGCCAACAGGGAAGAATCCGCTTGAGTAATCAGACAATGGGAAACTCTGGCTCTATGAGAGTCAGACAGTAATCAGATTTCTGCTTTGCAACCAGCCAATAGACTCACCGAAGAAGACGTGACGTAAAAGTAATGTAAAACTCAAACTTCATGCTGCAGCTTTTTTTTTTTAAACATTGCGTCACTTTACCTGAAAATATGAACATACGTCATCTAGAAGATGAAGAATATTCAAATCCTTTATTTCGTGTTTGGTTTCAGCGCCACTCCAGCACTGTTTTGCTGCATGTTGCGACATCCACCGTCTGATCTCGCACATGTGCAGACTGAGAAATACGATAGAAATCAGAGTAAGAGTTTACATGCACTGAGAAATCTGATTACTGAGCCAAAATCCAGCTCTCTTTATCAGATTTCTTAGTCGGATTTATAGATCAGAGTATAGTGTTTACATGACCATTTGAATAATCGGATAACTGCAGAAATCCGATTATGATCTGATTATTAAGTGCATGTATACGCATTCAATGAGAAACAAAGCAACATCATAAACGGGATAAGTGTCAAACAAGAGGTTGGCTCGGTATGCGCTGAGTGAACAGGGGAACTTTTGCAGTGTAACAGTGAAACAGACAGGCTTATATACACGGTTATACAGGTGATGACAGTCAGTGTTCAGGTGACTTGGATCCGCTGGTTGACTGATGATTGGTTGATGCAGTCACATGACAAACTGAGGGATCTTGGGAACTGGAGTTCTTAATGAAGTGAGAGTCCAACTGAGAACCGGGAGGCATGACAGGAGCCTGAAGATAAAAATGTGAGCATGTTGCCTGGGACATGTTGTTAAAGACGTGTCTGAGAAGGCGATAGCTCTTTTGCTGACTGTTTTTAATGTTTTCCAAAGTATTTCTCTGCAATTTAGGGCTGCAAGATGATTTTTTTTAGATCCAAATTGCAATTTGAATGAATTTTAAATCACAAGTGGTTCAATTTTATTTATAACATATTATCAACAACGTAGTTCAAGAAGTTTTAAGTTGAGAAATATAACTTAATAACCTAATAATAGCTTGTGAACCCCCTGATAAGTTGGACCAATCAGAAGCAACCAAACTCCTGTGTGTTGTGTTTGTAACAACACAAACATAGCTAGCATTTAGCGTGTATTGTGCCTCATTGAAAAAGCACTCAGAGCTGAAACACTCCTTAGAACTTCAGCTTGAATGGGCGGGGCTAAACTGCTATAGGCTGAACAGGCAGATGTATGTAAATGTAGTGTAATGACTGAATAATGAATACCAAATGACTGGGAAGTGAGAGGTACTTTTTAAAACTTTTAAAAATATTTACATACTTTATCAAACTTTTTCATTTCATTAAAATAAGAAAATTCAGTTTTCCATGGTATGGGCCTTTTAACAGAACTTGATGTTTTCAGAGAGCGGGTTTTTCATGTCAGGCTCGGTCGATCCAACAGTTTTCAGTACACTACAGGACACACTGGGTCATTTCAACATTTCGTAGTTGAAGAAATCACACAAATGGAACCTAGACTGATGGTGGTGCTGTGCAAGAGGTCCCGGGTCCATATCCCAGACGAGCCCCTAATTGTTATGACCCCACGTTTTGTCTAGGGCCCTGTGACATCAGTAACATGTGGCATTAAAATACTGAACTGGTGATGATGGATTAAAAGCTGGAGGAACAGACCAATATAGAGCTCTTGAAGCCATTTTATTAAAACCAACCACAGTAAAATGATGTGCTATGTTATCTAGTACCACACTGGAAGAGTCAAACTGTGGACGGCACCAAAGAAAAGAACAAAACATATCCAAACCATGTTCGCCTACTCTGAAACAAAAGGACTTACCTAACCTAAAAAAGGAAACCAAACTTAACTATGCTACACCTCCCTGACCAGTAATTCAAAGTACATGTGACGGTGCCCTCTGACCTAAGGAACCAGAAAGAGTGGACTTCCAGGTGGTGTGAATGTATAGGCACACCCCTCTTACCTGTTTGAAACCCCAGGTGGTACAAATAACCAAACAGTCTCTTGTAAAACAAAGTTAAAGAAGTGCTGGTGAAATAAAACAAAAGCACACTTCCAACACAAGAGATTAAAAACACAAACTAAAACACAGCACAGATGATCAGTCCTCTCTCTCTTCAGCCATCTTGAAGGTTTCCTTTTAAGGCTGAAGCTCCTTCCCCAGTTACACCAGACGGGCCTCTGATTGGTTAGAGGTCCTCTGCACATGACTGAATGCCTTTACAGGTATCCCTGAGAAAGGAAAGAGAGAGAGAAAGGGAGAGGGAGAAGAGAGAGAGACACACACAAACAAAAAACCCAAAATACGTGCTTACACGTAACACAGAGGAACATCTATTCGTCAATTAATAATAGCTGATGAATTAATTGATTGTAACAGTATTTATTAGTTGCAGCCCTGGTGTGAGCAGTGGTTGGCAGGGCTGTTTGTGTATATGTGTGTTGGAGGAGGTTATATTGCATTTCTGAACAATTTTAGGACTAAGTAAACTGTCTTCTGAAAGGTCTTCTGTCATTGATCTCTCTCTCTCTCTCTCTCTCTCTCTCTCTCTCTCTCTCTCTCTCTCTCTTCTCTCTGTCCCTCAGTGAGAGTCCCTACAGTGAGCCAGGAGCGTTTGAGGAGGGAGAGCAGGACGGTGGCACTGAGACACAGACCAGTGAAGAGGGTACGTCATAAATGCATGCACACACTCAGCTTCAGTCTTTTTCTTCTCCATGAATTCATTTAATGCTCCTAGTGAACTCTTACAAGTCAAGAATTCTCGTTGTTTTGCTTTTTAACTCAATAATTACTTAGTTACATAATGACATTTACATTTGAACTTTTACAGGTTGAGGGGTCTAGGAAGCTTTATGTCTCAGAGACATTGCTTTAGTGAGACTGACAACCACCTAGCCTGCTTCACTGTAGCTAAGTCGTTAGAAGAGAATAGCTTAGTAATACAAGACCTCAGTGCCTTTATATTTTTCCTGTGTTATAAGAGGGTTCCTATATTATATCAGACCCCTGGTATCGACGGGTTTGATTCTGTGCTTTCTTTTTTTTCAGTTTTTTTCAATATCAAAAACATGGCCAATTTTAAAAGATTGCTTATCTTCTACAAACAAAATTGCTAATAAATTACATATAAAATTAACTTCTACACACAAAATAAAAAAAAAAGTATTTCTGCTTATGAACACACCTGTGGTATCAGTTGAAAATTTACAGTCTGCACTTTCTGACAGAATTTCTCAGCTTGTTTGTTACTAGAGATGGGACCGATCCGATCCTATATCGGTATCAGGTCCAATGTTGACGTCACTTCACTCATCATATATTGAACAGACCGGGCTGATCCACTTACTGAACCATTTTCCAATCCGCAGCCGGCGCTGGACCACGAACCCGCCGTAACGTAACATAACAGATACATCACCAATCCAGATTCCATTCCACATCTTACCCTGAACCCACAGCAACTTCAGTCAGTAACTGAATGAGCAAATAACATTAGCTGTTGATTTGACTGAAATGTTGTTTGGAGATATTTTAGTCTGGAAATACCGAAAAGCAAGACAGCTGCGTGTAATGTTTGTAAAGCCAGTGTGCCAAATGCGGCTGCGTCGGACAATACAACCAGTTTAATCACCTGCAGAGGATTTCATGTGAAGATGCTCTCCAGAAACGCGATAAACTTCCAGCACACAAGACAAAGGCTAAAGGCATCACAGAGAAGTTGCTAAATTTCATTATACTCAATGACCAGCCGCTATGTGTAGTGGAAAATGTCGGATTTCACAGCCTGTTGGAGCACTTAGAGCCCAGGAATGATCTGCCATCCAGAAAACACATTTCAGAGATTCAGAGACTGCTATACCTGAACTGTACAACCGAGTGTCATCACAGTTAGCAGCGCAGTTAGCTAGATGGTAAAGCCATGAGCTGCACAACTCATATTTGGACCACAGATGTGAGTCCAGTGTCTCTCATAAGTCTCACTGTACACTGGGTGAACTCAGAAACATATGCACTACAGAGTGTGATGCATCAGGTGAAAAAGTGCAGGGGGTCACACACCAGCAGTTCGGGTGTAGCCTTCATTAGAGATATGCTTAGTGTTTGGAAGATTAAACACCTTAAACACAATACCAACAATAATAATGATATCAAAGTAATAAAAGAGCTCTTGTATTGGAACCTTTATCGGTATTGGCAGTTGTGTATCGGAATCGGATCAGAACTGAAAAAATGTGGATCGGCCCATCACTATTTGTTACTACAAGTGAGAAGTATTTCATGTTCGTATTCATATATAAAATTACAACAAGCTTTTATCTCCAGTGATAGCTGCGTCTTCTAAGGCTTAATAAAAACAGTCTGCTGTGTTGTTAAAGAGCCTATATGCTATGTTTTCTTACATTCGCCCTGTGACTTATGACTTTCGTGTGATTTTATGTACCAGAAAGTCATTTCATTTCTGCATGACTTTGTTCTAACATCTCCTGTTTTTACCACAGTCCTTGTAAGATTTAAGTGGATATGTGTAAATACTTTGTTTTTTGTGACATCACAAAATCGGTGGATTCAAAATGAGGTGTTTATGCCGCGTAGTGTCCATCAAACTGTTACAAAATGTCTTCCACAATACAGGAGTTTAAAACAGTTTCTCCGTCTGTGTTTTAGAGGGGGAGCCGGTGGAGGCCTTAGCTAAGTTTGACTACGTGGGGCGCTCAGGTCGTGAGCTGTCCTTTAAGAAGGGGGCGACTCTGCTGCTGTTCCAGAGAGCCTCGGAGGACTGGTGGGAGGGACGACACAACGGCACTGATGGACTCATACCACACCAGTACATCACACTGCAGGAGTGAGTTTCCCTATCACAGCCATGCAGGCGTTACAGAAGTGGCTAACATGTCTGGTGATGATCACTTGAATGTAATGATTTTGTTGATTTTATTGATTTTATTGACTGTTTTGCGGTAGAGACGTGCAGTCTGACTGGTTTCGATATTGAAGTGTCTTTAAGAGTTCAGGAATGGTTACCTGGTTAACTGCAGGGAAGGAAAAAACAACAACAAAAAGGAGGAAAAAAAGACTTTGGCCTAAATTAGTGTTGGGCTGTAGGATTACTTGTTAAATAATAGCGCTGGAAGTTAAATTTTGAAAAAAAAAAGAATGGGAAATCAGTAGATTTTGTGTCTGATGAGTAAGAGGAGCTGCCTCTTCAGATGAGCTAATGAGTTAACACTAACTGGTACAGTGTTGGTGGCTGATGAGGATTTGTCATGTTCTACAAGACCTTTTCTCCTTGGACATTGTGCCGACATGGTAATTTGTCAGAGAAATATATTTTCCTCTTTCTGGATCTGACCATCAGCTAAAGCCTAGTTAGCGGAAAAGTCGTGCCAGAGCTGGCCATGCTACACCTTATGGACAAAAGTATTGGGGCACCTACACATTACACCTAGAGGAACTTGTATGACATCCCATTCTAAATCCATAGACATTAATATGGAGTTGGTCCCGCCTTTGCAGCTAAAACAGTTTCCACTCTTTTGCAAAGGCTCAATATTTTGGAGAGTGTCTGTGGGTATTTTTGCCCGTTCCTCCAGAAGGGCATTTGTGAGGTCAGACACTGATGTTGGATGAGACGGCCTGGTTCACAATCTCTGTCCTAGTTCACTCCAATTGTGTTCAACAGGGTTGAGGTCAAGGCTCTGTGTGGGCCAGTCAAGTTCTTTCACACCAAGCTCACCCAGCCAGGCCCTTATGGCCTTTGCTTTGTGCACCAGGGCTCAGTCATGCTGGAACAGAAAAGGGTCGTCCTCAAACTTTTGGATTTGGAAGCATAGTTGTCTAAAATATCTTTGTATACGGAAGCATTAAGATTTCCCTTCACTGGAACTAAGGGTTCTAGACCAACCCCTGAAAAACAACCCCATAGCATCATCCCTCCTCCACCAAACTTTACAGTTGGCACAATGCAGTCAGGCAGGTAATGTTCTCCTGGCATTCACCAAACCCAGACTCGTCCATCAGACTGCCAGATAGAGAAGTGGCATTGTGCTTGGAGATGCAAGGTTTGCATGCAGCTGCTCAGCCATGGAAACCCAAGCCATGAAGCTTCCAGTGCACAGTTTTTGTGCTGATGTTGATGCCAGAGGAGGTTTGGAACTCTACAGTTACTGAGTCAGCAGAGCATTGGCGACTTTTATCCTCTATGCTCCTCAGTACTTGATGACCTGCTCTGTAACTTTACGTGGTCTGGAACTTTGAGGCTGAGTTGCTGTGGTTCCAGTAATACCACTCACAGTTGATGGTGGAATATCCAGAAGGGAAATTCCACAAACTAATTTGTTGCAGCAGTAGCATTACAGTACCACACTTGAGCTCTTTAGAATGACCCATTCTTTCAGAAATGTGTATAAAGGCAGACGGCATGGTTAGGTGCTTGATTTTATACACCTGTGGTAATGGGGCTGAATGAAACCCTTGAATTCAATGGTTATGTGTCCCAAACCTTTTGTCTATGTAGTGTATCTCTACCATCTCAATCACATCATTAATAACATGGAAACATGCTCACATTCACGCACTTGTGTTTTGTAGTTGCAAAATATAAAATACTTGCTTGCGAGAGTCATATTTTACGGTCCTGTTGAAACATAAAACCACTGTTACCCTGAATTGTATCCTGTTTATCCTGTTATTTTCTCCATCTTTCTGTGATGAAAAGTATTGAGTGCCCAAATAGTGATTTCAGTATTCAAACGCTGGCACCTTGATCGGCTAACCGAGTACTCGAGTGGCAGGCGATTCAGTTTTGTTCTCATTTATTTCAGTTGAGTCAGTAATATCTGATGGGAGTTTTAATTATCCAAGTCATTTAGGTATTGATTGAATTGATCTGCTAACTGATTAATCGGCCAATTAGCTGAGGTGTTAATGATGGATGGCTGGACAGATGGAGGGATGGAGTGATGGACAGGTAAGCTAATGGACTGGTTGTTTTCCCATTTTAGGGAGGAGGCCATGTCGGACACTCTGAGTCAGAAGGCAGAGAGTGAGGTCAGCAGCACTCCCTCAGATGAAGTCAGCTCCAGGAGGTCCCTGACCTCCCCCACTGAACCCAGACTGCCAGAAACCTTCATCAGCCGGTGAACACCCTCACATACATGCTTTGGACATTCCTCACACCACACAATTTGAACAGAAAAGTGCGTGAACACTCACTCACAGGCGCACAGCCTCACATATTTTACCCAATTTAAGAGCAGCTGTGAGGAGGAATACGAGGTCTTGAGTGGAGTGAAAGGAAATTCCAGAGCTGCACTGTGCTGTGCTAGAAATGCAGCTTGAGTCACGTTTCGCATCATTAAATACAGACACGTATCAAAATACTCTCACTATACAGAATGTTTTTAGTAATATTTCCCCCCAAATCCATTTTATTTTAAATTGTCAGATTGGACTTTGTATTTTTTTATTCTGTTTGACTCATCACAATCATTTTATTCTCCATCTCTTTTTCACCGCTGTCAGTCACCGTAAAAGGACGGAGGCTCTGCTGCGGCGTGTGCCAGGGCGCCTCAACGATGGGCACTGCCACGGGAACGGTCTGGAGCGCAGCTCCCCCCCAGTGACAGTCACTGTGACGGGTCACTTCAGCCCGCGGGAGCTGCTGCGTGGTCACTCGGGGCCACAAGACAGCCCTGAGCAGCTGCGCCGGCGCGGGGGTCACCCCACCACCACTGCACCCACTACCACCACCAATGGCACACTGAGCTCCAGCATCAGCCGCCACGAGTCTCTGCGAAGGGAGAGAGAGAGGGAGAGCCCCCCCATCCGCCAGTCACCGTCTGCTCTGCACTGCAGCCTGCCTGAGCAGAGGGCACGCACGCTCAACCCACACACCATGGCACAGGTCAGTGAGGAGCATGCACATATATTTAAGCATACACATATTAAATGATCTACACACGTATGACTCATTATACAATGGTGGAATTTAATTGTGGTCCACAAGTATGTGAGTGAACTTTTTTCATTTTTTACTTATTATGAATTTAATAAATAACTAATTTCAATAAAAACAAATAAATAAATTCAGTAAAAACAAACTATGTTTTCAATAAAACATGTTGTTCTTGAGAGGTGCAGTATACCGGTTGAAATTGCTGTACCGGTATGCCGCAAATAAGTGCAGATAATGCAACATACATACAGTGCATAATATGCTTATTCCCTCACCTCCTGTGTAGTGAGTTGCAGTTTGAGGTAAGTGATTCTAGTTTGATGTTGAAGGAGCAGATATCAGACTGTAATAAGTAAAAGCCGGTCTCTTGGGGTTAGTTGTTATCCTAACACCCCACCTATAGCACCCCTTACACAGCCAGCTGCTTCAGGCAACACAGCAGTCTGAGGCTACAAGCTGAGAGGCTTCGCAGTTTCTCAGCTAATACTGATGGCTTGTAATATTTACCAAATTGCAGCAGGATCTAACATTTGTAGTTGAAAGCTTTGACCAGATGTCCCTGTTTTCCGGGGACAATACCCATTTTTGGTGGACTGGAGCTTGAAATGCTGGAAACGCCTGGAAATGTCCCTGTTTTTAACTGCAAATTAAAAACACACTAGCAAGTCCTAAGAAACACCTGGCAGAAGATGCAGATGGGCAGAGTTTTCGCACTGTGCTTGTTTTGGCCAACAGAGGGGGCTGGCTGCTGACCTAATAACCACTCCTACCTTGCTCACCTAGTTTTAGAGAACACTGTTGTGTAAAACTCGACCAAAAGCTTGCAAGTGTCAAGCAACAAAACAACAAACATCTTTTCAAGGCACAAGGTGACCCAGGGATTAAAAGCAGGGATGGGGACTTGAATTGCACTACCAGGTGATAGGTAGGCTATGTGATTTGTATAGGCATGCAGTCTACTTGAATGTAGGCTACCATGTGAGCTGCAAATAGATCGTTGCAAGGGGTATCGATTTTAAATGCATCACTTTTTCAGCCATCCATATATAACTAATGGCATATGTTAATAGCGTCCGTCTCTGTCTCTCTAGAACTGGAGCTAGTCCAGTGATGTGTTTATGGACTGGCTATTGGGCCTTTTTTCTATAGCTATGGGTCTCTTTTTATTTCTAAAATATTTAATAAGAATTACGGGCTCATGCAGTCACTAAATCTTTTGTGGTAAATGTATCCCCGTCTAGGCCGCTAGACTTAGTGACTTTTAAGACTCTTTTACTTACCAACTTTATTTCTAAAAAGCAGCAAGTGACAAATCTCACAAGGGTGAAAGCAAGAAATATAAATCTTTTATAGGACCACTGCAATTTATTCCCAGGCATGCTGACCATTTTCTACATTGTGTCGAAAAACAATTGGATGTAAAACAACATTCAGCACTGTTTTTGCCTTTTAGGGTTAGAAAGAAATATTGACGTTACTGTTTTTACTACTTTGCCCAATAAAAATATTTCAAACTACATGTAGTTGTGTTATAACTGAAGTTTGGGGGTAGGAACATGGCTGAACTCCCTCCTTCCTTCAAACTAACGCCCTATCAATTCTCACCCTCACCTTCCGTTCTCATGACAAAGTGAATCCCCACTGCCACCCCATCTCCTCCTTGTTCCTCAGTCCTACCACAGCTACGAGGGGATCTGGCCTTCTAGCTACAGGCAGAAGCTGCCCAGAACTCCAGCTCAGTTCTCAGAGTTCTCCCCCCTCCCTCAGTCAGTCTTCCCTCATACTTGCCACCACATGTTGAAGGCATGGTCTGAACTCACAAACTCTGTTGTTAAACACGGTTCTTATTACAAGTCAAGGGACATCTCTGAATGTGTCATTGTTAATCTGCCAAATAGGTTTACTTAAGCATCCAAAATGGTTTTATTTGAAAACAATTCACGCATAAATTCACTTTACTGTGAAACATATTTTGGCCATACCATTCACTGCTACTTGTGAGTCTCGAGGCTGAAGCTTTAGCATTAGCTAGAATTAACTTGGCCAGTAGTTGATGGTGCTAAATAAAATACCAGGCCAGCCACAATAGAGAAGCTGAGCACTGTATTCTGCTCTTTTGCCTTGGCGTCCTTGGGATAAAATGGCTGACAATGTACAAAATTAAAGCATTGATTGGTTGGTGGGGCGTCATCCCACTAAATCACCCCTGAATGCTGGCCCTGTCCTGTGTTGCTGCATATTAATGACACATACCCTGAATAAATGTCATACTGTATGTATGTGTGTGCTCGTACAGGACATCGAGGAGACCATGAGCCTGGCCCTGAGTGAGCTGCGTGAGCTGGAGCGGCAGAGCGGGAAGCCGGCCGCCCCGGACCTGGTGCTAGACACCCTGGAGCAGGTGAAGAGCAGCCCCTCGTTACCTTCGGGCTCCACCCCATCCAGCCTGTCCAGCCCGAGCGACTCCCCCAGCCCGCTGAGCCCCCACAGCCCCCTGCCACCTCTGCCCCCACTGCCCGGACCCTCCTCGCGCCGCTGCCCCAACGATCCTCCAGCCTCCTTCCTGCCAGCCGCCTCGCCCCGCATGGGTGTGACGCTGCGCCCCCCGGCCCTGCGCCCCAAGCCTCCCGTGCTCCCCAAAGCCAACCCCCCACCCTCTCAGCAGCCCCCCACCCAGCCCCAGAACTACCCCGCCGACAAGTCCGGCACCATGTGAGCCCGGCCCTGCGCGGGCCGAACCGGAGGAAACAGGGTCCAGACTAAAGCCTGAGGATTGAAGTAGTTACAGAGGGTTAGACAGGGTGATTCTGTTAAATAAACGAATACACGGTATGGCCGATAGCTAGCTTAAACGCAAGAGCGGTCAGATAGAGTTAGTCTATGATATTATAATCATTTAATGTGTCGTCAGGGTGATGTGTGCGTGTGTGCATATTCTCTAAAAGTGACTAGGACTTTAACTGTGTCTGTGTGTAGATACGTTTATAAGGAACACATTCAGAGACGGCGGAGAGAGAAAGAGAGAGAGAGAGAGAGACTGCTTGAGATTTCATGTACAGGAAGTACTGTTGATTCTGTTTGTTGGGAGTCTGGCCATGGGAAATGTAGTTCTTTTTTTTTTTTTTGAGTCCTCCTTCGGTGCAATGTATTTTCAGTGTTTTGATTTGTTAGGCCTTATTAGAGGGATGTGTTTTCCCTGCCAAAAACGGGGCCATTCTTAAAAGTTGCTGCTGCTTTCTTTCTGACGTTTTTACGACTTAAGTTGTAGGAAGTGACACAGGTGCCTCATGGGAAAAGGGTTATTCACGTGTCTTGATGGTGAATGTAGTTTTTAAGCCACGCAGTGCACCTATAGCCTCCGAGAGATGAACGAGGCGATCAAAGAACACCGAATGTATTAAAGGAGCAGTAAGTAGAAGTGTCTGTTAAAACATACAAGTAATACTATATTGCGTAGGTTTTTTTTGACCAATGGGAAATGCTTTCCTTTTATAGAACGGTCAGTTTGAATCTGTGGAACGCTTCGTTATGTCGTTGTGTTATAACAGAAAGTTACTTAGTGCTCCTTTAACTGAATGTTCCACTTTTTTTTTTCACTCTAACACCACACCGAGCCTTTATTACCAGATAAACCTCCCCCTTTACCGTGGTACGCAACCCGAGGCCTGATTGGACGCTGCAGAGGCCAGACATTCTGAGGGCACATGTGCGTACTTAATAGCTTTAACGAGATATTACAAGGCACTTGCTGCGGAAATGGAGCTACACCCCGGGTCCTGGCAAAGAAAACGACGACGGTAGAGGCGGAAAAGCATCGGCGGACCTTGGGACAGCATGACCTCAGCCAGCGGGCCACGCCTTCCCTCAGGTTGTCATGGTAACGCTTCCATTCTGCCACTGCTGCTCTTGTTAGAGGCCCAGTAGTGATTCTGATTTTTTCAGCCTGTACTTCCAGTGCGCGTGTGCGTGTATGTGTACGTGTGGCAGACTCTCTTCTGGAACACACTTTAATAGTTCATGTTTAACGGGCTCTCCTGTGTGTTAGCATGCTTGTACGTTTGGTGTTTCCACGTCAAAGTGCAGTCCGCTGCGCTTGGGTTTTAGGGCGCTGAAGAAGCAATGGATTATTCATGCCTGCCATGAGAGTGAGAGCAAGAGTGAGCGGAGCACGTGTGCAGGCAGAGTGTGCGAAGGAGAGAGTGAATCGTACCAATATACAAGACTGACTGACCGACTGTTCGTTTGTATGTGTTTGAGAGTGACTCTCCCAAGTGTGTAGCTGCGTTTGAAGGTGAGGGAGGACGGAGGACGTTTGTTTGAGCGTTCGAAAGACAGCGCGAGGCCATGCGTCCACCAAACAGCCATGTTTTCACTTTTTTATGCACAAACGAAATGATTGTTTATCACTTTCCAGCTGGTTCCTCTCTTGAAGTTTTCTTTTCTACCTGCAATATTTTATACTTATTTATTGATTCTGGTTTTAAGTGGGTGTAATGTTTTTTTAAGGGTCCTCGTTTCTACTGGTGCTCTCTCGCGTGACGGCGTGTGTGTGCGTCCCTGCGTTTGCTGCCGTTTCAAACTCTCCCCTCCTGCCCACCACCGACACACGCACACGCACGCTCTCTCTCACCCACATACACGCTGTGTGTTCACGCGAAAGTGCCTTTCAGGACGTGTGTTGAGTGGAGGAGCCTGTTCTGTTAGGGGATGTGTGCTCCTGTCTTTCTCTGAAGCGTCGTTCCAAGAATGAAACAATACGACTAGAGCTCTTTCCAAACGTTTAGCCACCTTTGAATGAAATCATAAATGATGTACATTTAACCCATTGTGATGTTGCACTTTTCATGTATTGGACTGTATTTGGCATGTAGCATTATATCATGTTCCAGTGCATTTTAAGAAGGTGTCAAGAACTTGAATGTCTTTGAAATAAAGTAAAGTTCATATGTCTCACTCTGGGCTCCAGTGCTCTGTTTACTTGCATGTCCCGTCACACAGGGCTGAGCAATTTGGGTAAAAAAATAGCTTGCTATTTTTTTTTCGATCTATATTATGACATGGATTTTAATTGTGATTATCCATCCATCCATCATCTAAACCGCTTATCCTTCTGGGTCGCGGTGGGGTGCTGGAGCCTATCCCAGCTGTCATTGGGCGGAAGGCAGGATACACCCTGGACAGGTCGCCAGTCCATCGCAGGGCAGACAGACAGACATACACATTCACACACACACTCACACCTAGGGGCAATTTTAGCATGTCCAATTAGCCTGACTGCATGTTTTTGGACTGTGGGAGGAAACCAGAGTACCCGGAGGAAACCCACGCAGACACGGGGAGAACATGCAAACTCCACACAGAAACGACCCTGGTCACCCGGCCGGGATTAATTGTGATTATATTCTGTAAAATGATATTAAGTTAGATTCAATTTAAAGGCAAAAATCTGAATCTGATGAACTGGCTTGCTGCTAACTCATTCACCATAGCAGCATTGATGGTTCAATGGCAACAAAATATTTGGTTTAACGATTCTTCTTCTGGAAAGGCTCTTTTCGGCTACGTTCACATTACAAGCCTCGTTGCTCAAATCTGATTTTTTGCTCAAATCCGATCTCTTTGACAGGATGGTTCACAGTCGTTTAGGCAAGTGATTTAAATTTGTCAATGTGAACGAACCGGCGTCCTGAAATGACCCTCATGCGCACATCCTACTCAATAACGTCACGTGAATGAATCACGTGCGTCATCAGCAAACAGACTAACGAGCAGAACGAGCTTCACTGAGAAGATTATTAACTCTGATCAGCTGTTCATTATTAGACCGAGACGAAGGAGAAAAAAGTGAGACATGTTACTTTTCCACTGTTTACAGGCTTTAACTTCTGTTCGGCGCTGCTGCCAGAGTAACGCTGAATGATGGAGCACGCGCAGTGGAAAAAAGCACATGAATTCTGATCCGAGTGTCACATTAGGGTCGCATGGCCAAGAATCAGATACGTATCCGATCTAGGACGGATTTGAAAAGATCAGATTTGTCCACACAGCCCTGAAAACATCAGATCAGAGTCACATTCGGGCAAAAAATCGAATTTGTGCCACTTCAGCCTGGTAATGTGAACACAGGATCCTAGTTTTTTCCCACTATGCGTGCGCCATCATTCAGCGTTACCATGGCAGCAGCGCTGAACAGAAGTTAAAGCCTGTAAACGGTGGAAAAGCAACACATCTCACCCTTTTCACCTTCGTCTCACTCTAATAATGAAGCTGAGAGCTGATCAGAGTTAATACTCTTCACAGCGAAGCTCGTTCTGCTCGTTAGTTTGTGCTGATGATGAACGTGATTCATTCATGTGAAATTACTCAGTAGGATGTGCGCATGCGGGTCATTTCAGGACGCCGGTTCGTTCACAATAATGACAGATTTGAATCCCTTACCTAACCGAGAGTGAATCATGTCAGAGAGATCGGATTTGAGCAACGAGGCTTGTAATGTGAACATAGCCCTAGTTTGATAATGAGCTCTTCCATACATTAACTGAGGTCTTACTCATCTCCTCTTGTGTCTTCAGTTTGAGTAACGATTCACTCTTTCCACCAATCTCTTGCGAAATTGGACAAGTTTTCAGATTTACAAATATGCTACAGCACGCTGTAAAGTTTTTCAGAGATATGCTGGGCATAGTTGCGTTGTAGGCTATGAAGGACCAACTGAACTAATATGCTGCAGCGCCACCCAGAGGGAGACCAGTGCTGTATCTGTAGTTAGTTAAGAATACCGGAGACAGAAGCTGGCCGATTGTGGATGAAGCAGCTGAACAGTGATTTTTCCCTGAATTTGTATCTGAGCATCTGTTTAACCCTAACAGACAGCATAACGTCATGTGTTTTTTCAGAGACCTCCAGAATTTTGCTTTTGAGACATTCAGGAGGTTCAAGAGGTTAATTAGGAGGTCCCGGACCCCCCAGGACACCCTGCATTTTGCACCTTGCCTGTGTTTCTGATATAATGGCCACTGAGTGAAAGTACTAGGTAGGAGGGGAGTGCTGGGAAGAGATTTAGGGTTCAACTGCTTTTGTCTGCAAGACACCTGGATGTTAATTTGAACCTAAAAATACAAACTAATAGAAAATGCTTTTTAGAAATTGAATTTCAGACGGTGCACATTTTCAACTGGTAAACTCAGTTTGAGTTCATATTGCTCTCTTACAAACTTTAAAATTCCCTTTCAGAATTCAGTGTCAGACAGCATTCAAATTCAAATTTTTGCACTTAAATTCAAATTTCTAATGGCATGAATCCAACTCCATATAATAAAGCCTGTTTTTTTTTTTTTGGTCAAGAAAACCAGCAAATCCACTGTTTCTGGCTTTTTTGAGGCTTGGCGGGTCACAACCACAGTGTTATTATGTTAAATTTCCCCAAGAATGTTTCAAAATTTCTACTTTGTTCTAGAGAAACTTGCAGAGTCAGAATTGTTCACAGTTTTAGTGATGGGCATCTGAACACAGTAAAGCCTCTAAAAGCTCCCTCACAGAAAGTTATTGCGTAATATGGTTATGAATATGCAGTCTGACGTCTCAGACATTGTTTTATGTTAGTTTTAAGAAGGTTTTGAGCTGAAATTATTTTTTTTTTAAACATTCAGGGTGAAGAGGTACATACAGAGCTTTAAAAGGTAAAATAGTCCCTACCATCAACATTCCACACAAAACTCAGAAGGCTAGTGTAGGTTCACTGGAGGTATAAAATGGCTATATTTGTGTTGTAGACATTGTGACCCCTGGTTCCCATCACCACTACCGTAAGGAAATTAAAGTGGGTTAGTTTCTCTACAATAAACAATTTCACCTCAAATCACTCTGGATGATTGTTTACATCTCAATGATAGAATTATGAAGAAATTTAGAAACATTGGTGGAATTTCCCCTTTAAAACATAAGACAATGCTGATGATAATGTAGGCTATGAAAATCTCTTGCGCTTTGAAGAGCACCAGATATCGATTTTCGATTGCAATTTAAATATAAAAGCGATCAGTCTGTCTTTCAGCCCTACCACACATGCCAAATGCTTTTAGTATTCAATATCAGGCCCCCCCCACCCCCCCCACCCCCCTGGAATTTTAATGTTTACCCTGCACTAACACACCTGTTTCGACTCGTCAGCTAATTACCAAGCCCTTAATGAGCTGAATCAAGAGCAGGCAAAACACAAATATCATCAACGGAGCCGGCGCTCTATGAATTCACATGCGTACACATCCACTAATAATACAGTGCATGTTATCCCTCCAAAGCAGCAGGGCTTCTGTTAAAAATGCAAGAGGGCTGAAGATGCATTTAGACCTCACATGGGGCCCTCAGACAGGCGTGCACGTGAGCAAAGGGCGCACACGTGTGTGCAAAACACTCAATGCAGGGTGCAGAACTCAACACAGACCCCACAGTGCATCCCCTTACAGAGACGAGTCAGCTGCAGTCAGCTCAGACGTGACATACAGTCTGTTCAATTTTAAAGACTAACCGTCCATTTTATCACCAGTTTAACAAGCCTTTGTGCGCTTGGCCTCGTCACTGTCCCCAAGTGGAATCCCTAACGCCATCTTAACGGCCATTCCACTGTTTTATTAGCTCCAGTGAAGTTTATTATATGAGCGCTCTGAGGGGCAGAATTTGCCTGGAAATCACTGTGATCCGACGCATTCTCGAAAATAATGCCACACAAAGCTGTTTATAAGCCATAGACGTACACTAGTTTAAATGCCTAACAACATTCGATTCGCTGGGCAACTAGTCCACCTCTTACACATGACTGCTGACTCACTGCATGGCAAAAGTATACAGACACCCGACCATCTCACACTGCAAAAAACAGTATCTTTTGACGAGTAAAATTATCTTAATTCTAGTCGATATATCCAATATTTCTCCTGTTTAGATTGTTGTAAGCTTATTTTAAGCTTACTTAACTTATTTTCATACATTTTATTTACTTGTTTTGTCATTTTATTAAGCAAAATTCTCACTATATTGTCAGATCATTTTGCTTGTTTTAAGAAACGTGCGTGAAACCAGCTAAATTATCTGCCAGTGTAGTGAGAATTTTTCTTAATAAAATTACTTAAAACAGGTAAAAAAAATGTCTAGAAATAAGCTAAATAATCTTATAAGTACACAACAATCTCAAAATAATAATATTAGATATATTGACTAGAATTCAGATCATTTCACTTGACGAGATACTATTTTTTGCAGTGCACCTACATGAGTTTGCTGGACATCCTATTCCAAATCTGTGGGCATTAATATGGAGTTGCCCCCCTTTACAGCTATAACAGCCATTACTCTTCTGAGAAGGCTTTCCAGGGTGAGGTCAGGGCTCTGAGCAGGCCACTAGAGTTCCTCCACACCAAATCCGTCAAACCACGTCTTTATGGAGCTCACTATGTGCACAAGAGCACAGCCATGCTGGATCAGGAAAGAGCCTTCATCAAACTGTAGCCACAAAGTTTGGACACACAAAAATGTATTTGTATACTGTAGCATTAACATTACCTTTCATTGGAACTAAGGGGCCAAAGCTCAACCCTGAAAAACAGCCCCAGCCCATTATCCCTCCTCCACCAAACTTTTTGGCACTATGCATTCTAGTAGGCCACGTTCTTCTGGCATCCACCAAACCCAGTGGCGACGTGCTTTACACTCCACCCAACGCTTGGCATTGCATGTAGTGAGCTTTGGCTTGTGTGTAGCTGCTCAGCCATGGAAACCCATTTCATGAAGCTCCTGATGCGCAGTTCTTGTGCTGATGTTGCTTCCAGAGTTTGGTTGTGAGTGATGCAACCAGATGATAGGCAATTTGTAAGTTTCAGCACTCCCCCCCCCATGGGTTTGTGTGGTCTTGACTCTTCGTGGCTGAGCTGTTGTTGCTTCCACTTCACAATAATGGCACTCACAGTTGACTGGGGCAGATCTAGCAGAGCAGAAATTTCACAAGCTGACTTGTGGCAAAGATGGCATCCTATGACAGTAGCATGTTTAAAGTCACTGAGCTCATCAGTACGACCCAGTATACTAATAATTGTCTTTAACTCTGGACCTTGAATCCAGGTTTTGGTCCTGGATTTTGTAATCATTAATAGGTATGACATTAGGTTACATGCAGTGTGATGAACTACCAGCGTTTACAAAATCCAGGACTGGAACTGGATTCAAGGTCTAGAATTAAAGACTTCTAGGCTAGAGTATAAAATCACAAGTTTTGCCATGTTTGTATTTTTGTCAGAATTAACATGAATTGCTGCCCATTAACCCTATGAAGATTCTAATTGTATAAGCTGATATTTTCTATATGAGATTATCTACTAATAACTATCAAATGTATTGTTTAATGCAGAAACATAGCAAATTATTTGCAAACTTGAAGGTCATTTTTGACCTTTTCTGTCCCAAAAATACTTTGTTACTGTTACTCCTGTTTATTCAGATAACTGTATATGAGTCATTCCCAATTTGGTTCTGATCTTTCCGTTGATTTTTCAAACACCCCAGTCACTCTCCAAGCACAGTAAAGCTAATTATTCCAGCTATTCTTAATGGTTTTGCTACTTGCTCCCTAAAATGAACAGCAATAATCATTAGGTTAGCCGCATGTGTTCATTAGCACAGTCTTAAGTCATTTTAAGCCATTTTTGGAATCAATGCTTCTTAGAGCTGGCAGCCATTTTAAATATGCATTACCGAACTGTAATAGGATGAATCTCCAGCGGCCCCAGAGCCAGCTATAGTTTTACTGTACAAGGTTTTCATCGTACAGGGTTTTAGAATGCAGGGACACGGTTAGTGGGGGTGCTGAGGGGGCTGCAGGATTCCCAGACAGACAGTTTGACCGACCGAATAACTGACAGGTTTGACCGCTGGCTGACAGTTTGACTAACCAACCGACAGACAGCTTGACTGACCGACTGGCAGTCCGACAGTTTGACCGACCGATTTACCCAGGGTAAATGTATGATGACCCCAGTATAGCTGGACGTTAGGGGTGCGGGAAAAACTCGATTCTTAGATGCATCGCGATGCGGACGTGAACGATTCTGAATCAATTCATAAACGTCAAAAATCGATTTTCTTAATATTTAATTTATAACGCAAAGGGCGGAACTTGGAAGTGCAGCGCCCGGACAGTCTGTGGCAGCACATAACAAAAACACTGCTGGATGAGTGAGAAATCCGACCGGCTCCCTCTGCATCAAAAGCCAGGTTAGATCAGGAGTCACAACACAAATGATAAGAAGAGCCATTTTTGTCCTTTCAACAAAGTCAAACCACCTTGGGAGCCACAACATTTAATGCCCAGTATGTCTCAGTATATGATGAAGTCCTAGTATAGACTAAACAATATAAACGAGAGCGCAGATTTACTTCGCTCAGCTTTAGCCGCTTTCCTTCCATCTCCGCCAGAAAACTTTTCTTCAAAACTAGAAGAGTTTCTTGTAAAATGTCTCAGCGTCCGGCAGTTTTACGAAGTCGCTTCTCATTCGCCAGTTTCTCGTTTTAATTTTCCCGTTCCACCTTAAATTCTGCCTTAGGCGCCGAATGTAACTGCTGCACCATTTAAGGTGGAACGGGAAAATTCAAAATAGAAGCGAGTTCATTTTTGCCACTTTTTAGAGAAAGACAGTCTCTCAGCAGATTTAACCAACCGCGCTGCTTATAAATGCGAATAAGTCCTCAAAATGTTCGTCTTAATCTGTTTTTTCGTTCGCTGCTAGCGAGGCCAGACCTCGGGGCTATGTGACCTGCTGTCTGCTGTCTGTTCTCAGTCGTTGAGAACCAGGGCTTTCGCACTACGCTGCACACTTGAGCCGAGATTCAGCGTCCAGTCTCGAAAAGTATAATTAGTATAATATCACTAAAGAAAACGGGACGGATGGCTGTAACGCGCTGCGTGGACACCCATTACCACTGGATCTTATTTCAGGGTAACAGCGCATTTTATCGCAGATGAGCGGCAGCAGCGTCTCTGAATGAGAGCCTTCTAGTTCACTTGCCACATCACTTCCATTTGATTTATTAATAAAAGATATTTAGATATTTAAAGCAAAGTATCTGTAATGATCCATAATACATTTACATTATGGATCATTACAAATACTTTGCTTTAAAACTACCAAATCCTCAGACAGTAGGAAGATAGAAATCCTGTATAGAGAAAAAAAAAGATGCATCGATAATCGTTTTCCAATCGCATCACAGCCCTCTGAATCGTAATCGAATCGAATCGTGAGGTGCCTAAAGATTCCCACCCCTACTGGACGTCTTCATTTTTTTCATCTTTCTTCGAAGGTTTGGCTTTTGAAGCATGCAAAGGCCTTTAAAACAGCTGTACACTCCATATGTTACTTCATTACAACCTCCATAATGAAGTGAAGCAGAACTCAAGCAGAGGCAGTAACAGCAACGTTTTATTCAAACATTTTAAATAACCTTTATTTTAGTAAATAACTGCAGTACACAAAGAAGAAAGAATCCTAAAATCAAATGCTCAGCTGTTAAAATGTTTTGTGCACTGCAAATAAAAAATTAAGGCAAAGCCTTTATAGCAGCAGGACTTTCACTGTCCAACCCCAGCGAGACCAGAAAAAAGGACAAAATGTGTTTCAAAAGGTTCAAAGGTCTAGTAAAAAGGCCAACTTTGGGCAAAAAAAGCTACTTTGGTCTGATGACGATTGGTCGCTAAAGTTCACAGTATAAAGCTAAATAATTAGCACAGGTACCGGACCTCTGGCGTTTCACTGAGATTTAAAAAAAAAACAAAAAAAAAGGAAAAAGTTGAAATATTAAAACAGTTTCAGCAGCATTAGGACTCAAAGAGTGACTGAAATAACACATTTAAGGAAATGCTGTTGGTAGGCCTTGACAGACATAACCAAATAATTCCATAAAGGAATTAATAACTGATATCAATGCATGCTTGCTGAGAGATTGGTTTGGCTAAGCACTGTTTTAAGTCGTTTAGGTGTAGGATGGTCTTCCTGGAGGTAGAAGCTGAGCCTGGCCAGCAGAACCCCCTGCAATCACAAACATTACATTGGCAGATGCACAGACTTCAGGGACTGGCCACTGAATGGGCTCAATGTGGTCAGTTCAACCTTTGGAGCCTGGCTTGAGCGTACTGAAGGGTTTGGAGTTCCTCAGAGATGTGGAAATCTCCTGCAGGAAGGCCACCACATGTGAGTCCTTCTCCGACTTCCTCCCGTCGAAGATCACAACCAAAGTGAAGTGGGGCTCGGGGCGAGCCAGGAAATAGGTGCTCTGGACTTTGTCGTCGTAGAAGTGCATGACCTTGTCCAGTGAGTTGAGCTCAGATGTACGATCGCTCATGATCATGATGACGTTGGGCCAGTGCGTGAGCGGCCTCTCACCCCCGGGAAGTGACACCACAGCCGGGAACTGGTCCATTCCTTTGGGCGCATCACGATACGAGTGTGGGTGATGGTACCCGTGGCCCTGGAAGCTCTCTGAGCCTCGGTTGTCGAAGACCAGCGAGACGTTGGAGGCGTCATGCTTGCGGATGAAGGCTGACACTTTGCCAAAATAGTCGGGTGAGGTGCGGGCGGTCAAGGCTTTCATCTCACCTGGCAGCGCCTGCCGGCTCAGCGCCTCATGGAAGTAGAAGGTGAACTTGGCCAGCAGAGCCCCCTGCAAACGCTGCAGCCACAAGTAGAGGTGTGGCGGTTGTGCGGTCCGCTGCGACTGGCCGCCGAACAGGTGCTTGCGGGTCTCACGCTGGCGCTCGAATGCCTGGCCCCACGCCTGCAGCTTGGAGTGGGCGCCATGCAGGTTGAGCAGCGAAGGCAGGAAGTGCCACTCGGAGATCTGGGCCTGGCAGCGCAGCAGCTGCGTCAGGACATCCACCTCCACCTGGAAACTGCCCTCCAGTCGACTCAGGATAGGGTGGTGGAACCTGTGGCATGGAGAGAAACAGAAAGTTTTCCACTGTAGAGGCAAACAGTTACAATTAAAGCAGCAACTAAAATTTTCTATCAATTATTGATTATCTACAATTGATTGATTAATTGCACCTTTTGCAGCTTCATGTCATACTGGGAGCAGTCATGGGCTGGAGGTTAGGGAACCAGCCCTGCGACCGGAAGGTTGCCGGTTCGATTCCCTGAGCCAACAGTACGTGACTGAAGTGCCCTTGAGCAGGGCACCTAACCCCCAACTGCTCCCCGAGCGCTGTGGATAGGGCTGCCCACCGCTCCAGGCAAATGTGCTCCCTAGTGTGTGTGTTCACTAGTGTGTATGTGGTGTTTCACTGCATGGATGGGTTAAATGTGGAGGTGAATTTCCCCGTTGTGGGACTAATAAGGGTCACTTAATCTAATCTAATAGCATTGCCATCATTTAAGGTTATGTTTTTGCATCAAAACAACAAATAATGCCCCCAATCCTTTCTATTATGAGAGTATAGATACATAAAATGAAAAATTCAATGCGATATGATAAAGTGGGGTCTCCATAGCAGCAAAAAATGGAGTGCCTAAATAGGTGTGTTTTTGCATCATGCACACATGCATGCGCACTAGGGGTTGTAATGACAGATTTTCACGTTTCATACGATTCTCATTTCTGAGGTCAAGACTTGATTTTTGATATCTGGTATGCTGAAGGCGCTCTTCACAGATGGTTTCCCAAAAGATGATAAATGAAAGACTCTTAGAAGAAACCGAGGGGAATATCGGTGACCGTTTAACATTAATATACTATTTCAAATCCCATTTTTGATATGTACTGAAATTGTTACACTACAGTGTACTGTACTCAGATTGACCGAGCATACGAACATCATAGACCACTTTTGCGCACAGTTAACATGGTCGCATCGTTACGTTCTGTGCCAAAACGGACTTCTGTGATTGCTTGTGGTTCTCATTGGTTGTACTGCTAAGTCAGAATAGCAAGTATCTAAGAAAAACTACAGAAACGTCAGGAAGTGACGCAGCGTGTCAAAACAGCGTCCCATGTATGGAATAAACAGGCAGCAGCTGGCTAAAGTGGCTAAAATGAAAACCTGTCACGGAGCCACCCCACCTGAACTGTTCTGCTGCACTGAAAAGTTGTCTAATCACGTAGAGGAAACCATGCGGGGCACAGTTTGTAAGCATTCCACGCCTAACTGTGTCCAGGTGGGAACGCCACTGGACCGGTTACTCATCACGCTCAGACCTACGTCTAGACCTACAGTGGAAAAGGGGCTAAAATGGCCGACAAGGATCAACACAAAATGGACGACGAGAACCATGACAGCGGCAATAGTTTGGGGGGTTCCAGTCCAGGAGATGCCGTTCCATTGGATGGAAAGGGCAAAGTAGCATGGAAATCTGGTCAGCATCCCTGAAACATTTGCCTGTGAGAGGCTGAGGTTATGATGCCAGCGTGCCTCACTGGCTCATTAGTGCTGGAGACCAGAATCATGAATACTGCACGCTTATAGCTCATTACATCACCTCTGTATTCAGCAGCAGCGTGTGAATTCTTCACCCCCGACTGAACATTAATTACACGTCTTAGCAGGCAGCGCGAGAGCGAGAGAAAGTGAGCGAGAGGGCGATGAGGGAGCAAGGCGGCGGAGGAGAGAAAAGAGAAACTAAAAATGGGGACTAACAAAAAGGGTGAAGAAAAAAAAAAAATGTGTATATATATATATATATATATATATATATGCACACACTCTCAGAGAGAGAGAGAGAGAGAGACTAATAGATATTTTAACCTCACAAGCAGAGATTCCTTTGTTGTCTCTTCTCTGCAGGTCAGTGGGGGCTTAATCAAGAAGTCCACTCTCTCCACATTTCAAGGTCACGCTTCTCCAAACAGCCCTTAAAGCCATTTCAGCCCCACGCGGGTGCTGTCAAACAGCCGAGCTCACCGCTACCTGATTAACTGATCAGATAACGCTGCAAAGATCAAGCCTCTCTCTCCCTCCGTCTTCCTCCAGTGATTACTCACGGCCTGGCATCTTTCCTCGCCATCGCTCTCTCCATCATTCTTCCTTGCCTTCCTCTCTATCTCGCTCTATCTGTCGCTGACTCCCTTCAGCAGGAGTGCAGAGTTCACCTTGAGCAGGCAGTGGGAGAGCTCAAAGATGCAGAAGCCATTTGTCAGGTACTGAACTCGCACAGCTGTACTGCAAGGCTTCCTTAAGCTTTGCACATACAGCACTTCTTCCAAACAGTCCTGTTAGGCTTACTGCCTCGTCCTCCCATCACCTCACATTTTTAAATGTTTTGTGTTTTCAGACTTGGGCTTGTCACTCTTCACTTGTAAGTACGCTACAGAGCTGTGAGTAACTGGGTACCAATCACAGAAATGACAGTGTATTGAGTTTCACAGAAATTCAGGCCAATGTAACACACGTGAAAGATCATGAGTGTATGATTTAGCTGCTTATATGACAATATACACCGATCAGGCATAACATTATGACCACCTCCTTGTTTCTACGCTCATTGTCCATTTTATCAGCTCCACTTACTATATAGGTGCACTTTGTAGTTCTACAGTTACAGACTGTAGTCCATCTGTTTCTCTGTATACTTTGTTAGCCCGCTTTTACCCTGTTCTTCAGTGGTCAGGACCTCCATTGACCCTCACAGAGCAGGTACTATTCGGGTGGTGGATCATTCTCAGCACTGCAGTAACACTGATGTGGTGGTAGTGTGTTAGTGTGTGTTGTGCTGGTCTGAGTGGATCAGACACAGCAGTGCTGCTGGAGTTTTTAAACACCTCAGTGTCATTGCTGGACTGAGAATAGTCCACCAACCAAAAATATCCAGCCAACAGCGTCCTGTGGGCAGCGTCCTGTGACCACTGATGAAGGACTAGAGGATGACCAACACAAACTGTGCAGCAGCAGATGAGCTATCGTCTCTGACTTTACATCTACAAGGTGGACTGACAAGGTAGGAGTGTCTAGTAGAGTGGACAGTGAGTGGACACAGTTTTTAAAAAGCACTGCTGTGTCTGATCCACTCGTACCAGCACAACACACACTAACACACCACCAACACATCAGTGTTACTGCAGTGTTACTAATTTTTTATATTATGTTTTGATATTTATGGCCCAAACTGAACACCTTGCTCTAACATTCATGGTCCACCACTGGATAACAATGTCAGAAACTACAAGAGCCTTTAAATATTTTAGATAAACGTCTTTTTAGTAACATACTGCCATTTTTGCTTCGTGAACAGCTTTCAGCTACAGCATACGTTACTGAGACAGTACATCAACAAATAGCAAAGAGAGCTCAGCTAAAAGCTGCACTGTGAAAATCAAAAGAAGACAAGAGTAAAGACCCAGAAAGAAAAGACAGCCAGGGCCACGTCAGAGGAAAGCCCACGCATGGTGACCCAGAGATGAGAGAGAGGAGAGAGGAACTCTCCCCATGGGAGGAAGTGATGGATCCTGCCAGCAAAAATACTGGGCGTCTGCAGATCTCCCTCTAACTCCCTTTACTCTGTCTGTCTGTCTGTCTCAGGCAGACACACCACAAAGAATCATTTACGTGCCATAAGGTCAGAGATCTTCAGACACTGGAATATCTGATACTGTATATAAGCTCTCCATAGCCAGTACTGCTGCACTACACACCTCCACTCTTCTCTGAAAGACTGCATTAAGCACTGACCTTAATGAGAACAATGTGAGCAGGAGAGAACCATTAACTTCAGCATGATGGTCATACAGCCAAAAAGAGTTTGAGCAACTGTTAAAGGGGAATTCCACTCATTTTTCAGCAAAACTAAACAAAATCATCAAGAGTGGTTTGATTTAAAGCCAAAAAAAAAAAAGTCAACAATTTTTTTTTTCAGATTTATCACTATTATCATTTTAAATATTACATATAAGAACTCGGAAGATACATATAGGTTCACTGGTCATTTTGGATAGTTACATACATATACATCATCTAAACCGCTTATCCTTCTGGGTCGCAGTGGGGTGCTGGAGCCTATCCCAGCTGTCATTGGGCGGAAGGTAGGATACACCCTGGACAGGTCGCCAGTCCATCGCAGGGCAGACAGACAGACATACACAGTCACACACACTCACACCTAGGGGCAATTCAGGCCTGACTGCATGTTTTTGGACTGTGGGAGGAAACCGGAGTACCCGGAGGAAACCCACACAGACACAGGGAGAACATGCAAACTCCACACAGAAAGGACCCCGGTCGCCCGGCCGGGAATCGAACCCCGGCCATTCTTGTTGTGAGGCGACAGCGCTACCCACGGCGCCACCGTGCCGCCATTTTGGATAGTTAATAAAGAAAATAAAGAGATCCAAATGGGTAAGTTTCTCCACAACAAAGCATTACATATCAAACTATTCTGAATGACTTTAGTTACATCTCCTTGAACTATGCAGAATTTTAGAAAATTGGTGGAATTCTCCTTTGAGAAGTTGTATTATCATAGAGAAGGTTTTAACACTACTGTAAAATTACAGTCCCAAGGTAAGTATACGCTGGAGCTGGACAATATATCAGTTCTTAAAGAGGAACTCTGGCCAAAATAAAAAAAAAAATTTACCTATTTAACTCCTACAGCAGTTTCAAAGTAGTCTCTAACATCAGATTTTCCAGATTAAAGACTAGGAAACTCCCCTTCTGGATGATGCATCATGAAGGTGGGAGGAACTTTAAAAAATACCGGGCGGGTACTTGAGGACAGCATGTTTGTGTTTTTTCCGCTAGTCTAGAAACTTCTGAAATCTTATCTGTTTAGTCACCATGACATGATTTAGGACAGACGTTATTACAGAACAACAGTTCTTAAGTTCATAATCTTATACATGAACTCCAGATAAGAAAACAGTATTACAGAAACAGCTTAACTAGACTAAATCTCCTAAATTCTGTCTTAACTTTAAGATAAACCCCACAGCGTCTTAACTTCTGTTTTAACTGTCTGTTTCTATTTTTTGTGCAGTGTCAGGCAGCACAGTTCTCTATATATAACTAGCATAATGACATTACATTTATCTACATTGAAAACTGTGCTTTGACTGGGAAGTTAAAAAGCCAGTTTTTTAAAAGCCGGACACTGCAGACACGACCTCCACCGTCCCCTCTTATTACCTTCGTGTGTTAATGTTGATGATAAAATAGTACAGTGATGGTGGTGAATAATTAGGAGACAGAGCTGAACAGGTGTCTGTTTATTAGGAGGAATAACGTTCGCGCTCGGCTACAGCCTTTGGGAAATGAAACTGAAACTGTGGAGCGGCGACTCTCTGAAAAACACGAAGCGCTGCCACAATATACTTTCAGCTTATCGCACTAGTTTTATTTGACCTCTAATACCTCAGTAATGGTAGCTAACATTAGCTGTCTGGCTAAGTAGCTTGATTACTCTGATTACCTGTGTACGTTTCAGCGGTGCGCGTATGGTCTGTTGCTACGAAACAGAGACGACAGTTGACTGTCGACTTCGATTGAGTAGGTTAAGATTTCCTAACTTAAGATGATGTAAGATAAGATGCTTAAATTAAGATCAGATTTGCTTCTGTAATGCGAATTTGTGAAAAATCTTATCCTGACCTGTCAGATCTTAAGACAAAAAGATAGGAAGTTTCTGTAATAAAGCCCCAGATAGCTGACATCAGAACGCCGAATATAATGTCTATTGATTATTCGCTTCCATATCAGTGGTTATGCTAGCAGCCCTTATTGACATGGGGGGATTCACAATGGTTGCATCATGTATTTGTGCAGTGCGTGCTGAGTATTGTAGTGAGAGAATACTGATGAACGAAAACACAAAAAGGATACAAAACTGTGAATTCTGTTAAACGGATGAGGCTGAGTGGTGCAATGCTGCGCTATAGAATATTACATAACATGACAAATGACATCTTCAGGCCAATGTCCTACATTAGAGTCGTGATATGATCCATATTATTCAACCCTAGTACACACTTACACGTTTCTCTTCCAATCCTTCATCACAGTGTACTCAAAAAAGCCACACCCCTTACTCTGTACTGACCTGGAACTGTATTTCTGCATGATGCTCTCCAACGTGCTCACCAGCTCCTCAGAGTTGACCGTTTTCTGGCTGCTGAGTGAGTGCATCTTCTCATATAGGTCGGCGATCTCCATCCTGGCCTGCGTGAAGTGGCACAGCTGCTCGGACAGATGGGAGAGCAGCTCTTCCAGGTAAGGGCTGGAGCCCCCGGGGGGATGACGGCCCATAGATACTACCTTCTTCAGTTCGTTGTGTAAGGACGTGTAAATTGTCCTAATGGAATCCTTCCTGCTGAAGAACGACTGACCACCTGAAAACAAACACAACAGCACATGAATACAAATCTGTGACAGTCTCCCCTCGGGACTCTCATTAGTAATACATAATGACACCCAGGCTGCCAGCTCCACGGGAGGTGTGCCGAAACAATGATGTTACAGTATCTTTTTGCTGTAGCTCTCTGGTGCCATCTGCTGTACAAAACAGCTGCATGCCATTACGGAGCAGTTAGCAGCACAGGCTTAAATTTTAAAGGGGCCACACCCTTCATTTTTCTATTATTTTACTTTGTCCCTTGAAGTCCACTCATGACGTTTGTGTGTTTATTCACCATAGTCATGGTTCATTTTTACATTTTGCAGCCTTTCTGTACCCCCTTTGAATTAAACAGGCTGTTATATTTAAACAAGCTCTGTTCTGATTGGTTGTCCTGTATTGTGCCTCATTTGAAAAGCAGGTTGAAACGCTCCTTATAACTTCAACGTGAATGGGTGGAGCCAAACGCCTGTTGGGTGAATTGGTAGAAATGCTTTCATTTTTGTGACATCACAAAAAAAACAATTAAAAATGGGACGTTTTTGCTGCTCCCTTTCTAAATATGGACTGGGGAGCAAACTTTGACAATGTTTACATACTACATAAAATTGAAAAACTGAAGAAATATGGTTTTTCCATGATGTGAACCCTTCAAACTAAGTTTTCTGACTGTTGTTCTAAGAACAATATGTTATACTCTGAGAGGTTTGGTCATTATAAGCTAAACATTTACATTTATGGCATTTGGCAGACGCTTTTATCCAGAGCGACTTACAATTTGATCATTTTACACAGGTAAGCAATGGCAGTGTTTCGGAGTCTTGCCCAAGGACTCTTATTGGTATAGTGTAGGGTGCTTACCCAGGCAGGGTTGCACCCCAGTCTACAGCATAGAAGGCAGAGGTGTTACCCACTACACTATACCAACCATTTACGGTATTACTGTGTAGTAAATCCCTTTGAGGAATTTCTAGTAGTCTTTTCACACTTCAGAGAGAAGTATATTTATATTTCACAGCTTTCAGAAACACAGTGCCCAGGAATTCCAACCAGGTACAGGAGGTAGGTGGGTAGGTAGGTAAGTACGTAGGTAAGTAGATAGCTAGAGACAGACAGATAGACAGATAGATTTCCTCCTTCTTGGTATCAGGCAGTAGCATGTCAAAAGTTTGATTTTGTATCTCATTTGCTCAAACTATTGACAAAGTATCCCGAAATAGTCAATATTTTGAGAAAATAAGTCAATTTAAAAACAATGATTTAGTATCTCAAAATACTGACTGTCAAAATAATGACTGTCAAAAATAATGTCTTGGTGTCTCAAACATGACTTATTTTCTTAAAATACTGACTTAATATGTGAAAATATTTTTTTTCTCATGTAATATGACTTAGCAGTTTGAAAAGATGAGTAAATATTCAGATGTATTACATATAACATGATTTAAAAAATATATTTTTATATAGTCAATATTTTAAGAAAATAGTAATTTTTGAGACACCAAAACATTATTTCTGACATCATAAGTCATCATTTTGACAGTATTTTGAGATAATAAGTCATTATTTTGACAGTCAATATTTTGAGAAAGTAAGTCAACGTTTCAAGATACTTTGTCAATAGTTTGAGCAAATGAGATACAAAACCAAACTTACTTATCTTCTCAAACTACTGATTATGTTGGAATAATGACTCAGTGGATCAAAATAATAACTTTGTGCCTCCTAATGATGGCTTAATATATCAAAATAATTACTTGAACTTGAATATCATTATTTCGACACAGTATCTCAAAATTAACTCATTATAGCTATTTGGGCTGTCACAATTATTACATAACGTGCTAATCGCTAATATTTGAAATGACCACAATTATTTAAGCTGACTGCAATAATTTTCCATAGTCAATAAATATCACAGTCAAATTGTGGTGCAACACACAAATTGTGAATCAGGCATGATGGGCTGAGATGAATAAACGTAAATAAAAGAAAGTCGTAAATGCAAGCATTGATACATGCACTCAATAATCAGATCATAATCGGGTTTCTACAGTTGTCTGATTATTCAAATGGTCATGTAAACGCCATACTCCGATCTAGAAATCCAATTAAGAAATCTGATAAAGAGAGCTGGATTTTAGCTCAGTAATCAGATTTCTCAGTGCTTGCAGACTCTTACTCAGACTCTTAATCAGATTTCTCAGTCTGCGTATGTGCAAGAACAGATGGTGGATGTCACGAGATGCAGCAAAACACTGTTGGAGCGGCGCTGAAACCAAACACGAAATAAAGGATTTAAATATTCTTCATCTTCTAGATGATGTGTGTTCATATTTTCAGGTGAAGTGGTGCGATGTTTAAAAAAAGCCGTCTCATGAAGTTTGAGTTTTACGTTACATTTAGGTCATGTCTTCTTCTGTGAGTTAATGGGCTGGATGCAAAGCAGAAATCTGATTACTGCCTGACTCATGTAGACTCAGTGTTTCCACATTATCTGATTACTCAAGTGCATGTAAACATGTTGATCGGATTACTGACAAAATCTGATTTTCTGCCGTTATCGGATTATTAAGTGCATGTAAATGCACCCATTGAAAACACCATTGGACTTTTTCATGAAAACTAAAAAAAATTTGTTAACATTTTTAGTATGCCTGGCAGAATGAGATCTGTTTTACCGACATATGTTTAGGTGGTTACTATACCAATTTGACTTCACATTTAGTACAATAATAAATTGAAACAATTAACAAGAAAAGGCGATAAATCGTTAATCGCAATTTTTATATGACAATTAACAGCTAAATCAGCTAAAACGTCATGATCGTGACAGCCCTAATAGCCAGTCATTAAGGCTATATTTCAAGAAGATAAGTCATTATTTCGAGATATTATGTATATAAATGGAGAAATTCTGCTGTAACCTCACCCAGTTTCTGCCCGAGGAAAGTCATGTTGTGGTAGGCTTTTTCCGCCGCGGCCAGGTGGGCGAGCGCGGCCAGCAGCGAGGCCCAGATAGCGCCGGCGCTCTTGCTGCTGTCCTTCTCCTTCTCCACGTAGTCCTTCGCCCGGTCGAACGAGAACATGCCGAGCTGCGTGAAGAAGCTCTCCAGGATGGCCCTCTCCTTCGGCACGGGCCGCAGCTCCTCGTCGCGCAGGGCCTCGGTCATGATGTCTAAAGCCTGCGGACAGAAGGGAGATTTAACGAGGCTGACGTTGGCTTCCTATCCCGAATTTTCCCCGTTCCACCTTAAATGCTGCAGCGGTTCAACAGCGTCAGGAGCCAGAATGTAACTGCTGCACCATTTAAGGTGGAACGGGGAAATTCACAAAGACGCTGGCGAATAAGCAGCTGAATTCAGCTTCGTCTACATTTATAACACAACGGATCAACAAAATGAGAAACAATAACCTTACAGACTTACTAATTATGGCTGGAAATGACCATTCTGACCAGTGTCAACGATATATAAACGAAACCAACATCGAAACCTGAGTCCTACGAGTCCGCAGCCACCATGACACTTCCCCATGACAACAGTACGGCAAGAGAGAAGGGACAACACCGGGCAAAGCCCGGCAACGCGTTTTCATCAGCGTTTTTCACGCTTCATTCATGCTGAGCTGTTTCACTATATTTTAGTCACATTTGAGTAAAAAGTTACAAAGAGTAGCAGTTTTTAAATTCGCGTCTCCCTAAGCTACACCTGAACTTCAGTCAGAAATATTGAGCTCGTTACGTTAACACGCCTCTATTACTTGTGCTATGGCGAGTTTGCGTTAACGTTAATTCGTACGTTTTTGTAAGACGACTCTGTCCAAAACGTGTTCAGGGCGAAGACGTTTCCACCGACAACCATCCTCACGGTCAGCACGCCGGCGACTGACGCCTATTTTCAGCCGAAGCACTTAAATTAAAGCTGCTTCTCTCTTAATTGGCGATCTTCATCGTTTTATACAGCAGGTAGTTCTGGCCACGCAAGCTGATTGGTTTTGATTCACTCCCTACAGCTGTCATGGAAAACATTAAAAACATTAAAGAGATTCAATAGTTAATAATACAAACTTATACACACACACACACACACCGATCAGGCATAACATTATGACCACCTCCTTGTTTCTACGCTCATTGTCCATTTTATCAGCTCCACTTACTATATAGGTGCACTTTGTAGTTCTACAGTTACAGACTGTAGTCCATCTGTTTCTCTGCATACTTTGTTAGCCACCTTTACCCTGTTCTTCAGTGGTCAGGACCCCCATGGACCCTCACAGCGCAGGTACTATTTGGGTGGTGGATCATTCTCAGCACTGCAGTGACACTGATGTGGTGGTGGTGTGTTAGTGTGTGTTGTGCTGGTCTGAGTGGATCAGACACAGCAGTGCTGCTGGAGTTTTTAAACACCTCAGTGTCACTGCTGGACTGAGAATAGTCCACCAACCAAAAATATCCAGCCAACAGCATCCTGTGGGCAGTGTCCTGTGACCACTGATAAAGGACTAGAGGATGACCAACACAAACTGTGCAGCAGCAGATGAGCTATCGTCTCTGACTTTACATCTACAAGGTGGACTGACAAGGTAGGAGTGTCTAATAGAGCGGACAGTGAGTGGACACTGTTTAAAAACTCCAGCAGCACTGCAGTGTCTGATCCACTCAGACCAGCACAACACACACTAACACACCACCACCACATCAGTGTTACTGCAGTGCTGAGAATGATCCACTATCCAAATAGTACCTGCTCTGTGAGGGTCCACGGGGGTCCTGACCACTGAAGAACAGGGTAAAAGGGGACTAACAAAGTATGCAGAGAAACAGATGGACCACAGTCTGTAACTGTAGAACTACAAAGTGCACCTATATAGTAAGTGGAGCTGATAAAATGGACAATGAGCGTAGAAACCTGGAGGTGGTCATAATGTTATGCCTGATCGGTGTGTATATATAACATTTCATCACCGCAACACTCAGTTAAAGACATTTTCACTGTTTTTCCAGAAACAGTGTTTGCAGAAACGCCCATCTACTGCCGACTCAGCTCTTCTCTGATTGGCCTCTCGTTTCCATGACACCACCGAGCTGTCGTGAACCGTTGGTGTTTACCCTCTTTTGCGGCGGTAGGCCGTCCCTTGCCGGTAAACGGGGCAGGACCGTGTGAAAGTGGCCCAGCGGCCGTTCGCAGCCCGCTGTAGCCCGGTCGGTTCAGCCGTCGCTCAAAAGTTACGATCAGCCCGCCCTGCTGGCCCCCATGGACCCCAACCGAATCATACAGGCCTTGAAAGGCACCATAGACCCGAACCTGAGGATAGCGGCGGAGAATGAGCTCAACCAGGTGAGGAAACTTCACTGTTTGTGTTTGGCGGCGAGCAGCTGCCGCGCTGTCCTCACAGCCTTTATTCCGCACAGACGATTCGGCCACGAAGGGGTATCAAACTTTCCGCCTCGTCTGGTTCCTCTACTTCGTGTCAGTTGTAGCTGTTTTGCCTCGTCTTGGTTATCCGGACTTTGCCGTGTAGCTTGCTAGCTGGCTAAGCTTGTGAATGGGCTAACTACAACAGTGAGGAGTGAAAACAGGGATTGTTTTTATAACGCATCACGTAATTTGTTGGAACAGCCTCGCTGTCTGATGGGATTATTTAACCTGGCTGTTAATGTTTTACCCTTCTCATTGTGCTGGAGGAAGTAGATGAAACCGGGGAACTGTGTGATAAAACAAAAGGAGAACATTAACATTTACAGGCGTGTCGTTCTGTGCTTCATAAACCAAATCTGTGCTATAAGTTTAGCTGTTTACACTCTCCTCAGTATAAACCTGTGTGCTGTGTGTGTTGGTGTCTGTCTGTGTGCGGATGAAGACCCTGACCTGAGCACCTCTTACCCACACACTTCAAAAAGATGCTTCTTTAGTAAACGCAATGATTTTGTTCAGAGCCGTGAGTTGTAATAGAACCAATTGTATGGTTAAATTGTTCTTTGCAGGGAGAAATGGATCTTCAGATAATGGAGAATGTGTTGAATATGATTCTAGGGTTCTTCTGTTGTTACAAGCTTAACACTGTAACAATAGAAGAACTCTTTTTGGTCCTATACACACTCTTTAAAAAGAAGGTTCTTCAAGGGTTCTTTACTAAAGAAAACGGTTTTGTATAGAACCATGAACACTCAATGAACCCTTTGCATGATTAAAGGGTTCTTTGCATCATGAAAGCGTTCTTCAGATTGATAGAAAGCGTACGTGAATGTGCTATAGACGGTTCTATATAGAACCTTTTTGAAAAGGGATCTATATAGTGCACACAAAGCATTCTTCTGTTGTTACAAGCTTGACATTCAAACAATAGAACTTTTTTGGGTTCTATATAGAACCATTTTCATAAAGGTTCGATTTAGAACCGTATATAACTCATTCTCTGTCAGTCTGAAGAACACTTTCAAGATGCCAAGAACCCTTTAATCATGCAGAGGGTGCTTTGAATGTTCATGGTTTTATATAGAACCATTTTCATTACTAAGGAACCCTTGAAGAACCATCTTTTTTAAGAGTGTAGAACCATTTTCAAAAAGGTTCTATATAGAAACATATGCAACACATTCTCCATCAAAATGGAGGACCATTTTGGCACACAAAGAACCATTTAAGCATGAAATGATGAAATGGTTCTATATGGTACTCTTTCCCTTTACTAAAGAACCCTTGAAGAACCATCTTTTTAACTGTTCAGAGCACTTCAGACCTCTGCAGCCTGCACCATTAAATAATGACCATGGCAGGTCACTTGGGTCAGTGCGATGTTAGACCACATGAGTTGTTAAATACGGGTCTCCGCCTCTGAGCCGTTAACCACAGGGTGATGGTCATGGGCTGTCACTCCCAGTTTGAGAGTGGCTCCTGAATGTATCCTAGTGTGTGTAGATCTGACAGTGTAACAGTGGTGTGAAGTAGGGATGTAATGGTATGTATTTTCAGTTTTGAGTTCTGAGTTCAATATTCAGTTCAATTTTCAATATTTTATGTGTTAAAATGTCTTGGTTGCTCAGAGCTCTGGATGTATCGTTGCCTTGTATCTCCAAAATATTTTGGCAGTATTTCTAATTGCGATTTTTCTGACCAACATTGCGATTACGATTTCAATTGCAATTGTTTATAATTGAGGTATATGTTGAGGTACGGCCTTTTTGGCTAAAAAGACCAGCATGTCGCTTCCGTCAGAACAAAACCCTGTATCTCCAAAAAGGTAACTTTACAGGACAAAGAACAATGTTCTTAACTTTTAATTGAAGTAAATGGAGAAATATTTTTTCCAAGTAATTTTGGGCCACTTCTGTTGGTCCGTTCATTATGAAATTTTGACACAACTTAAAGGCAACTCCCTTTTTCCAATTATGTTAAAAAATGAAAAATGGAGATATGAGGTTTTGTCCTGACAGCAGCGATATATTTTTTTTCTAGCTTGAGACTTGAACTTTTACCATAGTGTGCCAGCCTGCCGGTTATATGTGCTCGTGATGTCATGGAAGTTCACAAGTTCCTTGTAAAACTTGCATCGTATCAACAACATTGATAATAGACTGTAAGACTATAATAATAATTGCAGCTCTTGCAATCGCAGCTACAGCGACAATATACTACTCAATATTGTACATAATTTGCAAAGTAGCTTGTAATGTTGCTCATTCCAAACAGTTTGAGCAAAATGAATCAGTTGCCTTTTCATTGCTGTAATTTACACTCTCACTGAGAAGGATGAAGTGTTTATAAATGAAAAGAAACATTACGCCATTCAGAGACTACAACCTTAACTACTAAGGTCTGTTCCACTTTTTCAACATTTTTGCACTAATAAATTGTCACGAAGTAAACAAAATCATTTAGAGTGGTTTGATGTGAAATGCGCCATTCTGGAGATGCTTACCGAGTCAGAATTGTTTGCAGCGGTGGTGATAGGAACCAGGCGTCTGATGAGTTTCATGCCTCTAATGCAACATCAGGGTAAGAAATTACACAAAATGGTTATAAATATGTTGCCTGATGCCTATGGCATATATTTTTTATAGGTTTGAGAGTGGTTTTTGTCCTAAAACATAAATAAAAATGTGAATGAAAAATGAAAATCTATTCATGGCGGAGAGGTACATGCAGGTAAATAGTAAAAAAAAAAATGGTAATGTTTGCGTAGACATAATGTAGGCATTGTGACCCCTGGTTCCTATCACCACCACTGTAAACAAAATCAGCCTCCGTAAGTTTTTCTACAGTTAACAATTTCATATGAAAACATTCTGAATGTCTTTGTTTACATCTCAACATTTGAATTATCAATACATTTTGAAAAATTGGTGGAATTCCCCTTTAAGAAATACTCAAATAAACCCTCTGATGCTGCCCAGGCTGAGGCACACATGGCATCCAGCCATACTACAGTTGCTTTAGGGGTGGACAGAAACATATTTTCTGCTTGGATTGCTGCTCCATTGAGTGCTGCCTCACTAGAATGAAACACAGAACAGTGTGTTCACCACAAGAAGAAAACAGTTTTCTCCAGTTTAGATCTCATCAGAAAAGCATTTCTCCAGTTCAGTAATGAAAATGAATGCGACTTTAACTTTGACCACCTGTTAACATACAGCAAAAGGAAAAATGATGACATCACTGTAACAGCATTTCTAGAGTAGATAAATGTTTCAAACCGAAGCCGTCCAGCAGAGGCAGGAGGCCTGTTGGAAGGATCTGACTATATTTAAAAGGATTATCTAGGTCTATGTGAAAATTGGGTTCAGGTCAGTAAGGTGGCTGAATGTTTTCTGCTGCACTATATTTGTCCTCTGTATGCTGTATTTCTCATGAAATTAGATTTACTTTCATCATTCTGGGCTAGATTGGTTTGTCCTTGATGACCTATGGATCACTGTCTGTGTCAATACTTTGTCTCTGAGGAGGAAACACAGTCGCACACAGAGTGATGCGCAAAGCTAGTGCATTTTATAATACACAAAATAAGACTAGAACAAAATAGTGTCACCTTGAAGATACGCAGTGTTACAGAGCAAGAGTTAAGCCCTAAGATAACACTGATCTCATGTTTATTGCTTGTTACACTGTGTGAGATGACGGCAATAAAAGCTTGGACAAATTTTGATATTAGTCAGGTTAATGTGGGCTGCATGCCAGATTGTTCAGTAAAGATTCTCTGACGACAGGCCTGCAATGCAAGATTTTACCGTTTGCTTTGGTTTCAGTCAAATTTGGTATGTGAATTTGTGTTATTCTAAAAATATTTAAAAGGTATTCCCCCAGTTAAGCAATAGAGCACGAGGGGGAGTGTGTTATCACAAAATAACATCACAGCTGTGATTTGGTTGCAGATCCTAGATCATCACAACCGTGATGTAATTCGCGATGACACATGACTTCAATTGTTCTATTGCTTTTATACAACAGTTAAATAAATAAAGTAAGAAATTAATAAACTGGGCCGTGAACGCGGCGATCAATATGTTTTAATGTTCGCAGTTCCTTCCGCCAAATTATAGTTCCTTAACAAGCAGCTTGTTGCTACGTCAGAGTGACGAGCTCCGCTCACTCGCTGCACAGCCGGCAGTTCGTTCTCCAGCTCCTTAGACTAAATTCCCAAACTGTCATCACCACTGAGCAGCTTTTCAGTCGGCAGCTGTGACAGAAGAACAGCTAAACAACCTGGAATCAGCCAGAAGTTAACCCAATACCATTCGCCAAACGTGTAGTCTGATCTTCAGAGTCTGACCAAATCGGACTGAGCCATAAAACTGCCACAATATCAAGTTTAGCTCAGTTTTGCCAGATCAGTATCAATGTTGTTCTGTTCCAGCCAGTCTGTAAAGATGTGTAAAAAAAATGGTATTCGGTTCATTTCTGGCTGATTCCAGGTTGTTTAGCTGTTCTTCTGTCTCAGCTGCCGACTGAAAAGCTGCTCAGTGGTGATGACAGTTTGGGAATTTAGTGTCGTCTCACCTTCAGAGTCTGACCAAATCGGCTGTCGGTCAAATGTGATCTTAAAAGTATCTGTTTTCTGTTTGTGGCAAAGTAAGAAGTAAAAACGTTCAAATGGCTTGAGCGTCTCCTACAGCTGTCAAAGTCGTTGCTTAGCAAAGGTGTCTCAGCAGAGTGATACAGTGTTTGTGAAAAAAACGTGATGTTCTGGCAGAATAACAGCACAGTTAGAACGCCTCACAACCAGTCAGCTTGCGTGGCCAAAACTAACTGTTGTAGAAAGTTCAGTAAATGACTCCTAAGCCCATTTTACACCTGAAGCAGTAACCAGTTATGCTCTTATGTTAACCAGTGTAGCCTTTTACATCAATCAGCAATGTAGCTGATCTAATACAGAAATCACAGAATTAAAAAAAAAAGGTTGTAAAAACATATAAAATTTAATTAAAAAATTTAAAATAAAAATAAAATTGCAACAGTATAATAACTTAATAAATACCAGATCAAATAGGGATAAAATAAATAAAAAACATGATTAATGAAATAAATAAAGTCATAGAAAACAATAACTTGGCACTAGTTAAGAAGTAAAAGTTACGCAATAACCAAAACATTCCAAAATCATGGAGAGAATATGTATCTTACATATCTTCATTAAACAGCACTGAAAATGGCGTTCAAAGTCTCACAGCCCTCATATTTTATGTATAATCTCTGTGTTCCCTCGTGTTTTCCAGTCCTACAAGATTATCAACTTTGCTCCGACTCTGCTGCAGATCATCGTGTCGGACCAGGTGGAGTTTCCTGTCCGGCAGGCAGGTGAGAACCCCTCATACAGCTGCCGTATACAGCATGGAAGGCTAGTTCAGTGACCGATATCTTCAAATTCGGTGACAAATTGCTGAACGCCTCTGATGTCATGTGTAAAACAGCATAAATTATTTGTTTTATGAAATATTTTTTAGTTTTTTGGAGAAAAGGTGTTTACAGTGCCGTCTTTATGTGCCACAGCTGCCATCTACCTGAAGAACATGGTGAGTCAGTACTGGCAGGACCGGGAGCCCTCTTTGGGGGAGGTCGTCTTCCCCTTTAACATCCATGAGAATGACCGCGGCCAGATCCGAGAGAACATGGTGGAGGCCATTATTCAGTGCCCTGAGTCCATACGGTAAATCAATAACTTGTGATATGGCACTGTAATATACTTAACGAAGAACACTGAGCATGAGTTATTTTCTGTTTGTGTGTTTGTAAACATAAAGCAATATGTTTTTGTTGTCAGAGCCCAGTTGACTGTCTGCTTGCGTGCTATCATAAAGCATGATTTCCCCGGCCGCTGGACCGGCATCGTAGATAAGATCAGCCTGTACCTGCAGTCGCAGAACAGTGGGAGCTGGTACGGTAGCCTCCTCGCACTCTATCAGCTCGTCAAGACCTATGAGTGAGTTCTGTGCGTGTTTTGTGTCCCTAACATATTCTCAAATATCTCGCCAACTAAACAAATGACTTGGGAATTAAAATGCTCAGCCGCTACCAAGGGTGACTTAACTTAGCTGCACTCTCAGCTGAGATTTGTTTGATGTTCAAAGTTTCCTTATTTAATTTTGCACTGGATGACTGAGGCTAATGTAGTTCAAAGGTAAGGGAAGCGTATACCCCACCAGTTAGCACTGTGCAAACTGCATTGCATAGATCAGAGGTCGGCAACCCAAAAGTTAAGAAGAGCCATTTTATCCTTTCAGCAAAAATCAACCCACCTTGTGAGCCACAACATTTTATGTTCATTTTACCATGCTGGCTGTAAATATGTCTCAACACAGGCTTACTTTGCTCTGCTTTAAGCTTTAGCTCAGCTATAGCTTTTCTCGCATCTCCAGCCGGAAACTTTTTCATAAAAGTAGAATATTTTCTTGCAAAATGTCTCTCACCTTCAATTTTTTACGATTATCTACCCTAAATGGTGCCTGAGAATTTAAGTTGGAACAGGAAATTTCAAATAAAAAACTAGTGAACAAGAAGCTGACTTCAGCCAAGCAATGCTTGGGTTTCTGTGATTATGGGCTCTTTAACAACTCTTTGTAGTTTGAGGCAAGTGTCTGATGATCTAGGCGTGCGGAGTGTACGATGCTAATTGGTGTCAGAAACAACTTAAGCAAGTGTATTTGACATTAATCGGTGGGACTTTGGACACCAAACATGTCTTGGCTGATTGACCATCTTTGGGATAAGGGGCAAATTGTGAATTATTTTTTATTTTTGCTGAACTGTTGATTTATTCGTGCATGAAAGTGGCAGTTAGAGCTGTCTGCAGTGCCTGTAGTAGTATGTTGTTGCTGCTGTTGGCAGATTCAGAAAGGCGGAGGAGAGGGCTCCTCTGCTGGCCGCTATGCAGCTCTTCCTGCCCCGCATCCAGCAGCTCATCACCCAGCTGCTCCCCGATGCCACGGTCTTCTCTGTACTCATCCAGAAACAGATCCTCAAGATATTCCACGCACTTGTGCAGGTGTGCATTGTGTGCCGTCCAAGGAACAAGTCCTTATTCCTCGTAACCTGCCAGAGCACTGAATATTTTATAGTAATATTGCTTTGCTGGTCGTGTTTCTGTGGTGGTGTTTCCAATAGTTCAGGATGCAAAATGTGTGTGTTTGTGTGTGTGTGTGTGTGTGTTTGTGTGTGTGTAGTATTCCCTGCCTCTTCAGCTGCTCAATAACACAGTTATGACCCAGTGGATGGAGATCCTGAGAGCAGTCGTGGATCGGGATGTCCCACCAGTAAGTTCTGTCTGTACTTTGATTATGCATATTATTGCTGCCATAAGAAAACTTCATATCTCTGAAGTGGTAACTTAATAGAAGAAGGCTAGTCTTTCTTATATGTACTGTACTGTGCAAAAGTTCACATTTCATTTATTTAACTTACAGGCAAAATGACTAGTAAGTAAAAGTTATTCATTTTTCAGCATATGGAAAAACAAAGCATAAACATATATTCAGAGGAAGCCTCAACAACTAAACATAGTTTAAAAATGTTCAGTAATTAGTGTGTCCATTGTTTGTCTTTATTAAAGGTGCCATTTTTTTTCAGGAGACTTGCTTTTTCATAGTTATTAAAGAAATCTGCAGGGATATTTTTCTGCACCTCCAAAGTTCAGTCTAAGAAGTTGGTTGCATTTTCTGCTTCCCAAGCACTTTTAATGATGTAAAGATAAGATGATCATTTATTAGTCCCACAGCGGGGAAGTTCACAGTGCTACAGCAGCAAAGGGTCAGCAAGGCACTCAAGAAAAGAAGTAACAAGAAGAGAATTAACAAGCAAGTAATTAACCTTGATAATAACAAGGTTACAGTTTGTTACTGTATATATATAATAAGTAACAAACTGTAACCTTGTTAAGTTCCCATGTGTAATATAATATATGTACCTTTTATATATATATATATGTGTATATATATATATATATATATATATATATATATATATATATATATATATATATATATATGTGTGTGTGTGTGTGTGTGTGTGTGTGTATATATATATATATATATATATATATATATATATATATATATATATATATATATATATATATAAAATAAGGTACTGATTTATATTACACATGGGAATTGTGATGAATTAACAATATAAACATTATGAATAGAAAAGCAAAAAAATCTATTCCACATGCAGTATTGATTATATTGCACACAGGAAATGGTGAAGAATTCACAGTTTATGTGCTGTAGGTGTGTGAGGTCTAGTGGAGGGTGGGGGCTCTACTGGGAGCAATGCTGGTTGTACAGTCTAACAGTGGCAGGAAGGAAGGAAGGGACTGCAGTAGCGCTCCTTTACACGCTTAGGGTTGAGGTCTGGACTCTGGGGTGGGCAGTCCATTGTTCTGAGTACAGAAGCATTGTTTATTCTTTGTTTGGTTTGGAGACTTTTTTCCATTTCTTAGTAATGTCTTCTCGACAGCTACACATCCTTTCAGACCCATAGTGCTGAGTTGTCTTCTCACAGTGAAGGATGGACAGAAACACCTGTGGACTTTTTCACATATGAAGCAGCTTGATTTTCTCCTCTCTCTCAAAGATGAAAGTGCAGTTTACCTGGTGGGGGCAGTTTTGGTGTCTACCAGGCTTTTCACGGTTGTTAGGAGTCTTATTTTCTCTGTAACTCCAGCTTTGGAAACTCATGCAGGTGGATTACGTCGTATCTTACATTTAACCTCAGAAATATCCCCTGAAAAATTACTAACGTATACTTAATGATGGTTTGACTGTAAATTAAGTAGATGAAGGCTCTCTGACTGTCTGACTTTCACAGTACTATATGCTGCATGTGAACAAGATTTGATTCCAAGTAATTTTGGAGTAACATCTAATGTCTCATTTATCATGACGAATTCACACAAAATAAAGGTCATCTGGTGTTTTTTTATGATGTATAAAAAAAAAAAAGTTTATTTATGAGGTTTTGGCAGCCGCAGTATATTACCATAAATCATGAAGAAAGGAACAAAGGAGAAAGACAAATGAAGGAGCTTTGTTTTTGCCTTTGAAGAGATGAACTGTAGATATCATAGCGTTCTTGAAGCCTCACAGCTGGTTTCCCTCTTTGGCTCATAGGAGACTCTGGAGGTGGACGAAGACGATCGACCAGAATTAATTTGGTGGAAGTGCAAGAAATGGGCTCTACACATTATCACCAGGCTGTTTGAGAGGTGACATGTTTTGTTCTCTTCAATAAACTAGACATATTTAATTCCATTATATTCAATAATAAGCCATACCATGCAAAATACATGATATTGTTATTATGGACACTTTGAAATACCGTCTCTGCATTTTAGCCAGACAAGTTGCAGTTTCAGCAGAGATTTTTTTTAGAGATGCTGAATCGCTCTAATTTCAGAAAGTCCCACTACACTACATCTCATGCTTTATTGTTTGTATAGCTGTTTTGGTATGTTATTGGTCTGAGCACTCTCATAGCTCACTGTAAGGCCCAGTCACATTTCTTATTTTTACCCCTACCCCTTGTTTTCGAGTGTCATCTTGCCCCTTGAAAGTCAGCTACAAGGGGTAGTGGTTAAATTCTTCGCATACCAAATGGGACCCCTTAAAATAAATAGTAACATTACATTACTTCATTGTCAGGCTACTAGCGCCGCTCTGTAGGCGACCCTGCCAGTCTGCAGTGACAGCAGAGGAGGGTAAAGTTCAGCTCCTCACTGCTGGGCTTTAGTTACATTTAGGGCATCATATACCTTCAGAGAGGGGGGACAATTATTTGTTATCATCCACCCTTAATTCCTGTGCAGCTGAAGTCAGCTATTCGCCAACTTCTTGTTCGAATTTTCCATTTTCCCATTCTACCTTAAATGGTGCAGCAGTTCTGATGCCTGAGGCACTAGAATGTAACTGCTGCACCATTTAAGGTGGAACGGGAAAGTTAGCTAGCTAGCTACTGATTTGTCAGCAATCTATTAGCTATTTTTTTTATGCTTGTTATGAAGAAAAGGACCATAAAACATTGAAATGACATTAAACTAAGAAAATACAATGGCTATCGTAATTTTTGTAACGGATAAAATTCTTACATTTGTGGGTTTCTTTGGTCTCTTGCAGGTTTTTCTTTTTTTCTTATAACACTTTGTTTGGAGTGTGTTTCTGATAAACCTCCGTTTGGAGGGCCATGTTGCCCCAACACTTGACGTGAACGCGCAGAACAGAGGGCTAAGGGCTGAGTGGTAGGGGCAAGGGATGAAATGGGATTGGGCCAAAAGGATGCAGTGCTATGCTTATCTAGTGTACCAGGCATCTACCACCCAGCTGGAAAAAATTCTAGAAAAAAACAAGATGCCCATTAAAGGGATCAACTTTACTTATCAAAATCCTTGTCCTCGTCAGCACAAGAACATTTCTGACTGAAAATGATTTTCACACACTCTGTGGATCCAAAAGCAGCATTTTCTGTTGTCAGATTTTAACTCTTGGTGAGGTCAAAATGGTTCAGCTTCAAGCTACAAGAGGCGTGACAGACAAGCTGAAAAAAATGCCTGATTTGCCGTTAGCTAACAAAAACTATCACCAGTATCATCTGTAATACTGATAATAAAAATGCATGTTGAAAATAATAATGATACTAATAATTTGTGTGCATGGCACACACACACACACACACACACACACACATTTACTAGGCTGCTTATTCTTCTGGGTTGCCGGGGGATGCTGAAGCCTATCCCAGTGGTGTTCATGCAGAAGGCAGGATACACCCTGGACAGGTCACCAATCCATCAGAGGGCAGGTGCACATGGCAATCCAGTACAAAAGTTAATGTCCTTATTTTACATGCAGTGGCTGCAGCGTTTGTTTTTACAGATGTGCATGTTCTATTTAAAGACACACTACACTGTGCTGTTGCTTTATATTACTGACTCCGCCCTAAAAACAAACATACAGAACACGGCTAGTGCAGGAGCACATCTGATGCACATTACATAGGCGGAGCTAATCACACACCTAAATAAGGTAGAAAATAAGTCTTTCTTCTGATAAAGTTAGCTGTCCAGCTGCAACATTAGTCAGAAAAGCAGCTCACTTGAGACTCTCAGACTCGCTGTGTTATACTTTAAAGAACTGTTTGAGCTGCTGATGGGGAGCCTTTATCGCCAAATCCTTCACACTCCAAAACACTGACTGAATGGCAGTTTCTTTTAGTTTACATCTTGGTGGACAATCCTAACTCTTCTTTTCGGTCACGTTCATAACATAATGTTGATTGCATACCCTCAGATTTGCTTCTCTGTGGGTGTTTGCATGTTGTATTGCCTATAAGCAGCGTGAAGTGTCATGATGGTAAATAATGGCAGGCGATGCTTCTCTCTCTTGCTCTCTTGTACATTTTGCACTCAGACTTGGCACAAAAGGGTCAGCACTGTTTTTATGAATAGTGCATAATTATCACAGACAAACTCCCACAGCTTTTTGTCCTTTATTACTCACAGGTGAGAGTCACTGGCTGCTGCATTGCATTGTGGAAGTTGTAGTCTTCTTGGATAAAACTTAGAGACCTCCGTGGGAATAAATATGTGAATTTGTGAGACTGTGTTGGGGCAATTTTTGCATGATTGTTTTTCAAAGAGCTTAAATATTTGAATTATATTGGTCAGAACAGCGGTGAATCGCCCCGTTAAGACCGTTAAAAATACAGGATTATAGAAATGAATGAAGACTGCTGTGCTGTTATTCAGAGCCATCGTGGAAGGTTTGTTCAAAGACAGAAATCCGCTAAATGTATAAGCGCCAACACATTAGCTGTGTCCCAATTCAGGGGCTGCATCCTTCGAAGGATGTGGTCTATGAAGGCGTGTCCTTCAAAGGCTGCATAGACTCATGAAGGCTGAACCGAAATGAGGCAGTCTGCACTACAGCCGATTTCCTGTTTGTGTCACAGTGTGAAACACCGCTCCTGTCAAGCTCTTTTAAAGTTTTTTAAAGATGGAGCCAGGAAGTTTGTTTCAGAAAGTTTGTTTTTAGTTTTTTATTTTTTCATTTATTAGAGCTGGAGATGATTCACTGCTGGCGCCTGCAAGTTACTAGCAGTTTTCCTTCAGACCACATTTTAATCGTTAGCTATTCGACTCAGTTTAAACCCAATACTTACATTTAAAAGTGAACTCCTCAGTCGCCATTCGCGCCTCTGCTGACGCCGCCATGTTCTCGAATCCTCACTGGCACGCAGTGAACCTCAGGATATGTTGGCTGGTGAAGGATCCACCCGTTGGATCCTTCATTGCTATGGAAAAGAAGAAATTTTTCGGAAGCATATGAAGGAGGCTTCGAAATGGGACAGACGAGTCACGCCACTGTGACACAATCAGCCTTCAGATACAGCCTCCGAAGGATGCAACCCCTGAATTGGGACACAGCTATTACTGCTATTAAAAATCACATTCAGAACACTACGTGTATTTTCTAACACATGCTATGCTCTTTTGTTCACTAATACAATATATTGATATCACAAACCATGATAATGTTTCCTCTTTCTTAGGTATGGAAGCCCAGGCAACGTAACAAAGGAATACTTTGAGTTTGCGGATTTTTTTCTGAAGACGTACGCTGTTGGAATTCAGCAGGTAAGCACTGCATGTGGTTTGCAGGGTCTTTTACAATGTCTAAAAGAATTGCGGCTGCAGGATTGAGGTAAATTACATTAAACATAAATGTCATTTAAAAATAATTGTCTGTGGAATGAGTCGGTCGTCCTGTATCGCTGCAGGTCTTGTTAAAGGTGGTCGAGCTGCACAGACAGAAGCAGTACGTGAGTCCACGTGTACTACAGCAGACTCTGAACTACCTGACCCAGAGCGTCTCTCACTCCATGACGTGGAAACAGATGAAGCCGCACATGCAGGTCTGAATGAACAGTGATTCTGTGCGCTGGAGGAAAATGTACCAGTGAATCGCGTATTACAGATACACTGTTTTGATGACGTCTGTTTGCTTTGAAGTGCTCTTCTTTCTCTGTTTTCCAGACCATAACTCAGGAGGTGGTGTTTCCTCTGATGTGCTATAAGGATGAGGATGAAAAGCTGTGGCAGGAAGATCCATACGAGTACATTCGCATGAAATTCAGTTAGTGTTTTTTTTTCCCTTCTTTGTCTCTCTGCCATCTACTTCCTTCTGTTGTTCTCTCATTTGTAAGCCCCGTCCATCTGTCTCTGTCGTTTTATCTTTTTTTTTTTTTTCCCTCCCTCTCATTATATCAGTAAACAAAATTGAGTTAATGAATGTTAAAGCAATGAGATTTACACAGTTTTCCAAATGGAGTTGATCAGGCGAGACATGTTTAAAGTCTTTAGTTTTTCACTGAAGCTATGAGTGGAATTACACCACTCAGCACGGTGCAAATCACACACTTTACCCCACATTTGAATGAGAACTTTTAATCTGAGAAAGCAATAACTGGTAATGCAGAGGTCAAAGGGTCAGAGGATGCACAAACACCACCAAGGCAGTGATACTGTGAGTTCTATAGGGAAAAAAATAACTAATAGAGGTGATACAAGACTGGAGTCAGGCCTAGATCTAATACACTGAAGGCCAAACCAAGACTCCACAACATCATCCACCCACTACTACATTTACATCATTAAGCAGACGCTCTTATCCAGAGCGACTTACAAAAAGTGCTTTGTCTATCCATAGAAAGTATCTTCGCTAGTTACCCATAGGTTAGAGAGAAAGCCAGTCCTGAGCTCAGATACTGCTGGAATCAGAAAGTCATTATTGACACCTAGAGAAAAAAGAACAGAGTTAAACACAGAGCAGTGCAATATAATACAATGCAATACATAAGTGCTGTACAATACTTTACAATCAACTACTACACTGCTGTCAGACTCTGTAGGACCCCAAAACAAATCCAACAGCCCAATCAACCAATCAGTAAATCAAAGTTCTAATATTTTATTGTTCTAAAAGAATTCAAGGCTTTTCTTTGTAATGACAATCGAGAGAATAACATCAGTACAAAAAGAACAAAAGAAGGAGAGAAGAAAGGAGGGAAGGATAAAAGAAAGAAAGAAGAAAAGGAAAAACTAAAGAAAGAAAAGAAAAACAAAAGAAAGAAGAAAGAATGAAGGAAAGAAAAATGAAAGGATAAGAAAGAAAAAAACAGAAAAATACTAAAGGAAGGAAATAAGGAAGAGAAACAAAGAATGAATAAAGGAAAGAAAGCAGGAGGTAAAACTGATAGAAAGAAGGAAGATAAAAAAACAAAGAATGAAGTAAAGAAAAATGGAAGGATAAGAAAGAAAAACAGAAAAAGACTAAAGGAAGTAAGAATAACAAAGAATAAATAAAGGAAAGGAAGAGGGAAGAAAAACAAAGATAGAATGAAGATAAGAAAAGCAAAAAAGGGAGAAAAGAGAAACAGAAATGTTGAAGGAAATGAAGAAGAAGAGAGAAGGAGTGAAGGAAAAAAGAAGAAACAAAAAAGGAAAGAAGGAAGAAAAAAGAGCAATAAATAAGAAAAACAGAAAGGAAGAAAGAAAAACAAAAAAGTGTGGGAGCGCGGTCAGCATCACTGTTCATAGCTGTGTAACGTACAGCAGGGTGAAGTGTCAGCAAAGCTTTCAGAGACTAACTGTCACAGTTTGAGGGTGAAGAGAGATGATTTAGCATGATGAGCAGTTCTAGTGCGAAACTACAGAAACAAAAACCTCGCTTTAAAGGAGAATTCCACCACTTTTTGCAGAATTCAGTTGTTGAGAAAGTCATTCAGAGTGGTTTTATGTGCATTGTAGAAAAAAAACGTACTAACTTTTTCTTTACTTTTTGGTGGTGGTGATGGGAGCCAGGGGTTGCCATGTCTACAACACAAATATAGCCATTTTATTTGCTATCCAAAACCACCAGTGGACCTACACGTCTTCTGAGTTTGTATGTGTAATGCTGATTATGGTAAAATTGTTGTAAATCTAAAGTTTTCTTTAGGGACTGTTTTGCCTCACAACACCCAGCATGTACTTCTCCCCCATGAACCTATTCTTTAAAAAAGACCAACATCTTCTCAGAACTATCATAAGACAATGCCTCAGGCATCAGACAGCTCACTCACTCGCTATACCATTTCATGTATGTCGCTGCTGTCAGAACAAAACCTTGTATCTCCATTTTTGATGTTTTTCAGTTTTTGACATAATTTGAAAATGCCTGTCGCCCTTTACATTATGTGTAAATTTCACGATGAAATGACCAAAAGAAACAGCCCAAAATGACTTGGGGGGGTGGGGTGGGTGGGAGTCTGGTTCCGTTGATTTACATTAAAAGTAAAGTAGTTTTTCCTTTTCCTGTAAAGTTGTGATTTTGGAGATACAAGGTTTTCTTTCCGACAACAGCGATAAGTTTCTCTAGAATGGAGTATTTCACACCAAACCACTCTGACTGACTTTTACATTTCCATGATTGAATTATGCAGAAAAACATCTATATTCCTCTTTAACCTTTTCAACTCCTTGAGACCACCAGTGGTCCTGAAACACACTTCGTCATATTCTTCATAACTTTAATATTTCATAAGCTACATTCCGAAGGTGGGAGTCATATGAGAGCTGTAACTGTCTCCTTTCCAGTCAAATAGATGGGTGATGTAATTTTAAACCCTGATAATAAAAGAAGCTGAACTTGCAATTTTTTTTTCTACTGAAAGTCGACCCATTTTTCCACAAATCTGGGCTATAAACTATAAACAGATGGCGTCTCTTCAGTGATCTGATCTGTAAAAATGATTTTTATAGAAAAATACAAACTGTTTAAGATTTTGGCTTTCAGCAGTAAATTGTAAGCATATAGCAATATGTGTATCATAAAACACATGTTCTGCTAATTTGAGGGGAGCTTTTACAAAATAAATAAATAAATAAAATAAAAATTTACATTTATTTCATGCAGTTACTGAATAATTTGCCTTACGATTTGGTCACGTAAATTCAGATGGACAAACCAAAATATACCCTGGTGAAAAGAAGCCTGACCAACTGCAGAAATGATGTTAAAAGCTTGATCTGTTGAAGGATCTTGTTTTGACCCGTTGGCTGAAGTGCTCTTGTTTTGCTGCTGCAGATATGTTTGATGACCACGTGTTTCCCGCTACTGCGGCCCAGACTCTGCTGTGCAAAGCATCCAGGATGAGGAAGGAGGTGAGCACAGCAGCTTCGGATTCCTTTTTAAAATGCTTATGCTTGTTATTTATGGCAACTACACATCGCTGCTGTCGGAACAAAACATTTTTCAGTTTTTGACATCATTTGAAAATGCCTCTTCCCCTTTACATTGTGTGTAAATTTTCATGAAGAATGGACCAAAAGGACCATTGACTTACATTAAAGTATGTTTTTTCCTTCTCCTGTAAAGTTACCAAGGTTTTGTTCCACAGCAGCGATACGTAGGTGAGAGTGGATTAGTTTTGAAATATAATATTCTCTGCATGAGCATTGACATCCTCTCGTTTCTGGATCAGGTCCTTCCTCAGATGATGGAGTTCTGCCATCAGATTTTGATGGACCCCAACGCTGACCCCCGCAGGAAGGATGGGGCACTTCATGTCATTGGTGCCTTAGCTGACCCGTTGCTAAAGGTTTGAGATCGAACACTGAGCTTGATCCGCCACATGATCTAGGCCCTTTAGAGAGTATTTACAGAGCACAGTTGTTTATAAAAGTTTAGGCACCCCTGGTCAAACGACATTGTGTTAATGTTAACTTACGTTCACTTAAAAAACACATCCTCCGAGAACAGAGAACACACATTTTAATGCACAATTAATGTTTATTTGCTGAATTTAACATTTTAGGGGGGGGATAAAATGTAAAATATGGCCTGTGCAAAAGTTATGGCACATTTTGTATTTTTTGTTTTCTTCTCAGCAAATAAAAAGAAATTTTGGACTTAATGTTCCAGATAAATGCCACATTTAAGTTTGTTCTCGGTAGAGAAAATCAACAAATCTCTCTCTCTCTCTCTCTCTCTCTCTCTCTCTCTCTCTCTCTCTCTCTCTCTCTCTCTCTCTCTCTCTCTCTTTCTCTCTTTCTCTGTGTAGAAGCGAGTATACAGAGATCAGATGGAGCTGATGTTACAGAATTATGTGTTTCCTCTGCTCAACTCGAACCTGGGTTACCTGCGGGCCAGGGTGAGTAGAACCACCTGTGTGATGACTTGCTGATGTTTTTAAAGGCTTAAAATCTCATAATGCAGCCTAAATCAATCCCTATCACAATTGTATTATTAATCGTGTCACCTACCAGTTATTTTGATGATAAATAAAGAAATCACAGTTCAAAAAAGGCCAAAAATTGATGATGAACAATAACAAACTGTGTATAAATTCTAAAAAAATTTTTACTGGATAAAGTTTTTAAAGGCATCTTTTAAAAAACACAAAGCCTGCATTTAATGTCCGCTCCCAGACTGTGGGACTCCCTCCCACATACAGTAAGCACTTTCAGTAAGCAGTCTTAAAAAACAGCTTAAAACACACCTTTTACTTTTTATTTATTGTATCAAATTGTCATTTTTTTATTATTTTATTACATATTTTATGTTCGATTTTTATAGATTTTTAGATTTTTATTTTCATCGTTTACTATGATTCGTTATTCCTTATTTTCCCCATTCTTTATTATCTTGTTATTATATTTTTTATAATCATTTTTGATGTTTCTTTATTAATTTAAGAAGTATATATTTTAATTTTTTCTACATTTCTTTTATTTTCCTTTTTTTCTAATGTTTTCTGTTTCTTTTCTTGTGCTTGCTTTCATTTGGCTTCCCATTTTAATGTGTAAAAGGTGCTATATAAAGAAATGTATTATTATTATTATTATTATTATTATTAGTAGTAGTAGTAGTAGTAATAGTATTATTCGAGAAGGCTTAATTAAAAGGCATTAAATGAGCAAAGTGTGTCCGTCTGGTTTCTAACTATAAGTGAATTTTAAAATGTTTTATCATGTTATTAATTTGCCAGCTGACTAATTCATTGAAAAGGCAAATTTTACTTGGTGTACATGAAGTGCTGTGTTCAGCATGAATAGGGCGAGATGCAGTTACTGCGTGTGCTAAAATCGGTGTTGCTGTGCTGTATTTTGTGTTGTGTGCAGTCCTGCTGGGTTCTGCACTGTTTCAGCCCTCTGAAGTTCCACAATGAGCTGGTCCTGAGGAACGCTGTGGAGCTGGTCAAACAAGACCTCATCGCTGACCAGGAGATGCCCGTCAAAGTGGAAGCAGCCATTGCTCTGCAGACTCTGGTCAGCAACCAGGAGCAAGGTTAGTCTCTCACATTCACAGCCAAAATATTGACACATTTTTCAATTTAAATATCATTCCAAAAATTATACTAATGTTTCACAATAGAATGAAAAAATATGTTTAATTTTAATAACTGAATAGAATAAAAGTGGAAAGTGGATTTTCTGTTTTCAAATATTTCCAAGGCAACCAAGAAATATTAGCTTTACTGCCCTATCAGGTCTGTAATGTTATTTTATCACTATGAACCAGTGAGTTAGAGCTCTATTTTAGAGCTCCAGAGAGTCTAGAATAATCGCTTTAATCGGTTTAAACAGTAACAGAAACTTGGTTTAGCAGGTTATTTGCGCCACTTACTGCTGTCTGCTTGCTTGTTGTTTAAAATAACCACATTATGCAACGTTACACTTTCATAATGAAACATTATGCTTTATTAATGGCATTTCCGGTGCTGTGGTGATGCACGCATAAGCGACAGAGTGGAGTTACTCTCCCCAGGTGGCCGGTACTGAACCAAACGGGGGTGTTCAAGAGCAACGAAGCTCATGAAACCCAAGCCGAGCTCTGTTGCCAGAGTAAGGCTGCACTAAGCCTTGCTGAAACTGATCTTGAAGAAGGGCCTTATAACACACAATTCCTACACATGCCGACCAAGAGGGCATCTGAACAGTCTGAGGGGCAAAGAGGCAGGGCTTATGCTCCCCAATTCATGCCCTGGATACTAGTGGGCCTGTAGTGACCGTGAAATTTTAGCTGGCAGTTAATTGCTGTTTTTTTGCAATGTCGACAACGTCGTTTTTTGAAAGCCAAGAACTGTGGATAATAGCGATCAGCTTCAATAATTTCAGTGAGGCGATTATGTGATAATTATGACAGGCTTAGACTGTGGGTGCTTATTTCAGTGCTTCAGTGAGTTTTTTTTAGTTACTGCTGTTGGCTGCCTGTAGAGCTTAAAAAAGCTTCTTGTCTGTCATGTGTGTAGCTAAGATCTACATCAGGCCGTTCATCAGGCCTGTGATGCAGGAGCTGCTGCACGTCATCAAGGAGACGGAGAACGATGATCTCACGAGCGTCATTCAGAAGATGATTTGCGAATACAACCAAGAAGTGGCAGTGATAGCAGTGGACATGACTCAGAACCTGGTACAGTGTCTGTCTACATATGTCTTAATATAAAGAAAATGTGTAGGTTTTATTTTCTTGCTTTTCCCTAAATGCTCATACTTCTTGCTAGTATTGTGAGAGTTACCACACTACGAAACAGAACATGTGCTCAGCTGATGGTGTAAACATCTCCTGTGTGCAGGCAGAGATCTTCAGCAAGGTTCTGCAGAGTGAGGAGTATGAGGAGAGTGAAGATAAGACGGTGATGGCACTGGGTATTCTCAGCACCATAGACACCATCCTCACCGTCATGGAGGACCACAAAGAGGTCTATACCTGCAGACATACACCGATCAGGCGTAACATTATGACCACCTCCTTGTTTCTACGCTCATTGTTCATTTTATCAGCTCCACTTACTATATAGGTGCACTTTGTAGTTCTACAGTTACAGACTGTAGTCCATCTGTTTCTCTGCATACTTTGTTACCCTGTTCTTCAGTGGTCAGGACCCCCATGGACCCTCACAGCGCAGGTACTATTTGGGTGGTGGATCATTCTCAGCACTGCAGTAACACTGACTGGTGGTGTGTCCACTCACTGTCCACTCTATTAGACACTCCTACCTTGTAGATGTAAGGTCAGAGACGATAGCTCATCTGCTGCTGCACAATTTGTGTTGGTCATCCTCTAGTCCTTCATCAGTGGTCACAGGACGCTGCCCACAGGACGCAGTGGGCTGGATATTTTTGGTTGGTGGACTATTCTCAGTCCAGCAGTGACACTGAGGTGTTTAAAAACTCCAGCAGCACTGCTGTGTCTGATCCACTCAGACCAGCACAACACACACTAACACACCACCACCACATCAGTGTTACTGCAGTGCTGAGAACTACAAAGTGCACCTATATAGTAAGTGGAGCTGATAAAATGGACAATGAGCGTAGAAACAAGGAGGTGGTCATCATGTTATGCCTGATCGCACTGTGATAGCAAAATGAAATGAACTTGCTGTAGACTGGTTATGTGTTCAGTCATTAGACACAACTACACAGCATCTCTCTTTTGCATCATAGATAACTCAGCAGCTGGAGGGCATCTGCCTGCAGGTGATTGGTCTGGTGCTCCAGAAGCCCATCATAGGTATGGCAGGTGTGTCTGTGGAGTTGTTTCTGTGTACATAATATAATGACAGCAATAAGTTTAATATGCAGTATATTTGGCCACATGGTGGAGCTCTTGTACTTTTTTTTTACACTACCAGTCCAAAGTTTGGACACACCTGATTGAATGTAGGCATTTTGATCTAAATGCTTAATATAAATAACAAATATAAATAGTTCATGCCCATGTTTGAATTTATTTCCATAAGAAAAACTTTTGCTTTTTAAAACATGCTGTTTGAAATAAAGTGCCCGCTCAACAAGTAGTTTTCAGTTTCCTACAAGTGCTCAGTGGATGTGGAACTTCTTAAGGACTACAGGAAAAGCACCACAGGCAGCTCCTTATGAAGCTGTCTTAAGCGCTGTTTGGGCAGGGTTTTTCATGAGGTGGTAAGGTAATGTAATTTCTTACCTCTGTTTCTCAGTGATTTTAGTCCTGTCTGAATGGGCCATGTTGGTCATTTTTACAGACTCGGCGCTCCTGTATCAGTAAAGATTCCGACACCCTTTACCTACTACAAAACAAACCATAGAAATAGCCACAATTTATATTAACCCTGTGTGAATCGACATGCTGGTAAAAATGCTGTCATATTCTATGGAAAAGTAGGTTCTTAAGGATGGATACACTTGAAAAAGAGGGAAAAAGGACAACCATTTTGGCCACAAAAGCAAAAGACTAAATACTAAAACACTAAACAAATAATAATCTTAATAATAATGAAAAGGAGAAACAGTGATTAAAAACGCTGTTTGTTTCCTTCATTCGCTCAGTGCAGATGCATTCAAACAGTTGGGGCTGCAGCGGATCAACAGTGAAACACTCAAACATGGTCTGTTATGAAATCCTCATTAATCTCTAAATGATGAACACTAAAGCTACTGATGTGCCCCCTGGTGGAGAAACTCCAGACTGCTAGGCAGGAGTTTCAAGGCCACGTTCACAACCATTACGTATTTTAAAAATGGTGCTTTCTGTCGTCACAGCGGACCTCTGAAATTCAGCTTTAGGTGCCTAAGCCATGAATATAAAATTTTTTGTTATTTTACAACTTTTAACATTTATTATTTATCAAGCAGTTTAAAATTAAATGAGCCAGCTTGTTCTCTGTCAGTTCACATTCCCTACACGGCGATTGTCGCCATCATCAGCATTATTATGTTAATTCCAAAGCATAAATAAAATGGCGAATATTATATATGAAAGAATTCTTTTCTTTCGGGTTTTGGTGTCTTTAATCTTCATGTCTGAGAATCAGTAGTTTCACTGTTATTTTAAATTGTGTTACAAAGCAAAAATAAGGAAACCCTTTCTGTGGGTAATTATGTCTTTTTGGATGATAAACTTTTGACTGGTACTGTAGGTTTATATTCTTGTATTGCTTTGAAGGTGATGCCAGAATCTAGAGTCTAAATTAAGGCGTCACCCACTCGCACTGTCTCTCTGTCTGTCTCAGAGTTCTATGAGGAGATTCTGTCGCTGGCCTTTGGTCTCACCTGCCAGACCATCTCCCCTCAGATGTGGCAGCTGCTGGGGGTGCTTTATGACGTCTTCCAGCACGACTGCTTCGACTACTTCACAGGTTGGACCAAACTCCACAACAGCCCTTGCTAACGATGGTGTTATTGCCTGTCTGTACCGGCCAGAAAGTTTCTGTCTTTCTCAGAGCCCTGGTCAGTCATATTGACGACAGATTCTGCCGTGGAAATGACAGTGACTAAATTAGGAAGCAAATGGGCAACAATGACTAAAATTAGCTATTTAAAGAAACAGTAAATATGTGCATTAATGTACGGCTGATGTTTTGTTTTGTTTGTTTTTTTTGGGCCAACCAAAAAACCTGATTTTCTACTAAATGTGAATTAATCAGCACTCCTCCCCCTTGCCCCCTCCTCTTGGAATCATCTTTACAAATTTCCATTGCTCTTTAGTTCTCTGTGCATTACACAGCAGATGTGCTCGAACAATATGTCCAGTAAAAATAAACAATGCTTTAACTTGATGGTTCACTAGCTCTGTGGTTCAGATGCCCATTTGCAGAAATCTCAGAGATTATTAAGGGGAATTCCACATATTTAAAAACAGTTTAAGTAATCAAATCATGAAAACATAGTCACAGTCTTTCAGAGTGTTTTGATTTGCGAATTAGCCATTTTAGAGAAACGTACAGAGTCAGGATTCAGAACCATTGACCAGTTGTGCTTGCACACAGAGGAATTTCACCTCTGCGTTTAACCTGTTCGTCACAGCGCCCGAGGAGCAGTTGGGGGTTGGGTGCCTTGCTCAAGGGCACTTTGATTGGGATAGAACCGGCAACCTTCTGGTCACAAGGCTGGTACTCTAACCTCCAGCCCGTGGCCAGAGGTTAGGGTACCAGTCTTATGCGTTTAATTCCTCTGAAATCTCCACCACAGAAAGTTATTACATGAAATGGTCACAAATACTTTGCCTGGTGCCTGAAACCTCGATGCAAAGGATTTGGCCTTAAAAGTACTTTTAAAATTCATGCAGGGCAGTTTCAGGCACAATAGTACAAACACACCCCCATCTCCGCCACTGTAAAGAAATCTGGTAAGTTTCTCTGCAATGAACCATTTCACATCAAACCACTCTGAATGACAGTCCAACCATTAAATTATGTGGACATTTTGTAAAAACTGTAAAAAAAAAATTTCCTGCTTAACTACAATTTGGTTGTTTAAAAAAAGTAAATAAAGAAATGAACAAAATTTCAACCAAGTAAGCCATGATTAAATAAGTCAATATATTGTTCATACTGTATTAATGATGGCAGTGATGATGCGTTTGCTGTGTCTCTGCAGATATGATGCCTCTCTTGCACAATTACGTAACTGTGGACACGGACACACTACTCTCAAATCCCAAACACTTGGAGGTCATTTACACCATGTGCAAAAAGGTGGGCTTACGCAGGTTATAATGCCTGAATTTGTCTGTTTTGAGTGTTCTCTGTTGTTGAGCTTTCTTGCTCTCTGACCCTCAGGTCCTAACAAGCGATGCAGGGGAGGATGCAGAGTGCCATGCTGCCAAACTCCTGGAGGTCATCATTTTACAGTGTCGTGGCCGGGGCATTGACCAGGTCAGCCAGGGGGAGAGTCTGGTAGTCTGCCAGATTGGGGTGGAAACAGCATTACAAAGGCGCTGTACAGCAGTTGTAAACCACATAGTCAGCCCAGTGTAGCTGTGGAGTAGAAATTCAGCCAAGTCAAGCTTTTGTGCTCCTCATCACAGTCAGGAGGGGGGGGGGACAAATTTTAATTCCCCCGGAATTCCTACGTACATTTACCACAAGGCAACAGCAGCCGAGCAGATAAGGCGATAACAGTACAAGTAAATACAAAAAAATTAAAGTAGTGATTACCGCAGACAGTCATTTTTGCTTGTACTTAGAAAAAACACTAATTCTTTTGGTTTAAAATGCTGTGCTGAAGTAAATGGAGTTCAGTTTGAAAAACACTTCCTTTCTGTACAGGACAACAGACAGTTGATTGGTGTCCTGGCCAGGGATTAAGACTAGTCCTGGACTAAATTTTCCTTTCAGTGAAGAATCTCCATAGCTAAAGTGACCCAATGAGTAAGACATTGTGTATAAGAGACAGTGTCTTAGGCTACGTTCACGTTACCAGGTTAAAGTGGCACAAATTTTTTGACCTATTGTGACTCAGATCTGATGTTTTCAGGGCTGTGTGGACACGCAAATCTGATCTTTTCAATTCCGACCTGAGTCACTTTCATATGTGGTCCTAGATCGGATGCGTATCCGATTCGTGGCCATGTGACGCTCAGATCGGATTTAATGTGCTTTTTTTCCCCTCACTGCGCGTGCGCCATCATTCGGCGTTACCATGGCAGCAGCACTGAACAGACGTTAAAGCCTGTAAATGGTGGAAAAGCAACACATCTCATCTTTTTCGCCTTCGTCTTGCTCAAATAAAGAAGCTGAGAGCTGATCAGAGTTAATTCACATTCATGTGACCTTACTGAGTAGGATGTGCGCATGCGAGTCATTTCAGGACACCGGTTCGTTCACATCAGTGAAAACCATCGTGTCAGAGAGATCGGATTTGAGCAAAAAATCAGATTTGATCAATGAGCCTTGTAATGTGAGCGTAGCCTTATTTTTGCATTGTGTATACTAAAACACAACCCACCATAAATATGTTTTTCATGAGATTAAGAAGGGTCATTATGTTTGTGCCTCTCAGTGTATCCCACTGTTTGTGGAAGCGGTGTTGGAGCGGCTGACGCGGGGTGTAAAGTCGACGGAGCTACGCACCATGTGTCTGCAGGTGGCTATCGCTGCGCTGTACTACAACCCCTCACTGCTGATGCACACACTTGAGAACATCCGCTTCCCACACAGCCCCGAACCCATCACCGCCCAGTTCATCAACCAGTGGATGAACGACACTGAGTTCTTCCTCGGGTATGCCCTCTTACACCCTAAAGCACACATAAAACATGATATACGTGGTGTTACTACTAGGAATTGTTTTATGGCAGCTCTAATCTTGTCCATGGGATTCTCCCATTCAGTTGTTAGCGAAGGTGACCACTATACATCAATAATTTTGTTGTTTGATGGACTTTCATCCTAAACACTAATATGGCTAACAATCGGGAGCTAATTAACTGGCCCCCCCTGTTTTCGTCCGTTATTATTGACAGTATTTGCCTGTCCAGTGAGGTTTTTAGACCTGGTATGGCCGTAGTACAAGGGGTCGGCAACACGCAGCTTTGTAACTGCCCTGTTTTTAGTTAAACTAAAATAAATACTAAAATAATTCTAACAGTTATAACAATAACTCCAGTGTTTAAGACCATTTAATGTAGAACTGCTAATTCACTCTTTAACCCTGAAGGTTGGTGTGCAGACTGCTGGTCACCATAGCAACACAGACAATCTCGCCTAGCTAGTAGCTAACGAAAAAGGTGAAGGGAAAGATTTAGAACGAACATCGATAATTTAGAGACGAATTGACTTATTTGCACTTATAATCACTCCGGCTGGTTTCCTGATACGTTTAATCTGCAATGAGAAACTGTCAAACACTAAAAAGTCATGAAGCTTCTCGTCCTTCTTGTTTGAATTTTCCCATTCCCCCTTAAACGGTGCAGCAGGTTGAGCGGGAAAGTTCAAACAAGAAGCTGGCGAACGAGAAACTGACTTCAGCCTCGTAAAAAGCCGAACACTGAGAGACATTTTACAAGAAACTGTTCTACTTTTGGAAAAGTTTCCTGCCAGAGATGCGAGAAAAGCAACTATAGCTGAGCTAAAGCTTAAAGCAGAGCAAAGTAAGTCTGTGTTTTTGTTCATATCATATTTTTATCCTATACTAGAACATTAGCATATACTGAGACATACTTACAGCCAAGATGGTAAAATGGATATAAAATGTTGTGGCTCTCAAGATGGTTTGGTTTTGTTAAAAGGACAAAATGGCTCTTCTTAACATTTGGGCTGCCGACCCCTGGCCTAGTGTAATGTCTGTGGTGTTTCTTTGTGCAGGCTGCACGACCGTAAGATGTGCATCATCGGCCTGAGTCTGCTCATGGAGCTGTCTAGCAGGCCGGCCGTTTTGGAAGGAGTGGCCAGTCAGATCATCCCCTCCATCCTGCTCCTTTTCTTGGGCCTCAAACACATCTATGCCTCCCGGGTCCTAAACAAGCCCGAGCCGCTCTCCAGGGTGCAGGGCACCGACGAGGATGAGAACGGTAAGAGGCCGGCGTGGATTCAGCCTTTGCTGTGGTTTCCATCTGTATCACAGGGCTCTCAGCTGGAGGGAGATAGTCCTATATGAGTTTGTGTTTCCGCTTCTCTGCCACACCTGATTCAGCTCATGTAGGGCTCGATAAGCTGATGTGTTGAATCAGGTGTGGAAAACGCTGTACCATGCGGAGCTTTTGCCCTCTAGAGCTGGAGCTGTGTATGTGTGGATTACTGCATTGGTTTCAGTGCTTTTAATGCTTTGTGTTCTGTTTTTGTTGTTGTTAGGGCTGTGAAACAATTAAAATAAGTAATAAGTCATCTCAGTCATATTCTTTTGTGTAGTTAATTTATCTTATTTGCTCAAATGTGACCCTAACAAAGTTTTTCCCCCCTATTAAAGGTCTCATATTCTACATTTTTCTTCTTTTTTTTTTTCTTCTGAGGTCCACTTACAATGTTCATGTGGTTTTATGAACACTCTTAAAAAAAAGATGGTTCTTTAAGGGTCCTTTAGTAAAGACAATGGAATATTTTGAATATACTCAACAAACCATTTGTGAGCTCAAAGGGTTCTTTGCATGGTGAAATGGTTTTTCAGATTGATGGAGAATGTATTGTATATGGTTCTATATAGAACCGGTTTTAAGTGTTCTATATAGCACCAAAACCGGTTCCTCTCTTGTTATGACATCATAATTAATTTCTACACGGGCATTTTCCAAGCAGTTTTTATCCCTTAGAATTAAACAGGCTGTTTTTGTTACTGTGCCTTTAAAGCTGTTTTCATATCTAGTTTTTTTGCTAAACTTCACACTAGAGGTTGGATTTTTATGACATTGTATCTTTTTCATGTGATTCGGTCGGTTTCGCACTGCAATGGCTGAAGTGCAGCAGATTAAACTTGTGGGTGTTTGTTTATTTGTCAGAAACTTTGCAGGAACACAAGTGCTCTGTTACGCTCACATTTGCCTCCATTAGCGCTAAAAAAACTCCCATCTTTGAGTGAAAATGGAGGCGCTTAATGTCTACGTGTATGACAGTCATGGCAATAATAATGAAACTTTATTGAAATCTGCTTTTTTATGTTTGGTTTGTCAAATTGAATGTAACAACCAGGTGGCTGAGACACAATCCATGTGTTAAGGCATTAATTATGGGCATTACTTTGCTTTTATTTTATCACTCCTGTGCCATTATTAGCAGCAGCTTGTGCTGCAAGAGTATTATGAGCATCTATCAGTCGGACGTTAGAACAGGCAGATTATGTGGACAGTTTGGTGCTCCTAGAAGAAGAGGAAGGCATGCACTAGTGTTGAATTCCCTTGTTTAGTGTGGACCGTCACAAAGATGCGTTCCCAACAGCAGCGAACTGAACCGGGGTTCATTTGCTCTACTTAATTGTGAACCAAGACCCATGAATTTTGGTGGACCAAAGTTCAGTTGTTTAGTGCACACTCAGATGCAGGTGGAGTGTTCACATCTGTCAAAATGGACCGAACTAAAGAAAAAAGTAGGTCCGTACCAAACAATGGAGGTGTGAAGCACCCCAAGACTAATGTATGTACACAGACTCTGTTCTGATTGGCCGCCCTATATTGTGCCTCATAAAAAAAGTCCTCAGAGCTGGAACGCTCCCTATAACTTCAGCATGAATGGGGGGCTAAACTGCTGTAGACTGAATAACTGGATGCGTGTAAACGCCAATATTTTTGTGACATCATGAAAACAGTGAATTCAAAATGAGCCATTTTTGCAGCTCAGTTTCCATATGTGGACTATGGACTGGGGACTGAATGGTACATTTAGGCTACGTTTACACAGCAGGTAAAAGTGGCCCAAATCGGATTTTCTCACCAAATCCAATTTTTTGGTTTGGCTGTTCACAATATCTTTTAAATGTGACCTGTATGCGACATCAGTCTGAACAGATCAGCTCCTAAACTGACCCACATGTGCAAAAGAAGAACAGAGCTTCACGCGGCTCATCCAGAGGTAAACAATCATGACTATGAACGAACCCCAGTTGCTCCTGGAGGATTCAGCTTCATCTTCTCCAACATCACAGGAGCCATCATGAAGTTCCAAAGCCTGACAGCTGAGCTCGTCACCCAGAATGTGTTCGAGCTCACTGTAAAAAAGGCACGTTATTCGGACACGGTCTCTTCTTTGGTTCGCATCCTCCGATTCTTTAAACTTTGCTTTCAGACTTTCCTTTGGCACTGCAGCCTCAGCCTCCTACGACCATGTTCAGTAATTTCTTTCAAAATCTCTTTGAACAGAAGTGCCTTCTAATTCAGCCTAAATGTTTGAGGTCTCAGCTGTGCAGAATGATGACGAATGTCGAGTTGGATAGATGTAAAAGTCATGAATTCCGATCTGGCTGTTGCATTGCTGCATATCGGATTTCAGTACCACATATGAAAGCGTCTCAAATCGTAATTGAAAATGTGAGATTCAATGTGTTTTTGCTGTTCACACTGACACACAGACACACATCTTTGCCTCAAGATCGGATTTGGGCCACTTTTACCTGCTGTGAAAACGTATCCTAAGAAACGTTATGTTTGTATGTTTATGTATCACATCAGACTCATTCTTATTAAAAATGCAAGGGATGTTTTCCATGAAATGGGCCCTTTAATAATTTATTGCTTCAGCACTGTGTTAATGAATTATCTTCGACACCACCAGTTATTATTGTTATTAAAACATTACTATTTTTTTCAGAATTTCCGAAGGTGCTGTAGTTTCTGGCTAAACCTCTGCATATTTCTTTCTCTCCAGTCACAGCAGTACTCAGTCCACTGGTTTATCATCACCACCTCTAAAACCTGAGGCATCAGGCAGCTGACTGAAATAAATGGGAGTTAATTACACTGCATTTCCCTACAACCCCCTCTAGCTTTCCAATGTTCTTGTGTAGCCAAGTGTACAGACGTACTTTTAAGGCGGTCACAGATGCCCAGAAGTGTTTTTCCAAGCTGAAATTCCTCATCTCATTTACCTGTATCCCTCTCTAGCCACGCCAACCCAAATTTCAGCTTCAGTTAGTTGCTATGCGGCCTTTTTCCATGCTCACTAATAGCATTGTGTGCAAAGACAGCAGGAGTGAATTGCACAGCTCTACTTTTGGAAAACAATAACCACTCTGTGCTACAGTTAAGCAGTAAAACACGAGAGGGATTGTGTTATCGCAAATAACATCATGGCTCTGATTTGGTCGCGGGCACGATAACACACGACCTCGAGTGCTCCATTGTTTTTATACAACAGTTAAATAAATAAAGTATGAAATTAATAAACTGGGCCGTGAACGTCTCATTTAATATGTTTTAATGTTAGCAATTCCTTCCACCAAATTATAGTTCCTTAACAAGCAGCTTGTTGCTACGTCAGAGTAACGAGCTCCGCTCACTCGCTGCACAGCCGGCAGTTCGTTCTCCAGCTCCTTACACCAAATTCCCAAACTGTCATCACCACTGAGCAGCTTTTCAGTCGGCAGCTGTGACAGAAGAACAGCTAAACAACCTGGAATCAGCCAGAAATGAACTGAATACCATTCACCAAACTAAATGGGCAGTAAGATGCTTTACAGACCGGCTGGAACAAAACAACATAAATATTGATCTGGCAAAAAATTACAAAACTGAGCTAAACTTGATATTGCGGCAGTTTTATGGCTCAGTCTGATTTGGTCAGACTCTGAAGACGAAACAACACGTCTGGCGAATGGTATTTGGTTAATTTCTGGCTGATTCCAGGTTGTTTCTGTCACAGCTGCCGACTGAAAAGCTGCTCAGTGGTGATGACAGTTTGGGAATTTAGTGCAGTCTCATCTTCAGAGTCTGACCAAATCGGCTGTCGGTCAAATGTGATCTTAAAAGTGTCCATTTTCTGTTCGTGCAAAGTAAGAAGTAGCAATGTTCAAATGGCTTCAGCGTCTCCTACAGCTGTCAAAGTCGTCGCTTAGCAACGGCATCTCAGCAGAGTGATAAAGTGTTTGTTAAACCCGTGATGTTATGGCGAAATAACAGCACACGTGGCCAGAACTAACTGTTGTATAATGTAGGTATAATAGATATGACTGCATATTTTCTGTGTGGGATGACTGTAAAATAGGTTATAGAATCTACTGGGATGTTTGATTTCTCAGAGGAGATTCCAAGTGATGAGGATGAGGTGGGAGAGAAGAGTTCCAGCATGCAGCCAGCCAGTGCTTCCAGTGGCAATGACAACGAAGATGAAGATGATGACGACGACGATGATGATTACTGGGGGGACGAAGGTCTGGAGGGCACCGCCTTGGAGGAATACAGCACACCACTGGACTACGATAACGGAGAGGACGAGTATCAGTTCTTTTCTGCTTCCCTGCTTCGTAAGTGCTAGTGTTTGTTTGTTTGTTTGTTTGTTTGTTTCCCCCTAAACATTCCATTCAAATTTGCACTGTTTTCGCTTTGTCCCAAGTGAAGTCAGCCCACTAAGATTTACCATAGTATTTGGTGTCTGAAGTTTGCATCTTTAGTTTCTTCCACTAGAACTACAAGGCTAATGTAGCTAACAAGTGATTGAAGCTGGACAATAGTGTGGGATGGGTGAAAACAACAGGAGCCACAATGAAGCCTGACTTTTTGTCCCTGTTTTGTCAGTTTTTATCGACGCCGGTGTGTCATACAGTGTCAGAAACCACATTAGCACATTTGCATAACAAAATGATGCAGTTTGAAGATGTGTGATAATTTAGATGTGCAGTTTGCACAATTCTGGTTGGCGTTTAAGCTCCCATTACTTGTTAGCTACATTAGCCTCATAGCTTCAGTGTCTTGACTGATCGACTATGTTTGTAAGTTTGTAAATTGTGTATTTATTTTTATTTTTGCCAAACAATTGCTTACTTACAGTGCACAAAAGTAGTCTTAAAACACACTCAATAACAATTTTTTGTTTATTTCAAACTTTCCAAGCTAAGCGTAGCATTTATTTATTCATATCCGTCAAAAAAAGTCACAGCAACCAGCAAGATCACCTTTAAAAACATGAAGGTGCATTAGGTGTACTTTTGATTAGGCCTACTTTTACAAATAGCAATAGCATCAGCTCAAGTGTACATGGCTTGGGAATGGACGTGACATCGCGCTGCATTATGGGATCGTTCCGCCATATTGGCAGGGTTTGTACTTTGTTTACATGCTGTGAGAGCTTCAAGAGAGATGCTGTTATTGTGTTTTTTCAGGCTTGTCATGTTTTGTAATAAATCAAATGAAAGGGGAGTGTATCTTAACCAGCTCCAGAGGGATGTCAAACAACTAATATAATATTAAAATTAGCCTTTTTGACCATCTGGATCCACGCAAACTCCCAAACAGCCAGTGGAGTGATGATCTAGACATGCTAACGTTACCTGGTCTCCCGTTTACAGACTTTCCTACCTGGTGTGTGGCGTAAGTGCCTGTTCCTTCATGTAGGTCAGAATTTTCAAGTCACTTGAAGCCCGTATATGTTTACAAAAGGTTTTTGCCCTCAGCCACTTTGTTAACTTACTGAAGTATTTCAGCTGCTGCAGATTTAACTCCGGTACTGCTGTATTTCACTCAGCCATGAGCAGACATTAACATTCTTCACTCAGCCGCTAGCGTATTTAACCAGTGAGGATTCATACAGTCTTTGATTTAACTTAGTTGTTGGTGTATTACCCATCAAGCTTCCTCAGGCACAATAACAATATGATTCTAGTGATGTGCAGTGTGTATGCAGTGTGTATGCTGATGCAGTGTTCACAAGGCAATTACAGATGTCTGGATATATTTTCTATAAATATTTAAAAAATCTAGACTCAAAGATAACAAAATAAATAAAAACAATAAATTATTTTATTTGATCTTTGTTTAACCTGGGTAATCACACTGAGATTAAAAATCTCTTTTGCAAGAGAGCCCTGGCCAAGAAGGCAGCACGCACAACAATCAACGAAGAATCACCAACAAACCACAACCGCAACCAACAAAACCAAATCTGTGTCAAAACCAAATTAAAAACAAAAACAAACACAATGATACGGTTCTTCTTAAAATCACTTGAGAAATAAACTGCTCTAATTTCAAATGTTTTTGCAGATCATTAAGATGGAGCAACATAACTAAAAGCTGTCTCACCATATTCAGACCGTACTATCAGAACATCCAGCTGAATATAACTATTAGAACGTAACTGGTACCGAGACTTATTTGTTGGTGTGAATGCAGACAAATATGAAGGAAGCTGATCGGTAATCGCTTTGTAGACAAAAAATATCCCATAAATTTGTCTTCACACTGAAAGTGAAGGCCAACCAACCATTTCGTAAAGTTCACAGTGATGAGTTGAATGTTATTAATCTTAGTGCAGAATGATAAACGGAGTCCAGTGAGTGCAACGTTGTCTTTGAAGTATGTCTATAAAAATATCACCATAATCTAAAATAGGTAAAAAAGTAGCTTCAACTGGTTTTTGTCGTGCCTGTTGAGTAAAAACTGTTAATAAAATCTTCAACTTTAACTTCTTTATCAGTTGTTCTACATGCAATTAAAAAGACAGATTAACATCTAATATAAAATCCAAATATTCATAAGTTGGTACAGCAATCTGACATTTTCATAGCCGACATTACCTGTTGACATTCCGCTGATGGAATGTCAACTGTGTGGCTGTGGGATGCTTCTTTTGGGTTTTGCAAATAATAACTATACAGTGATGTATTTGGAGAGTATTTAAATAGCATGATGAGTATAAATCAGTACTCTGTCAGGCAGAGAGCAGTAACATAGCGCTCTGTTGATGTTTAGGTCTTTCAGCTTGGTTCCTAAAAACAAGCAAACCACCCAGAGGTAAACTAGCCTGTAGTTTACTGTAATTAACATCTGGAATTGTTGTTTTAGTTATGAAAAGGACACACGCAGTCAGTGTGCAGTATTGGGGTGTGCACTATATCAAGTATTTTGATCTCCTCTGAAGCAGCGTTAGCGTAACCACAAAATAATGCAGTGCTCTTACAAAAACGGCCTGTCATGACAATCCCTGGTTATGCTGGCAAACTCTAAATGAACTCTGAAGGTACCGTCTGTTCCAGGGGTGGGAATTGGAAGAGGATCTAAAGACTGAAGAATCATCCCTGGATTGTAGCTCACCTGTTCAACCGCTAAAGGTTGAAAGTCTTGAATTTTGACTAATGCAGCTCTGAGTAAAGCAAGTGAAAGTACTCAAACATTAGTGCGACAAACATTGCTGTCTTTCCTTTACGTTGGTTAGTATTTGGTCATTTTTTTAGGTTAGGATTTTGTTGTGTGGCCCCTATTTCAATGGCGGCATGAAGTCTTCTAGGCATGGAGTGCAACTGATACCTAACCAGGCTGGATTTTCTCTTTTGGATGGTCAGAGTGTGGCAGGTTTTGAACACTTCAGGTCTCTTTCCACCATTTTAGCACATTTTTCACACTTGATGTTGGAATTTTCAATGTATTCCTGATCTTTTTCAGACTCATTTTTCATACCGAGCCAATGAGTGCGTTTACATGCACTTAATAATCTGATACCTGCAGAAAATCAGACGTGACGTAAAAGTAATGTAAAACTCAAACTTCATGCTTCAAGCTGCAGCTGTTTTTTTTTTTTTGTTTTTTTTTAACATCGCGTCACTTCACCTGAAAATATGAACATACATCATCTAGAAGATGAAGAATATTTAAACCCTTCATTTCGACAAGTAGTTGTCACGGCAACCCTGCTTGCTTATTTCCGGTACTGCGGTCTGTTTTCACACCTGCACAGACTGAGAAATCTGAAAGAAATCAGAGTAAGAGTTTACATGCACTGAGAAATCTGATTACTGAGCTAAAATCCAGCTCTATTTATCAGATTTCTTAATCAGATTCCTAGACTTTACTCCGATCTAAGAAGTCAGAGTGTGCTGTTTACGTGACCATTTTGAATAATCAGATAACTACAGATTATGATCGGATTATTGAGTGCATGTAAACACCCTCAGTTTTAAATTTAGATATAGAGATTTTACTCATTACATTTTGAGTCAAGTGTTGGACGTCTGCATTCCAGTAGCAGCAGTGGAGAACATTTGAACATGATGCGTGTGCATTTGGATTGATTTATTTATTTATTTATTTAAAAAGGGTACTTATGTGAAAGTTTTCTAGTTTGCTGTTGTGCAAATATATTACGGTATAGCTGAAATGATGTATTTTAAACAGGGTAAAACACAATAATACATAAATAATTAATTCTTAAATTCTTTAACACATGGAGGTGTCCCAAGTCTACTACTGTGCACTGTAACTAATAAAAATCAACTGTTACTCCACGTCGCTCAGTGTGCTCTCACTCCAAACTGAATACAGTAATGTTCTTCTTAGCGCTGCTGTTGTGCTGTGTTGCAGTAAATAAGTGTCAGCACTGTGTGGCTTTACAGGAGTGCAGAGCTCAGATGTGAGCTGGTATCAGTCTCTGACACAGTGTCTGAGTGACGATCAGAAGAAACAGCTGCAGGAGATCTACAGCCTGGCCCAGCAGAGGAGGAGTGCAGCAGGCAAAGGCCTGTGGTGAGCAGCTGTCTGTGTTTAACCCTTTAAGGTCAATGCAAAAAAGAGGCGATTTAATCAGTTTAACTGTTTAATCAGTTTTTTTTTCCGTTAATAACGTAATGTCTTAATCAGTAGCGACACGAGGACTGCCGGTTTAGATGGGCACAACAAGGTAGCCAGTGGGCAGAACCTTGAATTTTACTCTTGTGGACGAGGGGGATATACACTTAGCAAACGCCTCGTGATTATGTGTTAAACTGGGACTTTGATTATCAAAAATGGAATTTTAAATATTGCCTGTTTAGCAAATGCATTTTCATTTGTGTCCAACGTTTTAGCACTGAAAGTAAATTTTAGCGGTATTTTGTGTTGGTCAGTGAAAAAATTGTACTGGGCCCCATCATACCACTGCCATGGGTCTCAATGCTGCTGTTGCATTCATTTAATATGTAAAGAATATGATCTCCATATTATTCTGGTTGTAACCTTTTAAGACTTTTTAGAACAAGAAATCATGCAAATGGAAACTCGGGTTAAACCAATCGATAATAAGCGCTTATTGAGCTGCGTTCCGTTCTGAGAGTGATTACTAGCTTTCATTTGATATTAGAATAGTTAGAATAGTCATGTGATCATCTTAAACTTTGTCTCTAACCACCTCCGCACAGCCTGCAACTGCTTTATTTGATTTTACTTAACTTTTAATATGATTTTTGGTAAGTTTTAGCTGTGTCTTTATTTATTTATTAGTACTTCATTAATTCTTTTATTTTTTTTTTTTTATTATTGTCTATTTATTTTTCTTACATCTTCTATTTCTTTTATTTCATTAATATACATTTTTATTTATTTTTATCTGATCTGTTACTTGTTAAGTTACTATCCTATAATTTTAATGGTTTATTGATGTAACGGTTTATTGGTAACTTCCTATTATTAAAGTAAACTATTATTTTTATTACTTTATTATAACATTTTAATTTTTTTGAATCCCTCAAAGTATTCCGTGTTTAAATAAAGGTTGATTGATTGACAGCTGTATCGTCAGTCAACAATTTACCTATCACGATCATCAGTCAAGTTGGATGATGTAAATGTCTGAACACAAAAGGAATTATATTTTTCTCACAGCCTGAGTTTTCATTCATTTGTAGTGTTAGTCCATGTCCTGAATCAGTCCTGACGGTTGCCTGGCTTCAGAACATTCTGTAGCAGCTCGACATTGATCTTTCTTTTCCTTATCCCTGGTTGTGCTTGTTGATAAAGCCGTGCTGCAGCCTGCTTCGCACAGAGTCATTAAAAACATAAACGATCCTGCGTAGCTACAGTAACAGTAGCCTATGCTACTTCGCATGGTTCAGCTTCAGCCCTGTTATTTTAACAATAAGCTGTAAACCTAAATTTATCAAAACTACAGCAGAAATTACCAAACCATACCAAGAACGAAGTTCCTAACCAGAAAGCATGTTTATTTCCTGCAGTTTAACCCTTAGAAACCTAAAATTTCTGGGAATTTTTTTTGGGACAATTACAATTCTAAAGTATTTACATGTGACAGTCACACATACTTTATGTTGTTATTTTCAGGAGACCCTGAGCTACTCAGATATGCCATTATTTGACATGTAAATGTTAACAGAAATATGAGATCTTTATGAATTTGGATCATTTCTGATCAAAAATGTACCTAGCACCTGCAAATTTATTTATTTTTTTATTATTATAGAGATCTTGAAAACAAGTGCAGTTGTAGTTATCCTTTCAGGAATTGTTAGTCTGGAGTGTCGTTGAGCTGAAAGTGCAACAATTTTGATGGTGATTAATTCTGTTGGTTATTATGAGTAAAAATAAACAATTAGCATAAGGCGGACCTGTTTTTTATTGATCTTCTGTCCTCTTGGATTCATGCTGAGTGCTGAAACTCTGATGCACAGCAAGAAAGGCTTTATTTTTAATGACAAATTGAGTTGCATATTTAATATCAGATATTTTTAATACTCTAAATCAATGTAAACTGAAAGCCTTTTGTTTATAATATGAAGTCTAAAAGCAGAGATGTAATATAACAGTAGTGAGTGGGGTTTGGGGTGATTTTGGAGCTGGATTTCTGGCTGATTGATGGTCACAGGTGGATGAAAACACTGGATGGTGAGGACAGAGTCTGATGATGATCTGATGTGTGAATCATGTCGCTGCTTTAACCCTTTGTTGGAATATGAAGGCCAAACAGCAGAGCAATAATATCAGGATTTTAGGTGATTGTCCGAGTCGAATTACTCACTGATGCTGATGTCACAGCTCAATGATGTCAGACGTGCTCGTTAGTGGCGGGTCTGCTGAATGTCCTGATATGTGGATCATGTTTGTATCTTAAACCATTGTGAAGTTATGAAAGCTAGAAGTGACCTACCGTTATGCCCGCAAATTGCGGTCTCCGGGTTAAGCAGGGCAGGGCAGGTAACTAGTTGCCGTGCTGAAATAGGTTATTTGAGAAAGGTTTTTTTTTTGCATTGTATCGTTGTTCAGCAATGGCTTAGCGGTGCGATCATCCAATGATGTATAGCACACAATATCCTACTGGCAGTGCCCTCTGTGGCACTAGGTGGCGCTAGGGAGCTGGCCGCTGACCCATTGCTTCTGTCTTCACATTTACGACACATAACTGTAGTTTAGTTTTCTATTAAATACCACAAATGATGTGCTGGAAGCTGTGCTGCTTTTGTAAATGTAGCTCCAGCAGTGTTATATAAATGTTCCTGCTGAGTTTGAAGGTTAACATGAGTTCAGGTGATTTTTTTTCTTTTTTTTTCCTTCTTCTTTTTCCTCTGCCAGAGATCTGTACTGTTCCGTGTGGGAGGTGCAGTGGTAGGACGGAGAAAAGACTGTGGGTTTGGATCTGCAACGGTTTCAACCCTGGAACTGATCTCCACTTTACATGGATGCACCTGAGCAAGAACCTCCACTGGAGAGAGAGAGAGAGAGAGAAAGAGAGAGAAAGAGAGAGAGAAAGAGAAAGAGAGAGAGAGAGAAAGAGAGCCATTTCAACCAAGACGAGAGGGGATTTTGGGGAGGGAGGGGGGAACGAGCCAGGACCCGAAGCAGCCTGTCCGGATCCAGAACCCTAGAAGGACCACTGAGACACTTAATCGTCTGGATAGAGAGGCCTTGTGCCAGTGAGGCTGAAGAGGTTGCTCTGGGTCTGCCACAGCCTGAATGAGTCACAAATGCAGTATTGGCGTGTGAGTGAGAAACAGCCATGCCTGTGTGTGTGTGTGAGTGTGTGTGTGTGTGTGTGTGTGTGAGTGTGTGTGTGTGTGTGTGTGTGTGTGTGTGTGTGTGTGTGTGTGTGTGCGCGCTTGCGTGCAAGTGTGTGTGAGCAACTAAATCTCTTTCCATATTTAAGAAAATGAGAATGATGAAGTGCTGCAGGGGGAAACATGAAAAGACAAGCTCTCATTGGACATGAGTGATGCAGATTCAAAGAAAGGGTTTCACACTAGTTAAATCCATGTGCATCCTAAAAAATATAAACAATAACTAGACGTGTCACAGTCCTGAAATTTTAGCTGACAATTAGCATATCAGTAATTATTATGAACAGTGTAGTCTCTCTTGGTTAACTGTACTGAAGTGCAAGCTTAAGGTGGCCAAATGGGTTGATAAGCTATCTTGCTTTCCAGCTTTTGATGCTTTCAGACAACCGAAACAGATTGAGCTCAAATAAACAAACATCTCTCACTGTCGCCCTCTGCAGGTATTACTAACAAACATCAGATAAACAAACATTACTCACCACCGCCCTCTACAGGTGTTATTAACATCAGATAAGCCAATTTTAGTCACACCACCCTCTAAATTTGTTAACATCAAATAAACGTTAATACATGCTTGTTAACATTGCTAACCGCTGCCCTCTAAAGGTGTTAACAAATATCAAATAAACAAACGTTACTCACCGCCGCCCTCTAAAGGTGTTAACAAACATCAAATAAACAAACGTTACTCACCGCCGCCCTCTAAAGGTGCTATTAACAAACATCAAATAAACAAACGTTACTCGTCGTCGCCCTCTAAAGATATTATTAACAAACAATAAATAATAAATATTACTCACTGCTGCCCTCTAAAGGCGTTAACAAACATCAAATGAGCAGACGTTACTCACTGCTGCCCTATACAGCTGTTCTTAACATCAAATACACCAATTTGTCACACCGACCTCTAAATTTAACACCAAATAAACATGTTAATCAACTCTTGTTAACATATAACAAATATTAAACACCGTCGCCCTGTAAAGACATTAATAACAAACATTAAATAAACATTACTCACTGCTGCCCTCTAAAGCTGTCATTAACAAACATCAAATAAAATTTACTCACCACCGGCCTCTACAGGTGCTACTGACATCAAATAAACCAAATTGTCACACTGCCCTCTAAATTTGTTAACGTCGAATAAAAATGTTAATAAACGCTTGTTAACATTACTCACTGCTGCCCTCTAAAGCTGTTATTAACAAACATTTAAATAACAAATATTAAACACGGTCGCCCTCTAAAAACATTAATAACAAACATTAAATAAATAAACATTACTCACTGCTGCCCTCTAAAGGCTATATTAACAAACATCACATAACAGACATTAACGCAGCTGATGACAACACACCTAATTCACACCCAGTTTGATGGAATGTAAGCTTATGATTGTGAAAGCTTACATTTGTCAGCTTAAACGATGGCAGTTATCTGAGATGACAGCAGTCAGATGGTTATGTAGAAATCGAGACAGGCCTGACCGTGACTATTTTTGCTCGGGAAGTATTTGTTTACATTTTTGGTGATGCACATAATTACTTCACCTTAGCGACTCCTGGTGTGAAAGCCTTTCTTAGCGTATTGCTGATCCTCCTCTCCACCTCTTGCTGGTAGTCTTGGTTCAGAGTATGAAGAGAGGTGTGTAAAGCCCAGTGTACAAGAAAGACACAGACTGCTTCACGGGCGCAGAGACTAAGGAACAGACGCGGATACACACAGGCCGGTGGGGTTGACCGAGGTGGTCTGGGCTTTCAGTGTTTCATAGGTGTGTTCCTGTCTAGCTTGTGATATACACACTGGGAGGACTGTGCTCTATATTTGTTACATGTTTGTATGTTTTGATTTTGTTTTTGTAAAAGTTTTGAGAATTAACTTAAGTCATAAAAATTAGTCTAACACTACTTCTTGTCTCTCTTAGTCCTTTGTGTGTGACTGATGCTCATAATAACCAGAACTCTTTTGAGTAGCACTGCGATCCCACACAGCATTGATTCCAGGCATTCAGGAATCGAGAGTTGACTCAGGCTTTGGACTCGATTCCATACAGTGATGTTTGTCTGCACTCGCAAACATACCGAGTGAGATATTCTGCTGTCGCTGTCTAGACTTTCTGTATGGAAATGCAGCCTTTCACAATGTGCACATCAACAGTCCAGCTGTATTTTACTTTAGACAAAGCAGAAAACTAATGTAAAAATACTAGAAATAATGAAAAATTAGTTTAGAACCAAACAACACAGCCAGTGCCAAAACATCGACCCATTTGAAGGAGGCCAGAGAATCAGCTTAGTATAGGTGTAATGATTTCAATACATATTGATCAAAACTGTACTGCCATAATACCTCTTGGTCTCCCCTGAGAGACCTTCTTTTATCATCTTTCGTGGAGTGTAGGGATATGCATTGCATCTAATTTTGATTTTCAAGTGTCTACAAGAGTTAATGAACGGATATCCGGTTAACTGTGGGTAAGAAAGTGAAGTACCTCAGGCAAACTTAGCATAGGGCTGGACACTTAGGCTGTGTTCACAATAGCCCAATACATATTGCTCACATACTAATTGTGCCCAAAATAAGTATGTAGTATACAATATACAGATACCTGGATGATGTACTACGCTGGCCAAATATTTGAGTATGCAGCCAGAGCTATCTTCATGATATACTGCATCCCTAAATGCAACCAGGTCATTTCAGGAGGGCATAAGCACCATAAGCACTGATGTAACTGCCTGGCTTCCCGCCCAAACTGTGTAATAGCCCCAGATTTAGCTTTATATGGATACATAAATAATACCAAATAATGTATCCTGCTAATGCACCCCATCAGCTTTCTCTGCTAATTTAGAGGTGATTTGATGACTTCATCAATTTAATAAAGTTGGCTTACTGCATAGACAACATGGTTAAAACAGTAACTTACTAATGTTGGTTTAAGTGAAACAGTCCAAGCAGCCTCAGCTCAGGTGTGGAGTCACACTATTTATTATTGAGTCAAACTAGCTCACAGTAAAATGTGCAGAGATGTGTTCTCTTAGAGAACCTTTCACTTAGAACATTAACAAAACGTCATTTGATCAAGGACTTTCAAACTTTTGCACCCTGAAAACGACACACTTTAATGCACAATTAGTGTTTATTTACTGAATTTAATGTTTGGAAAAATATGTGGCGAATATAAAAGTTCTAGCACATTTTATATATATATTTTTTTTCCAGCAAATAAATACAAATTCTGCACCACATGTTTAAGTAAATAAATAAGTGTTAACTTATTAGAACATCAGCAAAACATGCCACTCAACCAGAGGTGCATACAACTGTATCATCTTTTGCTCACTGTCTGACTCTCTGTGTGATCTTTTAACATGTTAGCAAATGTCCATCACACTGACAGAGCACAGTGAATGAGCTAATCTCATATTAGCTTTACAGCCAGAACGTTTATTCTGTGGCTGCATTAAGAGTTATAGAATCATCTAAGAACTTTCACAAGGAACATAACTAGACTGGGTTTGCCCACCGCTGGGTATCATGGTCACTGCATATCTGGTTCCAGAGGTGGGCTGAGCTTCGTTCCTCTAGTTCATTGTGCATAAAGTCAACCCGAAATCAAAGTTGACCTTGTTAGTTGATGTTCCTGCTCAGGTTGAACACCATTCATCCTATCAAACCATTTCAAAGGAATTCTTGTTTCTCTGTAATCTTCCATCAAAATGTAAGTACTTTTGCTCACCTTTACGACGTTTTCTGATTTTATGTGTTCGTCACTGTGTAACGGCATGTGGGGAAAAATATATCAACCAATAATGTAGTGTTTTCTGACCGATCATCAAGAGAAAACACTCAGCTGACTCAGAGACCCTCCCTGATACAGTGTTTCACTCTGTAATACATCACAGCACAGAAGGAAAATGCATTTTGACTTTCAGTGTAATTTCACTGTAAAAGATGAGACGTCTGCTTAACTTAAAATGATATAGTAACTGATTACATTGGTTTTCTTGAGTTGACTCAACTTGAGGACACCAGAGTTCACACAACTCAAACTTCTTAGTCAAAAATTCTCTCAGCTACTGTTTCTAGGTCTGCATCTCAGTTAGATAAACTAAACTGAATCTGTATTTTTTTACTCAGTTTCTCCACTAGCTGGCGCTCCTTCTGTCACACAGTCCCATCTGGTATATTTTCCTCTTGAGCTTCTGGATATGGACAGCTGTGGTATTGCTGGGATTCAAACTCACAACCTCCTGATGTTGGGATGAATTATTAGACAGTTGCACCACATGAGACAACACCATGCTTTAAATTTAATACAACAAATATTTTCTCCAGTGTTTTAAACATTTGTAGACACAAAATCTGAGTTCTTCACGTTTTCCTATGTAGCACAAAACGGACTAAGCTGTCACACATCAGGAGGTTGTGAGTTTGAGCCCCATCAATGCCGTAGCCATCTGTAAGTGCTGGCTAGAGGGGAAGTTGAGTATAAAAAAAACAAGCTATTTTATTTAAATCACTGAGATGCAGAACTAAAACATTAAGAGAACTTTTGACTCAACTATGAAGTTTGAGTCGTGTGGACCTCAAGTTGAGTCAACTCAAGAAAAGCCATGAAATCGGTTACTATATCATTTTGAGTTGAGCTGACCTCCCATTTTTAACAGAGTTGGTAGATTTTAACTTTGGGCATTTTTTTTATGTACTTACACTAAGGTATATCACTCTTAAAAAAGAGGGTTCTTTAGGGTTCTATATAGCACCAAAAAGGGTTCTTCTATTGTTACAATGTCAAGTTTGTAACAACAGAAAAACCCTTTTCGAAAAGGTTCTACATAGAACCATCTACAGCACATTCTCCGTCAATGTGAAGAGCCCTTTCATGATGCAGAGAACACTTTAATCATGCAATGGGTTCTTTGAGTGTTCGTGGTGCTATATGGAACCGTTTACTAAAGAACCCTCGAAGAACCGTCTTTTTAGAGAGTGTACTTTTGAATTTATAATGACTTCAAGTATAATTTGCTTATTTGAGTGTTTCTATGTGTTTCTACTCAAATGTACTTTTGAATCATCCTAGTGTTTCACATTAATTCCTTCTTTAGGTTTAATGTCATTCTGCTTGGTTGGTGACGCTCTGGGCTGCTTTGCGGTTCTTCTCAATTCTCTACTGACCTCAGCACTCAGGAGTGTTTTTTTTCCTGAAGTTGGGTTTGGTAGCTGTTTTTACTCCTACTTGAGTCATTATTTTGTTGAAGTAGCTTTATTCTAGTGTAGTTTTTGGCTTCTCTATTTACCTCTCACAGGTTCTAGAAAAGAGCAAATCATGCAATTCTAAGACTTAACAACAGGGGGCGACACAATGTTCTCCTACCAACCTAAAACCTAAAAAAAGTTGGAGATTTCCAGAAAGCCAAAGGAATTTCACGGATTTTTCAGGAATCCTGCATAATTAAATGGCAAAGATGTAAACAAAGTCATTCAGAGTGGTTTGATGTGAAACGCCCCATTAGAGCTACTTACTGAGTCGGAATTGTTCAGTGGTGGTGATGGGAACCAGACGTCTGAAGAGATTAACACCTCTAAAAAACAGCTCTCTCACAGAAAACTGGTATTGGTATTGATCAGACACTGTTTAGAAAGTTTTGGCCTAATATGTAGAATATTACATGAAGACATGTAAATATGAAGAAATATGAAGACATACATGCAGGGTGTTGTGAGGCAAATTAGTCCCCAAAGAAAACTCATCTTTTTCTAGATTCACCACGTTTTTTATCAGTATCAACATTACATATAGAAACTCAGAAGACATGTGAGGCTCAGTGGTCATTTTGGCCATTAAATGGCGAATGGCCGTATCTGTGTGGTAGACATTCTGACCCCGGGTTCCTGTCACCCCCACTGTAAATTTCACCAAAACACTCTGACTTTGCTTGCATCACTGAATTATGCAGAAATTTGGAAAAATTGGTGGGGTACCCCTTTAACAAGCTCTCCTGGTTAGAGGATGCGACTCGCAATAATGACTATTTTTGTTTGCACAGGAAATTGTTTGATCAATGTTTATTGTCCCCCTGCAGACGGGCGCCGTGGTAACGCTCGGCGATCATTGTCTGGTCATATTTGAGGCTCAGCAATCATCGTCTGAAATATCGTACCGGTCCTTATTGATTTTCTGCCTCACTCCTCCCCGCCTCTCTCTCTCTCTCTCACTCTCTCTCTCTCACTCTCTCTCTCACTCTCTCTCTCTCTCTCTCTCTCTCTCTCTCTCTCTCTCTCTCTCTTTCTTCGTCCTTCTCTATCTCTCTTTCTTCCTCCTTCATCTCCCTCTTTTATCTCCCTCTTTCTTCCTCCTTCTCTATCTCTTTCTTCCTCCTTCTTTATCTCCCTTTCTTTGTCCTTCTCTATCTCTTTCTTCCTCCTTCATCTCTCTTCATCTTTCTTTCTTTCTTTCTCTCTCTCTTTCTTAGTCTCTCTCACTCTTTCCCTCCTTCACTATCCCTTTCTCCCATTCTTCTTCCTTCTGTATTCTTTCTTTCTTTCTTTCTTTCTTTCTTTCTGTAAGTCCCTCTGTCCCTCTCTCTTACTCCCTTTCTTCCTCCTTCTTCTTTCTCTATCCCTCCCCCTCTCTCCCTCATTCCCCTGCTCCACTATGCCTCTCTCTCCCTTCAGTACCCTCTCTCCCTTTCTATCTTTTTCTTCCTCTATCCTTCTCTCTCCCTCTGCCTTCCAAATTCAGAGCAGTTTTATTGTCATGACTGTCTAAAGAACAAAGCAAATAAACTAAAAGAAAGTATAGAATTAATTATAGTAATAATGATAATAATGATAGTGAAAATAAATAAATGAAGTAAATGAATAAAAATGATTCCTCCCTCTCTCTCTCTCTCTCTCTCTCTCTCTCTCTCTGCGCGCATGCGCGAGGAGGCGGTTTCTCTCCTCTTTCTGCTCTGCCATAGCTCTCCAGCTCTCAGTTGTGTCTCAGCGATCCTGCACGGCGCGTCTCTGCATCGCTCAGAAAACACACACAGTTAAAATGTCCGATGATGCTCGTCCGCTGTTCTCCCGCCTCAGGCGCTGCGCACGGAGGGTGACATGACCTCCAGCGGCAGGGGGCCGAGGGCGGCGCGGCCGCGCCTCTCCGCGCTGCCCAGGCCGGGCGCCAGGCTGCTGGGCTACGGCGCGCTGCTGGCGGCGTGCGCGCTCTGCTACCGCAACTCGCTGCGCGGGGAGTTCGTGCACGACGACGTGTGGGCCATCGTGAACAACCCGGACGTGAGACCGGGCTCGAGCCTGCGGAGCATCTTCACCAACGACTTCTGGGGGAAGAGAATGGCCGACAACACGAGCCACAAGTCCTACCGTCCGCTCTGCATCCTCACCTTCAAGTAAGTTCACTCTTCAGTCAGTCCCCCCGTCTCGAGCTCTCCCGCCCACCCTCTCTCTCTCTTTCTCTCTCCCTCTCTCTCTCTCTCTCTCTTTCTCTCTCTCAGTTCAGAATAGCTTTATTAACTTTAGACTGTGTAAAGTACAGGAGTGCCGAAGTATTATAACTGTAGTAATAACTATGTAACTAAACAAGTAATAACCACAGCAATGCCTGCAATCATAATAATAGTATTATTATGGTCCTTATCATAAATATAATTATACTAATTAACAAAATAATGATATATTTAGGATTTATAACATACATATGGTGTGTTGTGGTGGGGGTGTGGTGGGTCTCTCTCTCTCTCTCTCTCTCTCTCTCCCTCTCTCCCTCCCTCCCTTTACTTTCACTTCAGGGTTATGTATCGCTGTAAATCTGCGTGTTTGGACGAAACAGTGTCAGTTCAAGCTTCTCTCGAGAGCTGCCGAAAAAAGAAAGTGCATTTTTTCCTCAGTGTTTTTGTCAGGCAGCTCTTCGCTTCGTAGTTTTTCTCCACTTTCTGACTGGAAGTGTTATAACGGCGTTGTAAGCGTTTATACAGCGTTAAACTGAGCATTTAATGTGACTTTCCTCTCACAGATGCTTTCTAGTCGAAGGGAGAGTCGACCTGTGCGTGTTCTGCGTAGTTTTTTACGTAAATATCTTTAATACGTTGGCATTTTTCTGGTTGTACGGCTAACACTTGTTGCGCAGCAGTGATTTTAGCGCGTCTGAAGTTAAAGGGGACGTCCACCAATTTTTCAAAGTTCTGTATAATTACATAGTTGCCGTTCAGAGTGTTTTGGAGTGAAATGCTTCATTCTAGAGAAACTTGCCGAGTCAGAATTGTTCACATGGTGGTGATGGGAACCGGACGTCTAAGGAGTTTAATGCCTCTAAAAGTTTCCTCACAGAAAGTTAATACACGAAATGGTTATGAATACACAGCCTGATGTCTGAGATTGTTTTTATGGTAGTTTTGTGATAAAGTTTTGGTCTAAAACGTATTTTAATCCTTTTTTTTATCCATTCACAGTGGAGAGATACATGAAGGGTGTTCTAAGGCAAAACTTATTTTTAAGATTTACCATGATTTTATTATCATAAACATTACATAATTAAACTCAAAAGACGTCTGTAGGTCCACTGGTGGTTTTGGATAGTAAATAAAATGGCTGTATTTGAATTTGTGGACACCACGACCCCTGGTTCCTATCACCACCACTGTAAAGAGTCAGTAAGATTCTCTACAAATGTACCATTTCACATCAAACCGCTCTGAATGACTTCATCTCCACCATTAAATTATGCAGAAATTTTTAAAAATTGGTGGAATTCCACTTTAATCTGGGCTCCTTTTCTTCTTTGTGGCTTTATTCACAATTCACAGGTGCTCAAAAGTCAGTTCTGTGAACGTACTATATTGTAAGGTAAATGTGTTGTTGATTAGTGGATGTGTGTGTGTGTGTGTGTGTGTGTGTGCAGCTGTTAGCTATCGTGTTTACTGTTGAAACTCTGTTGGGACTGAAGGGCATCTGCGATTTCTGCATTATCTGATTATTCAAATGGTCATGTAAACAGCACACTCCATTTTCTTAGACCGGAGTAAGGTTTGGAAATCTGATTAAGAAATCCGATAAAGAGAGCTGGTTTTTAGCTCAGTAATCAGATTTCTCAGTGAATGTAAACTCTTACTCTGATTTCTTTCGGATTTCTCAGTCTGCACATGTGCGAATCAGACTGTACCGGAAATAAGCAAGCAGAAACCAACTACATGCTTGACAAAATGATAGATTTAAATATTCCTCATCTTCTAGATGATGTATGTATATATTTTCAGCTAAAGTGATGCAATGTTTTTAAAAAAGCCACGTCTTTTTCTGTGAGTTTATTAGCTGGTTGTAAAATCCGATTATTGTCCGACTCATGTAGATCCCATTATCTGATTTCCCAGGTGTGTTGATCGGATTACTGACAAAATCTGATTTTCTGCTCACGGTCACAGTTACTAATTCGAATTTGCTCCCACCAATGAATCAGATGTTCAGTTGATTGAACCAAATCGGTTCTGTAAATTGAATCAAACCTCACATCACTAATGCAGATGGAAGAATTGAACTGTGTAGCCTAATGCAGTTATCCCCATCCAGCACCCGTAGACCTGCTTTATCTATGTATAGACTGTCCATATCTTTAGCTTTTTGTTCAATTTGGTGTGGCCTCATCTTTAGTGTGATGCTCTGTATGTGAAGACTTCTCTCAGTGGGGTGAACATCCCATAGTCACACCTAGTCATGTCTGTAGTCCACTTAGGCTGTGTTCAGACTGCAGGTAAACCGGATTTGTTTCTCAGATCAGATCTTTTGAGTCGACTGTCCGCACTGTTATCTGCAAGCGATCAGCTCGGATTTATGTGTCCAGGCATCACCAGCCTATCTGCATGGGTTGCCATGGTAACGACATAGGCATCAGTAACTACGTAGCTATGCTGGTGATGCGGATTTCAAAAGCAGGTGCAGGAGAGATGGAGGGGCATCATCTTGCCCTCCAAACTCATAAGCATGAATCTTTGGTGCTCCCAGCACTTCTGTCACTCTGGATTTGACATTGTCGCTGTTTGTCGAGCTGCGAGTGGCGCTAAAGACACTTTGAAATCCGATCCCTAGGCCAGAGCGTCCACACTGAGATGCATCTGTTGAAATCAGATTGGAATTGCATTTCAAACCGCCTCTGAATGTGGGTGGATCTGAGTCGGCTTTTATGTATTTTTAGCTGTTCAGACTATCAAAACCCAATCTGGATACAATCTGGATATGCCGAAAACTGGATTTGGGCTGTCAGTGTGAATATAGCCTTACTGCATCGTACACAAGAATAAGACTCCTTGGGCTGCATCTTGGTATGCTTGGCCATTAAGAACTGGTCCACAGTGCTATTATATGCAAATCCATGTTGATCATGTTGACAAATTTGTTTCGGTCCTGCTCAGAGAAGCCTGCGTTAATCATTATGATGTGATCTCTGCAGTGAGATAAAGCAAAACGTAGCATTGTGCGTGCATCAAGATGAAAGGTTTCTGGTTCTGAGAGCAAAGTGCTCTGAAAGGCCAAAGCTCTCTCTGTCTCTATAGTGTGCTGCCTGAAAATGCTGAGCCAACCCGACATAGCCGGTGATTGTGCTGCGAGTTGGTTGACAAGTGACAGGTATTCATGCGTGCAGCCCGACGGGACGTGCTTGATTTTGTCAGCGTGATGCAGCCCTGTCCTTCAACCCTGTCATGTGGAAATGTCACCTATTCGCCCCCGTGTTTTGTCATATTGCAGTTGCGGGATGTGCTGTGATCACAGAATGGTAATTTGTCTGCATTGTGCAGCTGTGGTTATTATTTCAGCCACGTCTTATTTTCTGAAAGTCAAAAATAAGATTATATCAGTGTGTCTTTTTTTTTTGTCTCTCATGTACAGAGAGCATGCAGTAGAGCCATCTGACCAAACGCATAAAATGTGATGTTTTGATGTTTGATAAAGCTGTTGGGTATCATGGTAATGATAAGAGAAGCGAAAAATTATTACATTACCGTAATACAGATATATATATATATTCACTCGAAAGAGGCCCCGAATATTCTGTAATAACTCTCGCGAGGACGAAGCAATCTGTCCACAATGCGCTCCTTAGTACATGGAGCTTCAAACAAGCCTGGATGCCCCTGCATCAGAGCAATCAGGTAGGCGCCGGAAAGCCGTCGCAACGTTTAACCTCCATTTGCAACTTCCGGGTGTATACCCCCGTACCCCTTCACTCAGTCACTCATCAGGATGGTGCTGTACAGTATTGAGCAGCGCGTCAAGATATGTAGCGTATTTTTTGGTTCCGATTGCTTCAACCTAACTTGAGTTACAACAGAATATTTGGGGCCTCTTTCAAGTGAATCTCCCTGTGTATATATACTACTATTACAATAATAGTGATATACTATATATAATGCAGCGGGTTCGATTCCCTGGCTGGGTGACCAGGGTCCTTTCTGTGTGGAGTTTGCCTGTTCTCCCCGTATCTGTGTGGATTTCCTCCGGTTAATCTGGTTTCCTCCCACAGTCCGAAGACCTGCAGTCAGGTGATATACAGCGATATACAACAGTGATTACTAGATGTGCTAGTTTTTTTTCTGTGTAAACAGAAATTTAACTAACATCTCCTTTAAGCAAATAGCAGGCAAATTACAAAAGCCTTGTTCACTGTTATGCAGAATGAAAGTAATGAAATACATTTTTGTGCTTTCTGAGCTGAACGAGGACCAAGAAGCTGCTTTCCTAAAACTTTCTGAGAAAGGCGGGTCATCGGTAGGACTGTCCTGTGAAGGCTTCTCGTTTGTATTGCAAAATGCAAAACAGAGCAGTCTACCAGGGCAGCTTCGTCACGTCATCAGAAAAGAGTTGGCGCACATAATTTAATGGAGAAGATTCTGTTGACGTGGATGATAACCTGGCAACCAGTATGTTGATGCGAGTGATGTCAAATGTGGCACAAGAATGTGTTTAATTAACTGCTACCCTGCAAGCTGAAGACTGTTGAACTGACAGAAAGCAGGTGCGTTTCACACCCTGCGTTCAGTTTACACAGATGCGTGCGCAAAGGATTGTGGGTGACAGTAGGCCGCAAAGGATACTCCAGCAACGTTGTCGAAAAACTGTGAGAATGTAGGCCGCGTTTCTCGGCTGTGTTCGGAGGATCCTTCTGACTAGAACAGCCTTCAGTGACAAAGTCTAGAAATGCAGCCCCCCTGGACTAGAGGTGGGCGATATGGCAAAGATATCAAATCAATACTTCAAATAAAAATTCGTCAAGTAATTTTCACGATATGTGATACGCCACAATATTTCTTTTTTCTGAGATCTGATATGCTGGGTGTAACCTACACGACTACCCGACTACAGACTGGCAGCTGACTTGAAGTTGTAAAGAGAGTGCTTTGACCTCTGGATCCATAAATTATAAACATGATAACAGCTCTAATCTATCTGTGTTTTACACGCAGCTCCTCTGTCTCAGCGCTCCACTGTTCATACAGTGTTCATGCATGTCTGTTCGCCTCTTTCTCAGCCCTTTAGCTCTCTCTCGTGAACGTTTTGAGTCATAAATATCAAACGTTTGATAATATCGCAGGGCCTCTGATCACGTCAGAGCTTGACATTGACTCGTTTCTCGTCTCACGCTACCAGATCTTCTGCGCCATCAGTCGCATCCGATCGAGCTGCCGACCTGAAAAATCACTTCAGATTGTGAAAATTCAGCGCAAGGAGCAAATCGGGGTTAAATTAGGCAAGAAATTGTGTAATGTATTCCCAGCTTAAGTTGGAACAGGCAGAAAAAGGGCCAGTAATGCCACATTTAAAAAATACTATTGAAAACTATGAATACAATCATTTCTATTTAACACTGTGCTGCATTAATCTAATTAGCAGGACTAATTATTCTCTGTTTGTAATGAAACATGCAGCTGGGAAGTGATTAAGTACTGATAATATTAACGATATACTCAGAAAAGCGTATTGTTACATAGTTTATCACATTTAAGATAAATATCGTCACATTGCCCAGGGGTAACCTGGAACACAGCTATAGGGACACACTGCGCTTATGAAGCATCAGAAGCTATTTGACTGCTACTGACGCCCCCTGGTGAAAAATATGTAGCGTGCGAAGTGTGAGTGAGTTCTGTGAGGGGCTTCAGTCTAAAAACAGTCGGGATTCCCTTCCCTTTTTTTCAGTATACACCGATCAACACCTCCTTGTTTCTACGCTCATTGTCCATTTTATCAGCTCCACTTACTACATAGGTAGTTCTACAGTTACAGACTGTAGTCCATCTGTTTCTCTGCATACTTTGTTAGCCCCCTTTTACCCTGTTCTTCAGTGATCAGGACCCCCGTGGACCCTCACAGAGCAGGTACTATTTGGGTGATGGGTCATTCTCAGCACTGCAGTAACACTGATGTGGTGGTGGTGTGTTAGTGTGTGTTGCGCTGGTCTGAGTGGATCAGACAGAGCAGTGCTGCTGGAGTTTTTAAACACCTCAGTGTCACTGCTGGACTGAGAATAGTCCACCAACCAAAAATATCCAGCCAACAGCGTCCTGTGGGCAGCGTCCTGTGACCACTGATGAAGGACTAGAGGATGACCAACACAAGCTGTGCAGCAGCAGATGAGCTACCGTCTCTGACTTTACATCTACAAGGTGGACTGACAAGGTAGAAGTGTCTAATAGAGTGGACAGTGAGTGGACACAGTGTTTAAAAACTCCAGCAGCACTGCTGTGTCTGATCCACTCAGACCAGCACAACACACACTAACACACCACCACCACATCAGTGTTACTGCAGTGCTGAGAATGATCCACCACCAAAATAGTTCTGCTCTGTGAGGGTCCATGGGGGTCCTGACCACCGTGAAGAAATGCGACAAAATGCGATCCATTTTCTCTCACCATCTCCCTCACAAGCTTCGTGCCTCAACTGCAGAAAGGCGAGACCTTTTTGGTGACGTCACCACCCAGCCTCGTTAGGACTGCTCCATTTGTGTGACCAATAGGCTACTAAGGTGGAGTCTTCATAGGACAGTCCTACTGAGGACCCTCCCTACCTCGGCTGCAGCCTAGACTTTAGGTCGCAGCTTATGTTCTGTCATTGCACCCCTTAATGATGTGTTTATAGCAGAAACTCATATCCTGCCATAGACTAATATAATCTCTTCTTTGAGAAACTCACTAACTCACTTCTTTGTTTTTGCCAACCAGTGAAGGACAGTACAGGCCAGATATCCAGCAGGTCACATGCATCAGCTGTTCTTGTGGCTGTTCGTCTGCGTCTGCGGGCCTTGTCCCGTCTTCAAGCCTCTCTGCCCTGAAGCGTATCGGTTAATGGGCCGTGTTTGTTAGTGAGAGAGAGAGAAGTGCCCTTGTAAGTGTGGCGAGAGATGTGTGTGCGTACGTCTTCATGAGTGACCGAAGCCTAAGCCGTGTATAGAGCAGCGTGTCTGTGTGTCTGTGAGCTAAGTCATGTGTTTCAGATCCGCCTGGCTCGGCTCCTCGACTCTTTCATCTGGGCTTTGAGGCAGGTCTGACTCCAGCTTTAAGAAGCTTGCTCTTGTATTCTGCTCCGTTCCTCTGATGTGCAGGGAAGGAGAAATCACAGCTCCACCTGAATGCCAAGTAGAAGCTAGAACTCCAAAGAGCAGTATTGAGTAAATGTTTGTCCACTTTTCTGGCAGAAGTTTCATTTTTAAATGCACATATCTGCTGATGTTGATGTATTAACGTTTGTTGAATGTAGAAACTGGGATTAGATCTACCTGGATTAGCATTACATGTAATATTTATTTGTAGAGGGTTACAAAAACAGTAAAATGCAGATATTTTAGCCCAGCAGCCCAGCATCACCTAAACTAGTGGTTCTCAGCTTTTTCCATAAATGGAATATTTTCAACACAGCAATGTTTGGGTGCCACAGTGTGTGTTGTGTCATCATTGAATATAAAATACCAACAGATTATGCTAACATAAGCTCATTTTATACCTGAATCAGGCAGAACAGTGGCAAATTAAGCAAACGTTTTCACTTGCGAGTGAACGATTGAAACAGTGGAGCAGTGTTTCCAGAGGCAAAGGGCAGTGGGCAAAATAAAGCTGCTTTGTGCATTATTGTCACGTGGCTTGTATTAATATTGTTCACTATTTGAAAGCATTTTATACTTATTTGTTATTATTAAGTAAATTATTCTTTCAAATATTTTAACAGAGTAACAAAGTGGCATCACTGGCCCACTTTGGACCACTGGCTTCTCTTTAGTATTGGCCGGAGGACCACCAGAAGTAGCTTTGAGTATGTGATGAGCATATCGTGTGTGTGTGTGTGTGTGTGTGTGTGTGTGTGTGTGTGTGTGTGTGTACTGTGTACTGTGTAAAAAGTTGCAGGGGTGCCAGACAAAAGCCGTTGATTAACAGTAAAAATAAGTTTTCTCAACAATGATAAAATTTGTAAAATTACAGTCATTTAAATTCTTAGAAAGACTGCATTTTACTGTAATTCGGCAGTTTCAATAGTTCAACTAGTTATTGTGATATACAGTATTTTATCATAATAATATCACTGTGACTGATATTATTATGATATTATCATAATAATATCAGTCATAGTGCTTAAAATAAATGTAATTGTCTGAAATAGCTGATCATTTGTTTTTGTGAATTTACGTTCTTTTTCTGTAAATTAACAGCAGCAGTGTTAAAATACAGTACATATGGTTTCTTTTCATTTATTTATTTATTTATTTAAAACAAAATACAGATATTGACCAAGTTTATGGTACTTTGACAGTGAAAATTCTTTTTGCTGAAAGGTGCTGAAGCAGCCCCCCTTTGGCTCCTGTTATGTTATTTCGCTGCCTGTTATGTATTTCTAATTATGGATGGGCGAGATGGCAAAAATATTATCACAATACTTAAGAACATTTTCACGATACATGATATGTATCATCATATTTTGTTTTTCTGAAGTTGGAACAGACAAAAAGGCACCACATTTAACCTGTTCTATTAACGCTATGGCTGCAGTGGTTTTTATACAACGCTGCACTAAATCTAATTAAACAGGCCTAATTATGCTCTCTGTGCAAAGAAACCTGCAGCTCAGTGTTCTTTAAGTACTGACGATGTTCACGATGCACTCAGAAAAGCTCTGGTTCTGCTGTTCTGTTCTGCAGTGCAGGGATTAAAATTAATGTCTGTGATAATCGATTATGTGCTGCAGGTGGAGGTTAGGCTGAAGGACATTCAAGTGTCCACCTAATCCTTCAAGTGTAGCCTAAATGTTTAAAACATTCATCCTAAGCAGACCAGTGCACCATAGTGTGCGTGCACTGGTTATAACCAGCGAGTAATTCGAGCACAGGTCAGAGACAGGACTTCCCATTCCGTCAGCAGCCAGTTATGATGTTTTTAAACCTCCACTGCTTGGCCAAGGGCCAGGAAAAACACCAAAGCGGGTCATTCAGAGTGTTAAAACATACACTTATGAGTCCAAGAGGGAGGATTGCCAATAAATACGCCTTTAGAAATGTGACATTTGAATCTGTTCAGATCTGTTAATAAACTTGTGCAACAGCAGTTATTTACAGAGGTTCCCAGCCTCTTTTTAGGAACGCATGATGATATCGGGATCATATCAGTATCTGTAGATTTTGTTTAAAGACAATTATTGATGTTGGACAGACGTTTAGATTTGAAAGGTATTTCAAATTGATATTTGATGATGCATTTATTGTACTCCAGCAACCAGCTGAACGTAAGTTCAATCATAAGTTGGAGTGTAAAGTCCATCTTAAACCTCACGTTGAGAGTAGTTAGTTTAAAATTAGCCACACTCAGAATTTCGGTTGCACCACAGACACTTACGGTACACCTTAACTAGTAGAGCGCAAAGCGTAAAACACTGTCGCACAGGATGACGTTTTCACTCTGCAGCAGTCAGTAATGCTACCCATCATAAACGGGAAACATTACGTGCATGATCTCCACACGCAGTGAAGTATCTCTCTTTTCGTGCTGCGTTTACTTCGCTTAAAGTGTGTCGGTCGTATCAGCTGTAATTCAGAAAGAGAGTGTTTTATGATAAAGCTGTGTCCTCAAAGCGTCCGTCTCTCGTATGTGTGTTTATTCTGCTCTGCTGCTGTTTCCGAAGTTCAGACTGTGATTCTCGTTCACAATATTTTAACGGGACTTTATCAGTGAACGGTCGGTAACGTTAGCGAAGCTGCGGCTAATGTAATCGCTATTTGAATCTGCTGAATGACAGAAAGGTAATGTTAGTTATGTTAGTTATATTTTAAAAATAATCTGTGTTGTATATTCTATGATAATAAGGTCAGCGTCACACACAGCCTGAGCACTGATGGAGCTGCTCTTACTTCTCCGCACGCAGTTGACTTGTGTTCTTGAATAGTGTCACCCACCGGGTTTCGGAGTGACCCTGTAAAAAACATCTCAGTGCCAAACACAAAGTAGGACTTGGGGCTCCGTTCCTGTCTGCGTTGTGGCTAGAAGGTCTGTGATCTTTTCTATCTCCAGTCGACGAAAACGGGTGTGGTCTATGCTGCAGAAGTGGTCGCCGATGCAAACCGAGATGTATTTTGTTTTCTTGCAAGTTTTCCCATCGATCAAATCGACCAGCCATTTTAACTGATGTTTACGGCAGAACTTACTCCTGCTATAGAGGGATGTCGTTCAGGCAGTCCAAGTGCTGTCTTGGAATTTTTGACATGTGGTTGTTTATATTACAATATATGTTATGTACAGTTATGGTCAAAATTGTTGCCACCTTATGAAATCGATCACTACACCTTGGCTTTTTCAAGGAAATGAACAGAACCTGAAGTGTTTATAGTATAATTACTTCTAGAAGAACAAAGACAAGCTTTCCACAAAGTTTGATGAAGATATGTAAAATATTGTATTGAAAACATTGTATGATAATGCAAAAACGGAAGGTTAAATAAGGAAGGAAGGAAGGAAGTAAAGAAGGAAATAAGGAAGGAAATAAAGAAGGAAATAAGGAAGGAAGGAAATAAAGAAGGAAGGAATGAAAATAAAGAAGGAAATAAGGAAATAAATATATGTCAAACACTTTGTTAGCATTTCTTTTCTAATTCAGTATCAAAAACATTTTATCACGATGCAAAAATGGTGATGTGTTATGTCACATGGTATAGTGTAGTGGGTGGTTGGTATAGTGTAGTGGGTGGTTGGTATAGTGTAGTGGGTGGTTGGTATGGTGTCGTGGGTGGTTGGTATAATGTCGTGGGTGGTTGGTATAGTGTAGTGGGTGGTTGGTATAGTGTCGTGGGTGGTTGGTATGGTGTAGTGGGTGGTTGGTATAGTGTAGTGGGTGGTTGGTATGGTGTCGTGGGTGGTTGGTATAATGTCGTGGGTGGTTGGTATAGTGTAGTGGGTGGTTGGTATAGTGTCGTGGGTGGTTGGTATAGTGTTGTGGGTGGTTGGTATAGTGTAGTGGGTGGTTGGTATAGTGTTGTGGGTGGTTGGTATAGTGTCGTGGGTGGTTGGTATAGTGTAGTGGGTAACACCTTTGCCTTCTACGCTGTAGACTGGGGTTCAATCCCCTCCCTGGGTAAGCACCCTACACTATACCAATAAGAGTCCTTGGGCAAGACTCCTAACACTACATTCCCCTATCTGTGTAAAATGATCACACTGTAAGTCGCTCTGGATAAGACCGTCTGCCAAACGCCATAAATGTAAAATGTAAATATTGTGAAATCTGTGTACTCTAATAGTTCGAGCTCTGCTGGTTTTCCTGAGCCGCTGGTAGCTTTTTGGTCTGTTTGCTCACACAGCGCCACACGTGTGCCTGATGTTAATCGGGGCTGAAAGCTTTTCCGTCGCTGTGTGACCGACCGCTCTTTGCAGAGAGGTGGCGATCAGTAAACACGGGCTGTTTGCTGCGCTCTGATGTGACGGGCAGCTCGGATGTATTCTCCTGTTGTCCTGCAGTGATTGTAATGCATACACTCTCACTCCCCTCCCTCTCTCTCTCTCTCTCTCACACGCAGGCCTTGGCTGACTGCGCGCATGCAGATTGGCGTCAGGCACGCACGCCAACTCTGGCACCGTCTCTGCCCCCAGTCGGAGTGCTGTCATTTGTCGTTCATTTGCTTGTTCTGTCTCCCTCTCTCCCACTCCCTCTCTCCCTCTCTCGCTCTCTGCCTCAGAGGCAGCGTGATGCTAGCGCAGACCCAAATGTCCGATGACAGGTACGCTCTCTGACTCATACAGCAGAGGGACAAGGTTTATAACTAAGTATGTCCTCAAGTTTCCCAGCCATGCAGTCGTTCAGCATCATCTCACTCATGGATGTTACTTTTCATCCTAAAGCTGCTGCGGCTGATTTTCATGCTCTCGTGCTCTCTTCGCATTACACATGCGCACAGCCCCTCGTTCTATCTGCAAGCCAAGGTGACCTGCAGCACCTCATTACTGTTCAGTTGCAGTCGTCAGTTAGACTAATTATTTTTAACTCTTCTTCTTCTCTCTTCCTCTGTCTCTGACCCTGTCCATTATTTTCTTCTCTCTCTCTCTCTCTCTCTCTCTCTCTCTCTAAATGATCCCTGCGGTCAAAATATCCAGCAGCGTGGGCTTAACATTGCATTTCAGCTGAGAGCTCATGCCAGCCTCGCGTACTGTATGTTAGATGTTGTCAGTCGCTGCTCTTATCTGTCTGATCTGGGCTTCGTTTCGTGCTCTTTGTTCTGAATGAAAGAATTTCTGCTGTTGGGACTTGATTTTATTCAGCTTCTGCAGTCAGGCTGACACTGAAAGCAGTGACCAACACCGCTCCTCTGTTCTCTCTCCTCTCCTTCTCTCAGCTCTCTCTGTATTTATATTTATTCATATTTACCAGCTTTTAAATACTCACAGTGGTGTCGTCATTGACTGATGATTTATGATCATTTGTGTTTCACTGACTGATGTCTTTTCTTTGGTAATATATTGATATTTATATCTTTCTTTCTTTCTTTCTTTCTCTGTCTCTTTCTGTTTCTCTATCTCTGTCTATTTATCTCTGTCCCCCTCTTTGTGTGTCTCTCTATCTGTCTCTGTCTTTCTCGCTTTCTCTCTCCCTCTCTATCTGTGTCTCTCTCTCCCTCTCTATCTCTCTGTGTGTCTCTTTCCCTCTTTCTGTCTCTCTTTGTGTCTCTCTGTCTCTCTCTTTCTTTATGTCCCTCTCTATCTCTGTGTCTTTCTCTGTCTCTCTCTCCCTCTCTCTGTGTCTCTCTGTTGCTCTCTCTCTCCCTCTCCCTCTCTCTGTTTCTCTCTCTCCCCCTCTCTCTGTTGCTCTCTCTCTCCCCGTCTCTCTCTCTCTATCTATCTCTGTCCGCCTCTTTGTTTGTCTCTCCATCTGTGTCTCTGACTTTCTCTCTTTCTCTCTCCCTCTCTATCTGTGTCGCTTTCTCTCTCTTTCTTTGTGTCCCTCTCTGTGTCTTTCTCTCTCCGTCTCTGTCTCTGTCTATCTCTCTCTCTCTCTCTGTGTCTCTCTCCCTCTCTCTCTCTCTCTCTCTCTCTCTCTCTCTCTGTGTGTCTCTCTCCCTCTCCCTCTCTGTCTATCTCCGTGTCCCTCTCTATCACTGTCTCTCTCTCTCTCTCTCTCTCTCTCTCTCTCTCTCTCTCTCTCTCTCTCTCCCTCTCTCTCCCTCTCTCTCTGCAGGTTGAATATTCTGCTGGGTGGTATGACTCCGTTTTATTTTCACGTGGTGAATGTGTGTTTGCACTGCGCTGTGACCGTCCTGCTCATGCACACGTGTGAACGTTACGTGTTCAAGAACAGCCGCCTGGCGTTCCTCACCGCGCTCCTCTTCGCCGTCCACCCCATCCACACCGAAGCGGTGAGTCGTCTCACGTGTTTGCTAAACGTCTGACTTTCTCCTTCTCATCTTCTCATTACAGCAGTAGAACAGAGCAATAATTAAGTACCTTCACTATTTAAAAACACAATCAAACTTTTATAAAGAAGTTATTTTCATGTCGTTTCCTTAAAAAAAACAGCATGTAATTTTAATATGCGCCCTAATTCTGACAGATTTCAATACATTTTATACACAGGGGCAGGATGAATGTCTTTTCATTGTATCTTGTGAAGAAACTGTTTGCGGCACAGACAGACTTATAATATTTAAAATTAATGCTATACTGAAGTAGCAGTTCGACAATGAAATGGTGAAGTTTCAGACTGACCCCATCCAGTCGTCCCAGGGAGGATAAAAATAGTGCATAGGATGATGTTAAACTTGTTTTGGGATGACATTTCATTTGTTAACACTTCAAATCTTAAAAAAATATAGAGTCCTAAATATTCACAAGCGTGCCAGTAGTTCATTCCAGCTGTAACATAACGTTAAGGCGCCACCCAGGTGGATAAGCAGCTTAGATAGTTTGTGATAGTGATACTGGAAAGGACGCCTATCTGTTACCATTAATATCATCAACTGAAATTAAAATGCTTCTTCAAAGTACATTTGGGCTGTTAGGAATGGTAGGAATTTATCTTGACATCAACTTTACCATTTCCATCCTTATAATTATCAAAATTAAAACATGCATAGAAAGCATGTCCTTATCCCGGCATGTGTTTTTGTTCCTGAATATAGAACTATTCATAGTGTTTGAGGGAGATGTTTGTAGCCAAAATCTCCATTTTTGTTGTTTTTCAGTTTCTGACATGATTTGAAAATGCCTGTCGCTCTTTACATTGTGTGTAAAGTTCATGAAAAATGGACCAGAAGAAACGGCCCAAAATGACTTGGAAAAAAGTCTGGTTCCATTGACTTACATTAAAAGTAAAGTATGTTTTTTCCTTCTCCTGTAAATTTACCATTTTGGATACAAGGTTTTGTTCCGACAACAGCGAAATACATTAAGATGAATAGGTGTGACATTTTCAATTCATTTCACCCAGTTTATGTTAAATCAATCATTATGGAGTTTTTTTACATAATAAAAACATATTTTAATACTTTAAAGGGGACCTATTATGCTCATTTTCAGTGTTCATAATTTTTATTTTGAGGGTCTAGAATAGATTTACATGCTTCAATGTTCTAAAAACACATTATTTTGTATCTCATACTGTCCATCTCTATTCACCGTCTGTCTGAAACGCTCCGTTAGGACGCCTGTGTCTTCAAGCCCCACCTCCCGATGATCCCAGTGTGTTCTGATTGGACAGCTTGCTCCTCTGATCTGATTGGTCAACTGCCAGAGCAGTTCTGCCCCTGCACATTCCGCCCCTGTCTTGCAGTCTGCAGACAGACCCTTCTCTCCAGAGCAGCTGTAAACTCTGCTGTGGCTGTTTCTCCAGTGATGTCGTTTTTGTTGTATCAGTTTGAGTCAGAGTCGATAGTGAAAGTCTGGTCAGCATTTTCTTCACACGGCTACAACTCTGAACACACTTTTCCTCTTCCGGTAGCTTCTGTGCGTCGTGTGAGGGTGTGCCGAGCAAGCTGGTAGGTGGTAAGGACTGTGTTACGAGATTACATCATCTTGTAACAAAGGAAAAGGGCTGAAATTCCAACGAGGCGTTTCGGGCAGCTGAGAAAAAGTGGTTTCTATGGGAGAGAGTTTCTCCCTCTGGCATGTACTTTAAGCTTTGTAACTTTGCAGAATGTTTACATGCACAAAAAGCTTTATAACACACTGGAAAAGCACAATAGGCCCCCTTTAATCCAGTCTTATGTTTGTGGTGGATTTCAGTCTTGTCATAAAATCTCGTTAGTTATGTCATTCTCTCTTCATCCGGGGTCGACCTGAGGAGGATGGGTTCCTCCCTTGAGCCTGGGTTCCTCTCGTCTTCTTCCTCTTACTCCTAGGGAGTTTTTCCTTGCCACTGTCGCCTCTGGCTTGCTCATGGGGGGCTTGGACCCGGATTTAGTTCCTTACATCTATACATGGACTCTTTTTTTTTCTTTTTATTCTTCTGATAATCTGTTTATAGTTTACAGCCCAGATTTGTGGAAAAATGGGTCGACTTTCAGTAGACAAAAAAAATTTTGAGTTCTGCTTCTTTTATTATAAGGGTTTAAAATTACATCACCCATCTATTTGACTGGAAAGAAGAGAGTTACAGCTCTCATACGACCCCCACCTTCTGAATGAAGCTTATGAAATATTAAAGTTATAAAGAATATGACAAAATGTGTTTTGGACCCACCAGTGGTCCCAAGGAGTTGAAAAGGTTAATGTATTGGATAAAAAATAAAACATAAAATATAAAATGTGCTATAACTTTTGCACAGGCTACATTTTATGGTTTGTTAAATTCAGCAAATCATTAGTCGCTGTACATTAGAATGTCCGGTCCCTGTAGAAACTTATTTTTACTTAGAAAATCAACAAAACATGTCCTTTGACCGGGGCGCCCAAACTTTTGCGTACGACTGTATGTATTTTGTGTGTGTGAGTGGCTTTAGATGGGTGTGTCACAGTCTGATCAGCTCTAAGTAAACATCTTACATCATCAGCAGAGCACAACAGCTGCAGCACATTTTACTAGCATTAATGAGGAACACACGCTGGTGCAGCGGAGAGGAGGCCAGACTCGAGACTGTATCCTCCTGCACTCAGTTCTGATCGATCAGGCAGAAATTTAATTACTGTCTGCACAAACATCTTCAGTCAGAAGATAAACATTTACCTCAAGGGTGCCCAGCTGTGTGTGTGCGCACGCCTGAGTGTGTCCGAGTGCAGGAATCAGCATAATTCATCTGCTTCCTAATGCAGGAACCTCTAATAAATATTCCACAAGCTCTGAGACACGATAACCAGTTACATTAGAAATCATGCTGGAGTGGATCAACTTTTTCTATCCAAAACTAACTCACTTCTTTCTTAACACTTCAGAGTTGGAGGACCTGCTGACGTGTCCAAACTTGAAGGGGAACTCCACCGATTTTTCATAATTTCCGCATAATTCAATCACTGCGTTGTAATCAGAGTCATTCAGAGTGGTTTGATGTGAAATGGTTTGTTGTAGAGAAGCATACTGACTTCTTTGCAATGGTGAATAAGTATCCAAAACAATCAGTGAACGTACTCGTCTTCTGAGCATTTATGTGTAATATTGATGACGATAGAATAGTCAAAGTCAAGTCAAAGTTTATTTATATAGCGCTTTTTACAACAGATGTTGTCACAAAGCAGCTTTGCAGATAAATCTGGGTCCAAGCCCCCATGAGCATCACCAATGGCAACAGTGGCAAGGAAAAAATCCCAAAAAACAAGAGGAAGAGACCTGGAGAGGGACCAAGACTCAAAAGGGGAACTCATCCTCCTCTGGTCGACACCGGATAGCAAACAGCATTAGTATAAAATATTAGAATACAAAAACGGGGAAAACAGGTGGAGCAATGGTTAATTAGATAGTTTGAGTTTATGCAGCAGCAGGAGGGTCAGTTCATGAAGGTGAGGTTTGCTCAGCGTTGTACAGCGTGAAGCTCAATGGAGGTCAAAATGGTCCGGAAGGCTGGCGAGCAGTGGCCGGCCGATCAAGGCAGAAGAAGCAACAACATCAGACCGCAAAAGGTGGGGAACTGTTCAACTCTGCAAAGAAAGGAAAACACACAGAGAGTTAGTTCTGTAAAGAGTGATTGATCACAGATTACAGTATTAACAGAGTTAAATAGTGCTACATTTGCTAAATTAAAAAAAAAAAAGTTTTCTTTGCCTTACAATGCCTTGTAAGCTCTCTCTGCCATGACGAGATTTTAAAAGAACACTTCTCAAAGCTGTCATAGAACAATGTCTGAGGCATGAGGCAGTGGGTTCATAACCATTTCATGTGATCGCTTTCTGTGAGGGAGGCATTAAACTCTTCAGACGTCTGGTTTATGTCACCATCACTAGCCATGTTTACATGCAGCCTAATGATCCGTTAATAGTCCAACTAATAGCTCAATCGGAATAGAATATGTCCATGTAAACACCTCGGAATAGGCTAGTCTGATTGAGGCCATTTGGAATACAATTTCTATCCGACTGAACGAGGTGGGTAATCCTGTAAATAATATGTTAGATAGAAGAATAATAACCATGTAAACGCCTGTATCTGATTACACTCCCAATCGGAAAGTATGTTTTGCGCATGTGCGTCACGTCATAGTGAAAGTTTATAACGTTCAACATGGCGGAGCAGAAACTGGTCTGCAGAGGAGACGAAGTTTATGCTCTGATCTTTAAAAGACGGCGGTGGGACGGACGTCCAGCTTATGTGTCTCAGAACACGACGTCTTCCTCTCGGTCTTCTTTAATAAGGACGTTTGAAGGACGTTTTCCTGAGTCTGACATCATTTTAAAGCAATTAAAAACACAAGCACTGCTCACTGCTGCTCATCTCACTTTGACTGGACTCACGTGATGTTTGTTGTCATGGTAACGTCTACACTAAGTGGTACTCTACGCATGAACGTAATTTTGGATCGGATTACTTGCAGTGAGCATGTAAACAGAGATTTTTCGTCAGATTGTTGAGTAGAATGAACATATAAACACCTCAGTCTTAATCTATAATCAGAATGTATTCAAATGGATTGGCAAAAATCTTTGCATGTAAACACAGCCAGTGGGAACAGTTCTGACTCTTTCTTTAGAACGTAGCATTTCACATCAAACCACTCTGAATGACTTTGTTTACATCTTAACCATTTAATTATGCAGAAATTTTAAAAAATCAGTGGAATTCCCTTTCAAAATCCTGACTCTCATAGCTACATACTGAACATATTAGTTTCATAGTGATTACTGAGTAATTGATTGTTACTGAGTAATAAGCCTTAATGACTGTGTAATAAGCCTGGAGTTTGAAGGGTTAACCCACAAACGTGAAAGACTATCTTCAGATCAGGAGTCTCTGTCTAGTTGCTAGGAGAGTAACAGCATCACTTTACACTTGTGTGGGGTTCCTGGGTCGAGCTGAAAAGCCTCTATTCACTCACGCTCGGTCTCCCCCTGGAGAATGCGCTGGCCTCGGCACACAACCCGCTGACCATCTGTCTCACTTCCTCTCAGGACGCTCCCACCACGGCTGCCAAGCAGCGCTCGGTACCGGTCACTGCTGATGATGTCAGGAGTACAGACAGCAGTTTTTCCCTGTAAACAGCGTTTATTAGAGGTGTGAAAATGCACAGTGCATCTAAATAAAATTTTTTATTACCAGAAAAATTGGAAATATTTGGTTCAGAACTGTGGGAAACACTGCATACCAAGGCCTGTCACATTATTACATCATCTCCTGATCGCGATTATTTGAGATGATCCCAAGATAGCTAATCAGCAGTTTAGCTGCTTTAGTGTTGTACTTTAATCAATCAATCAATCAATCAATCAGTTAATCAACGTTTATTTAACTTCGGAGAACATTGAGGCTGACCCTACTAAATAATAATAAATCGTAATAATAAATGGGAAAAAATAAAATAACTAAAATAATGAAAAGAAGACATTAATAGTGAAAATCAAGTAAAAATAATAGTAGCATAAAATGAACAGAAAAGACACTTAAATCATTAGTTGCAAGTATTTATATATCAGTTAATTGTCAGCTCAAATGGGATCGAAATAACTGACTGGAATGAAAAAAATAACTGACTGGATTGATAAAATCTGAAATCTCTTCATGCTTTGAATCATTTCCTAAAGAATCATAATCAAATTGTATTGGTACGCTGTCTCTTGAGGTTCTGGTGCGTGTTTAGAAGCACTTGAAATGCACTGAAGTCCAATCCCACCTTACCCCTTGGAACTGAGTTACTAGGGGTAGTGATTGAAATCTTCCCCTATGAAATGGGACCCTCAGTGGGACCCTCAAGTAAAAAGAACATTACTCACTGCTGGGCTTTAGTTACTTTTAGGGAATCATATGCTTTCAAAGAGGGGGGACAATTATTTATTATCACCCACCCCTAATTCTTCAGTGATATGAAGCTGAAGTCAGATATTTGCCAGCTTCACGTTTTGGAAATTTTTCCATTCCATTTTAAATTGTGCATCAGTTCTGATGCCTGAAGCGCCAGAATGTAACTGCTGCACCATTTAAGGTGGAACGGGAATTTTAGCTGGCAAGCTACTGAGATGTCAGCAAACTACTAGCCATTTTTTGTGCTTGTTTTGAAGAAAAGGACCAGAATACATTGAAACGACATTAAACTAAGATAATACAATGGTTATTGTAATTTTTTAACAGAGAAAATTCTCACATTTGTGGGTTTCTTTGGTCGCTTGTGTGCCATTTGGAGGGCCGTGTAGCCTTAACACTAAACCCTACCCCTCTATCTCAACAAAAATCGGGACACCCTACCCCTAGACGTGGACGTGTAAAATGTAGGGGTAAGGCTAAGTGGTAGGGGCGAGGGGTGAAATGGAATCGGGCCTACATGTTATTTTCCTAATCCTATCGTACAGTATTTGGTCTGTGACTCACTCTGCGCCGCTGTCTCTTGTTCAACCAGTTCACAAATTAACACCAAGTTGTTTTTGTTCTTCGTCTGGTGTGAATCCAGTTTTTCCCGATCTCTGCTGCACACACACGCATGCACAACCTCACAGCCTGTTTTGGCGAGTGAAAATCTATCGGTGCACTGAAACACAGGAATGTCTCTGGCACAGGGTCCTCCTTTTAGAATATAACCAACACAAGGCAGCTGTTTGTGACTGTGTGTGTGTGTGTGTGAGAGAGAGAGAGAGAGAGGGAGAGCGAGTACAGTGTAAGAAGTAAATATTTCTATACTGTCCATATAGGTGCACATTGTTGTGTGTGTGTCTGGCAGACCCTCTTCTCCTGCTGTAGACCCTCTGTGCAGGCAGGGCAGGGCTGAGCTGCAGCTGCTGCGGTGGAATTCTTGCAGAATTAGGTAATTGGCTGAAATGAAAAGCTCTGTGAAAAGCACAAGTGTTTCCGATCCTCAGCTCGATATACAATTACCACTTTACCACGTGTGCATGCCAGTGTTGCCTGAGTGTCCGATGCGGGTGGAGCGAGGGATGCATGGTGTAGTGAAGCCCCTCTCAATTTAGGGAAAGAAGACTAGTTGTGCTCTTTTTAATAAGGCATGCAGTTGTTCGAAGTTCATTCAGTGCTGACGATGTCCGCAGTATGTTCAGAAAAGCTTAGTGTGACATTTTTCTAGGGGTAGGGTGTCCCGATTTTAGTTGAGATAGAGGGGTGGGGCGAAGTGTTAGGGCTACATGGCCCTCCAAACGGAGGTTTTTCAGAGGCAAGAAAAATCGGCAAGATGGCTGCGTAAGTGACCAAAGAAACCCACAAATGTGAGAATTTTCTCTGTTAAAAAATTACGATAATCATTGTATTATTTTTGTTTAATGTCGTTTCAATGTATTCTGGTCCTTTTCTTCACAACAAGCGTAAAAAATTGCCACTGTCTTGGCAGCTAGCTAGCTAAACCTCCCGTTCCGCCTTAAATAGTGCAGCAGTTTCATTCTGGCGCCTCAGCCATCAGAACTGCTGTGCCATTTAAGGTGGAACAGGAAAATTTGAATAAGAAGCTGGCAAATAGCTGACTTCAGCTGCATAGGAATTAGGGGTGGGTGATGATAAATAATTGTCCCCCCTCTTTGAAGGCATATGATTCCCTAAATGTAACTAAAGCCCAGCAGTGAGGAGCTGAACTTTACCCTCCTCTGCTGTCACTGCAGACTGGCAGGGTCGCCTACAGAGCAGCGCTAGTATCTGATAATGAAGTAACGTTCTTCTTTATTTGAGGGTCCCATTTCATAGGGAAGATTTCAACCACTACCTGATGTAACTCAGTTCTAAAGGGCAAGGTGACACTCGAAAATAAGGGGTAGGGGTAAAAATAAGAAATGGGACTGGGCCAACTGTGTGTAGGCTGTGCTTAGATGGAAAGAGTTACTGTGTGTACAGCTGCATTACAAATAGTATGTGCATTGATTGGTACATATAATTACATTCTACAGTTCAGTGATGCACGCCAATGCAAATATGTGCAGTAAAGGTTGTGCTGAATTGATCGCGTAGATTAAGAACAGGCTGTGGTGGTATGTACTGTTTAATGGAGTAGTCCAGTTGGTCATAGAGGAGCAATGGGAAGCTGGAAGCACTGAAAGATCCATCAGGACTGTGTATATGGGAGCACTCTTTTTTTCTTTTTTTTCCCCGTAGGAACCGCGCCTCTCAATCAGAGACCAACTAGATGGACACAGACCCCTTTTGACTATAAATTGTAAGACATGTGCCGTCTAATAAATGTTCACTCGCCTTCATATATTGCTCCCGTGTCCTTGTGACCGTGTACGGTTTGACTTGCCTCTGCCCTTCAGCAACCTATTTTTCTGAGCAGCAGGCAATTACCAGCCCTTCTAGAGGGCAAGTCGCTTTGCTGACAGCTTAGCTCAGAATTTAAAAGCTGTTCCACGGCAGAAGAAAGCACAATCATGGACCAGCGGTGTGTATACTGTAGAAGGAAAATCGCACCCTCAGTGCCTCCATCTAAACGGTTGTGTCCAAAAGTATTAGTTGTACCATCACAACAGAAATGCTGCCTAATCAGTGCTGTGACTTCATCATGTAATGTGCACAGATTCAATAAGCAGAAAAGAAATGAGAATTTAATAGGAATCTCCATACAAGGCCAAGACTCAAGGCTAAATTGAAACACCTCAAAATCGCTTTATAATTCACCATTCATCAGAATAACGGGGCTTGTGACTCTGCAGGAACATGTGGGGAAAGAATCAAAATCAGTCCTTTGTTTACAGTTCACGCAATACTGACGCGCTGCTAAATATTCTCAGTAAGCATTATGAGTTTTAAATTGGGCAGCACGCTGAGTGAGCAGAGTCAAATGCTTTGCATTCGCATGCAGACCGTGAGTACAGTTGGCATACATTCCAATCAGTTGAGTTCAACTTAATTTCATTAAATTTGTATGGGTCTTTTTACAGCAGCCATTGAAGTACAGTAGACTCCTTTTTATGTTCATGGAACTTGTTTAAGACTTCAGTTTTGTGAGCCTTAAGGCACTTTATCGTGCTGGAAGTAGCCATTAGAAAATATAAATTGTGGCTGTAAAGGGATGCACAAGGTCAGCAACAATACGCAGATAGTCTGTGGCTTTCAAGCGATGCTTGATTGCTGTGTAGGGACCCCTGTGTGAGTCAAAAGAATGTTACCCTCACCACTGAACTGCTGACACAAGGCAGGTTGGTGTTCACAGACTCACGCTGTTGAGGCCAAATTTTAATGATTTTTCCATCTTGATGCGTCCAGTCTTGGTGAGACTGCGTCCGCTGTAGCCTTAGATTCCTGTTCTCGGCTGACAGGAGTGGATCCTGATGGGGACTCCTGCTGTTGTAGCCCATCCTCCTCGAGGTTCAACATGTTGTTTTCTGATCACCACTGTTGTAAAGAGTGGTTATTGGAGTTACCGTAGCCTGTCAGCTCAGAACAAGTCTAGTCTTTCTCCTCTGACCTCCCTTATATTAACAAGGTGTTTAGGCCCACTGAACTGCGGCTCCTTTGCTGCCCTTTTGCAGCTCCACAGCAGAATTTAATTTTTTAGGTAAAAATAAAATAATCCTCCTTTCCAATAAAATAAAGCTCTGCTGGTTGTTGTAACACAGTTTTGGAATAATGGTCTTAAATGCTGGAGTTTATGTAGCCTATAACTGGTAATTCACCAGCTTTTGACCCTAAAGGTTGGTGCGCAGACTGCTGGTCACCATAGCAACACAGACAACAATCTCACCTTGCTAGTAGCTGATGAAAAGGCAAAGAGAGAGATCTAAGATGAACGTAGATAATTTGGAGATGAATGGACGTATTTGTGTTTATACTCACTCCAGCTGGCTTCCTGATACGTTTATTCTAAAACAAGAAACTCTTACTTTGTGTTAACACCGGCAGCGACTTTAACCTCTTGGCGCCCAAATCGCTGGTTGCTCATCGCCTGTGGGCGTTTCCAAACTCCAGCGGACCGTTGGTTGCCATGGTTTCACTGACTCCAAGCACAAATCAGATGTGTTCTCACTACAAATAAAAATCCTGGTGAGAAATCGCTTGTTTTTATTTAATCTCTTACTTAATCCGCCCAATTCGCCTCGCCAACGATCACGTTGCCTCCTATTGCCAGAAATCGCCAGCTTTCATTGGAAATGAATGATCTCTGACCACCTTGTCGCGTCGCGTTGCTGACGGCGTGAATGCAGGGTTAAACGCCAAAAAGTCACGAAGCTGAAGTCAGCTTCTGGGCTGAATTTTCCCGTTCCACCTTAAATGGTGCAGCTGTTACATTCTGGTGCCTTAAGCACTGTTTAAGGTGGAACGGGAAACTTCAGCCTCGTAAAAACTGAACTTTGAGAGACAATTTACAAGAAACCGTTCTACTTTTGTGGAAAAGTTTCCTGCTGGAGATGCGAGAAAAGCGGCTATAGCTGAGCTAAAGTAAGTCTGTGTTTTACATTTATATTCTATTTTTTATCCTGTACTACTACATCAGCACACACTGAGAGATGTTTACAGACAAGATGGCAAAATTCATTTTTGTTGAAAGGATTAAAAAACATTTGGATTGCCAACTTCTGCTCTAGAGACTGTCATGCGTGAAAATCCCAGATCAGCAGTTTGTGAAATGCTCAGGCCACCCCATCTGGCACCAACAACAGTGGAAGTCACTCGTATCACATTTGTTCCTTGTTGTGATGTTCGATGTGAACCTTAACTGAAACTCTTGACCTGTGCATGCATGATTTTACACATTGTGCTGCTGCCACATGATTGGCTGATTGGATAATTGACTGAGTGTACAGGTGATCTTAATAAAGTGTCCAGCGAGTGCTTGTTGTTTATTGTTATCAAGATATTGGCCTTGGAATATGGAATATGCAAATAAGAAATCATAAAATTAAATGGATATTTTGATGAATCAACAGTGTCATATTAAGGGGTCACCACTTGTTAATATATTACAGAGTATCAGTGTCACAGTGTGTAGCAGTGTAATAGCAGTATGCTGTTTTGTACCTGTCATCCAGCCATAATGAAGTTATTTAGACAATTAGTTATTCAAATATGCTAATGAGGCTCATGTTCAGTATTAGCAACTTTAGCTTTTTTGGGTGTAGTATTTCATCAAGGCCATGTGTTGGTGTAAAAACAGGATGATGGCTACACGCAGAGCGTGCAGTGTGTAAGCAGAACTGTGCAGCAGGTTTCTCTCCACAGGGTGTGTGTGGCTGAGCGTGTGTGCGATGGGGCTGCTGTGGAATCCAGCCTGCGGGGGGGGGGATGGGCTTCAGAGCCCTCCAGATGTTGGGAGTAGAGAGAGTATTTTCGGATCATTTAAACGCTTGTCCCTGTGGCGGAGACGAGGGGGTGAAATACAGGGGAAAATACAAAGAGAGAGAGATGAAGAAGTAAAGAGTGTGCTGCATCCTGAAGAGGGGGATGGGGAAAGATGAAAGGATGCAAATGCATAGAGGACAGTAACCAGCCAGTGAGTCTCTCTCTCTCTCTCTCTCTCCCTCTCTCTCTCAGTTCATCCTCATGAATGTCATTCAGTTGTCTTTTTAAGTCTAATCCTCCAGGCGTCCTCAGTCACACTGCAGACAAGAATGCACATCTGCCTTCTCCTCTTTGACCTCTATCTCAGGATATTTTGGCTGGAGGAACCAGCTAACACTCAAGATTTATGACTGCTCTTCTGCTGCTTTATTGTCATCTCTGCTTCTGACGTTTTGACTACACTGCCTCCCTTAACTGACCACATGGTTCCATATCAGGAGGAACACAAACGGTTCTGTACTACTCAGTTTAGAGACGCCTGTTGATACCAAGTGCACATCAGAGACCGGAGTACAGTTGGAGAAAGTCCTTTTAATCATTATTGGATACTGAAGCACAATCATTATTACTTTTGGTAATTCTGAATTTGAGAATCAAAAAATTTCCTAATTATTCCTTTCATTTCTCTCTTAGTAACAGCTTCATTATGGCACGATGCCTTTGTAGTGCTGCTAACGTAAAGATGCACCTGCCGCTGTTAATGTACAGACTTATGTAAAAATTCAGGCTCTCGTGGTCAAATGACATATTTTGTTGATTTTCTAGCTGAAAATAAGTGAACACATCCTCTACAGACACTTCTGCACATTTTAATGCACAATTATTGTGTATTTGCTGAATTTAACATATTTGGAGGTGGAATAACTCATTAATGTGGCCTTAAAATGTGGCCTGTATAAAAGTTGTGGCACATTTTTGTTTTGTTTTTTTGTAATATATTAAACAAATAAATATAAATTGTCCACTAAAATTTGCAGAAAAGTGTCATGTTTAAGTGTGTTCACTGTAGAAGATGCCTTAACTTACTTTCACTTAAACCATTAACAAAACGTAATCCAAACATACTTGTGTGTGTCTGCATCCTGACAAAAACGTGATAGAAGACAGACAAAGCCACGTTTTTGGAGCTACACGGTTTTGTGCCGACAGCGACAATATATATTTGAAAACACGTTTGATCCTAAGATCTGGTAATAATGTGTGTGCGTCTGTTTATGTGTTTCAGGTGTCCGGCATCGTTGGGAGAGCAGATGTGTTGGCCAGTATGTTGTTCCTCCTGGCCTTTCTCTCCTATATTAGGTAAGAATGTCATCCTGTCTTATCTGCTCTACTTCCCACATCTCACAAGCGCTCTCTGTTTGACCACGCCAACTTTTCCTCCTTTTTTTTTATTTATTTATTTTTTTATTTTTATATAACTGTAGTAACTAGGCCTGGCCCAAACAGCACTTTACAGGTTTTGAAAACTTGTTAATATTTCTGAGCGAGTACTCAAATATTTGTTCTCAAGTTCTCAAGTAAAAACAATAATATTTCAAAGGAGTTTTTTGTCATCTGTCTGGCATAACAAATACGCTTCCATCTTAATCGTAGAATCCACCAAAGAGCTCTAATGACCTGTCGCGTTTTTTCTCAATTGCGTAAACTCTTTAATATACTCTTAATTAACTCTTTAATATAATTACTAATTATCTGCTAAATTTAACATATTTGAAAAAATAAAGCAAAGTGTGAACTGGGCAAAAGTTATGGCACATTTTATATTTTTTCCCAAAATGTTAAACTCAGGAAATATATAAAAATTGTGTAGAAAAGCTCTAAGTTACTTTTGCTTAGAAAATCAACAAACTTGTAATTTGACTGGGTAATTTGTTTAGACTTTTGCGTGCGATTGTAACTGTACGCTCTCTGCGCCAGCTTTAAACTGACCCAACATTTTCTAGGTTTAGTAGATGAACAAATATGATGTAATACATTTTTCTTCATCTCCCCTGCAGGAGTGTGTCAGGGTGCTGCACGGCGGACTCGTTCCCCTCGACGGTGTCTCCATGTTCTCTAGCACTCTCCCTCTTCCTGGGCACCTGTGCCATGCTGGTCAAAGAGACGGGCATCACCGTCTTCGGAGTGTGCGTCCTCTACGACAGCCTGGTGCTCTGCTGCAAGCCCTTCCTCTCGTATGTATATGCCGTTAGTGTGTTCGTAAGAGTCCGTGTGCAGTTTGTTACCGTGCGGAATTCTGAACCGGCATTATCAGGGTGACCTGGCAAGGCGTCGCTCTGCTCAAAGCGCGGAGCGGCTGGGGAGCGCGTGGGTGTTCATGCTCGTCAGCAGGTGCCGTGCTAATGCTTCCTGCTTCCACTGCTCTCATGCTGAGTCTGAGACTGCAGACTAATCCATTCACCACAGCCTAATGGAATAGATGAGGGTATTTTGCCTAACCAAAGTCCTTCACCGCAGTGGTAGCATGTTAGCAGTTCACATGTGTTTAACCCTTCTAGCTCCCCTGTGGCTTGAAATGTGGCTTCTTGCGTTTTGTTTAGTTATCCCTCACTTTGAAACGAGGAAGCGTGTTCATAAGTAGAACAGATGTATTGTTTGCGTACGTCTTGTTTTGTGGAAGAAAATGTTTTTTGTAATTTTTTACAAGTATGCAGGCCCAAACTTGTCGGTGAAGAATGTAAATCAAATGTAGATTCATGTAACTAACTTCAATTAAAGGGGAATTCCACCAATTTTCAAAAAAGTCAGCATTAGTAGTTCGGTATCTTACTCTTTTATCATAAAAGGTTGTAGCATGGCCTGTGCTACCCAGGGCTCAGGAAGGATGCAGGAGGCAGGAGAAATGTCTGCAGCAGCAATTCCAACTTTATTTTCACACCAAACCAACACAAATAATGAAACCAAAGCTTTCCAGCCTTTCGCTGCTGCTGCTCATCCCTCCTCTCTCTCTCTTTTTCGTCTCTGCTCTTTTAAGGCAGCATGAGCTCCTGAGCCGAGAGGGACAGAGAGCCTGTTGCTCCACCTCCCTGTTGCTTGTCTTCCACGTGTCTTGTAGGATGGCGGGTCAATCAGAGCTGTACTTGAAGCTCGAAGGGCTCGAGGTACAGTTTGAGTTTTGGCCATTGCCGTTCGGGAGGGAGGGGCTGGTCTGTTCTTGGCTTTGTAGACATCAGGGTTTTAAATCTGATGCGTGCAGCTAGAGGAAGCCAGTGAAGGGAGCGCAGCAGTGGGATGACCTGACTGAACTTAGGAAGATTGAAGACGAGTCGTGCTGCTGCATTCTGGATGAGTTGTAGGGGCTTGATGGCCGCATAGGAAGACCAGCCAAGAGCGAGTTGCAGTAGTCAAGCCTTGAGATGACAAGAGACTGCACTAGCATCTGGGTGGCCTCTCGAGTGAGAAAGGGTCGGATCCTCCGGATGTTGTACAGGAGAAACCTGCATGACCGAGTTAGGTTCGCAATATGAGCTGAGAACTATAACTGCTCTTCCAGAATCACCAAGACTTCGCGCATCTTCAGACGGAACGATCAGAGAGTTCTCGAATGAGATAGGAAGAACATGATGAGGACTTATAGTTGCAGGGATGAATAGCAGCTCAGTCTTGCTAGGATTGATCATAGTGCACACCACAGCTTTTCCTGCAGTCCTAATAGATTAGTTTAAAAAAATAGAGATGACATTTGAATCGTATCTCTAACAGAACAGAGTGTTGCAGCGGTGGGCTACTGCTCTAAAATACTTGCATTGTATTAATTTTACTGCATGTGTAACCCTTCAGAAATAAATATTTTATTTCTCTATAATGATAATCCAGGTAGATTTAGTCCCAAATTCTGCCTTTTATATGTTTATATCAGCATTTGGAATGTGTATGGGCAGATATGGTCATGAAAATATCAAATATCTCCATCATGATTCCCATATCAGCACATCCCCCTTAAAATGCATTATATCAGCAGAAGCAGAATAGGTGCATTTTGAAGTTAACACAGCCTGCGTGAAGCCCCTGTGCACGTTATCCTCTTTGTGTCTCTGGAATGAAGTGGACTGGACTGGAATGTTTATGGAGAATTCCACTGAGGGGCTTAGCAGAGTGATGGGCCATATGCTTTCAATCCTGCTCCTGCCTGGGAGGAGCTATGAATTACCACCCGCCATCCGTCAGACTGAAAGCCGGACAGCAACGGCAGCCGCATCCTTGCACGTACAGAGAGAGGGGAAGGGAGGAAGGGAGACAGAGGGAAAGAAAAGAACAGATGAAAAGAAAGAGGGGGAGTTTGCTTGGGCTGCTTTTGAAGAACAATGAGTTTATTTTCTAAGTACTGAATGTTCACTTTGTCAAAAGACAACAATCAGATTGGTTACACTGTGGGCCCTCCAGCAGGATGAGGTCTTTTTTCATTGCAGAACCCACCAAGGCTGCACAGACATCTTTGTGGTGGACAACTGGGACATATTACAGTTAGAGTTGTCACTATCAATTAGTTTTTATTGTTTGTGTACTTATATAATTTTAATAATAATTTTATTGTATTAATAATCAACTAACCTACAGACTATTTTGACAATGAATTCCACTGATTTTCTAAATTTCTGTATGATTTGATCATTAACACATAAACAAAGTCATTCAGGGTGGTTTGACTTGAAATGCTTCATTCTAGAGAAACGTACAGAGCCAGAATTGTTCACAGTGGTGGTGATGAGAACCAGACGTTGAATGCCTCTAAAAGCTCTCTCACAAGAAGGTACTGCATAAAATGGTTATGAATATACTGCCTGATGCCTGAGACATGGTTTTACACTAGTTATGAGATTACGTTTTGGCCTTAAGCATGTTTTTTTATATTTATTTTTGACTATTAATGGCAGAGAGGTGGTCTCTCTGGTCAATTTGGGTAGTAAAAAAAAATGGCTATATGACGTGGTGACCCCTGGTTTCTATCATCACCACTGTAAAGAAACCTAAGTCAGTAAGTTTCTTCACAATAAACCATTTCACATCAAACCACTCCAAATAGCTTTGATTACATCTCCACCACAGAATCATGCAGACATTTTGAAAACTTTAACTGAGTAATAACTGTGCATATCCACCCCAAATATTCCAGAACACTTTATGTAAATACGATAATCTAAGAAGCCTTTAAAAAAGAATCAAATAAATACGCTGTGTCAGATAAATGGGTGTGTTCATCAGGCTCTGTTTCTGTAAGAGACCAGTAGAATAAAGCAATGAGGCATAAGAGGCTGTGTGTTACTGTGATTTTATCACGGGAAGGGTGAAATCACAGTAACGCACGGCCTCAAGTGCCTTATTGCTTCAATAAAACGGCGGCCAACATAAAATATGATAAAATGCACACATTTTTCAGAAAATAATTGCTATTATTAATAATAATTGACATAAAAAAGTATTCAGCCAAGAAATGTAGTTCCTTTAGAGTGTGGTATCCTTGCCAAGCAACCATGGACCGCTGAATGAGGAGAATGTTCAGCCGCCCATCGCTGTATATTACAGTCATTTCAAGAATTTTTAAACTTTTGGTCGTATAACAGTGAACATATGATAACACAGCACTGTTTGATGTAAAGACATCGCTTTATAAGTACTTTTTGGTCCCCAAATTACAGCTGCAGGTCTTATTTAGCACCAATCCAGCGGCGTCCCTCTTCTCACGCTGGGGCTGAATCTCAAATAGCTCCCTGCTCCCTACATAGTGCACTACGTAGGAATTTGCAACGATGCAAAATATAGCTAAGAAATAGTCATTTGGGATTCAGACACGTCCACACTCGATAAATGATGCACTATTTGGCTGTTTAGGCTGGAATTTCTAAACTTTCATAGCTGGTACACTATTTAGGAAATACGGAGCTGTTTGGGATTCAGCCTGGGTTTGACGCTACTTCTGTCTGAAACATGGACATTTGATGGGTGTAAGTCATTTTTTTAGACTTTCATACTGTTGTTTTACAGTTAATCATACCGTACATGCTTTAATTCAATCCTGTGATATTAATGATGGACTTGTTTAGTATGTTTGCTATCTTTTAACCTGTTAGCTAGCTGATCAGCCTAGTTCTAGTTAAGAACATAAGTTGCCAGCCCCTCAGTTTAAACAAAAAACAGATTCTTACTTTGTCATTATGCTCGGAGGTCCAAGCAGCATGAGAGTCAAAGATTATTCCATTACAGCACAAGTTTTTTTTTCGTCCCGTGGTGCAGTGATACACAGTTCGGTTGTTGTCAGACAAAGATAAATTCTAATTGATTTCTGTTTTGATAGCATAATCAAGTTTAATCGAGTAATCATGACAGCCCTGATTTCAGTGCATGCAAACATTTACCATCAAGAAATTCTCATTAGATTCTCTCTCACATTGTGTAATAGCAGCTCTGAGAAACCATTGTTTCTGCTTTCAAGGCCTTTGAAATAAGCGCTGATGTAAAATGATGTACTTATGTTGGCAAACCATTGCTTTCCCCACATCTTTGCTTCACTCTTTGGCCCTGTGTGTATAAGTTGCCTTATTACACTGATGTAGAGCCAGTTTCCTCTTCAACAAACCTCTATTTTATCCACTTTAACAAGACTAATAAGACTGTACAGTTATCTCTTTGCTGGTGTTTTTGTAGAAAGGGCAGTTTCGCTTGGGGAAAAAAGTCTTTTCATCACTGGTCCAAATAAGCTTCTTATGAGGCAATTTCTGCTGAAACGTAGGAGCTCTTCTTAAAGCAAGTCTCATTAGCTGCTCTGGCGTGATTGGCTGGTAGCAAGCAAATTACAGCAACAAATGAGGCGGCCAAAGATCAGCAGACAGCTCACTGATAGAAAATGCACAAAGCAATCTCCCAATTAAGGCTCGCCTGGTCCCTGCCGCTGCGCCCATAATTGGCAAACAAAGACGGTCAATCAGGCGAAACAAACAAGCACCTCACTCCTCTGCTCCACTCCCCGAGCTCCAGACGCTCATTATTTCTCTCTCTTTCTCACAATCATTTACTTCTATTACACTCCCAGCTACTTAACATGTGACATGTCTCCACACAAGCTCAAGTCCAGCAGAGTGATAGAGTGTAAGGGTCAGTGGAGCGTGATATGATGGCCGAGGAGTTGGGCTGTGATCAAAATACAAATACGGCAATGTATCTTGTAGGGCTGCGGCAAATATGCAGTAAAATTTGACAGATATTGTAATTAAAAGTTTTGAAAACAGAAAAGCAATTGGAATAAAAGGTGCCCTTATCTGTTTTTATGAAAGCACCACACAGTTTCCATTGTTTTTTATCAGTCTGACAGGAAAGTTTTGTTTATCAAGCTGAACGCTAGTGAGTCACCAATAGCAGCGCATTTAAATAGAGCAAGATAATCTGCACATCACACAGAACAGCAGTTTATGTTTAGCCTTTTTTTTCCATGTCAGTCAATTTGTCCTTTCCTGTCAGAGACACTGTGATATCCCAGCAGTACTCAGTGGTTGGGCTGTTGAGACTCTGTTCCCAAATGTCTGTTAGAGTTTTTCCCCATCGCTCCGGATTAGAGGTCTGTACTCCCACGGATTCCCGCAGAACCCTCCACAATATCTTGCAGCGCGGGTCTAATTTTCAGTGTTGCGAGCGGAAAACCAACCCACGGTAGGCGGGAGGGGCCCGAGGCATGCATGAAGTGAAATCCCGCAAATTAATGAATAGCCTAAACAATGTAGAATGATCACTAAACATATAGATATATAAATAACATAAAATACATACATTTTCCGTGTTGATGATCATTTTGGGTCATGGGGAGGGGCTGGAGTCTATCCCAGCGGTCATTGGGGCAAAAGGAATGCAACACCCTGGACAGGTCGCCAGTCCATCACAGGGCAGACACACCGACATAAACAGTCACACACTCACACCGAGGGGCAATTTAGTGCATCCAGTCAGCCTGACCGCATGTCTTTGGACTGTGGGGAAACCGGAGCACCCGGATGAAAACCCACACAGACACGGGGAGAACATACAAACTCCACACAGAAAGGACTCCGGTCACCCGGCCGGGAATCGAACCCAGGCCCTTCTTGCTGTGACGCAACAGCGCCACCGTGTGGCCCACACAATAGAAACACAATATAACATGATAACAGTAAAACAGTTAAAGTCAATTAAGTCATTCTAAAGAGTTGCGAAGTGGCCGTTCATGTAAACAAGAAGCAAATTCTCATAGTTTACAGAGACGGCGGAGCCTCCAGTCCGACGGCCACAGCCGAGTCCAGCAAAACACCAAAAATAATCACTCTGTGGTTTGATTCCTACTTTGTGTTTACTGGGGATAAATGGCGTTTGGTGAAGCTACTTCACAGTAAGCTTGATGACCATGACTGCCGTGTTATTTCGGCAGAGGAGAATGTATTTGTGAATAGACTGTGTCAGATATTTGATGTCAGTACGCCTTGACGGAAATGGGCGGGTGGGAGCGGGACAAAACGTTTCGTATGCGGGTGGGAGCGGGACAAAACGGTTCGGTTGTGGGTGGGAGCAGGACACATGATACAGATTTTCTGTGGGACCTCTACTCTAGATTGCTCCCCAGCTTGCTCTCCATGAAGCAAGCTTAAGTTATTAAACTGCTCTGAGCGTTATGTCCTATAGAGTCTTAGCCTCCTTTGCACACAAAGCTGGCCACAGCTATTGGGATTTTGCTGCGTTCTGATTGGCTGTCTAATTTGTTTTCACGGTTGAGTATTTGTATTCACATTGTGTACCAAATGGGGAGGGCCTCACAGGTTCTCTTTACGTGAAGAGAGCCCTGTGTTTGTGACCTAGCAAAGCTTTGTGTTCCAGCTGTTTCACTTTGTTTGTAAACACCCTTCCTTTTTTCCAGCCATTCACATCCACTGTAGTAACAAACATGCCATGACGCATTCTTTTTGGCTCACAGTGCGCACACACACACACACACACACACACACACACACACACACCGTCCTCTGAACTCTGCTTGCGCTGGACCGGCAGATGTTATTGTTTGATTAATAACTTTCAATTTTCTGCCAGTTCTCTCACTCTGGCTAGATGTTCTCTCACTCTGAAGACCAGGCAGTTGATTTATGGCAAATGGTTTCTCTGCATTTCCCTCTTAAATTCCATGAGTGTTTGGACGTGTGGTCACTGGAGAATGATCTGCAAATACCTACCTTGGCTCTCATAAATCAACATTCTATTCCATTTAAGTCATATGTGACAGAAAGAGTAAAACAAATAAACTCACATGGAGGACAGGGAGTCTCCACTGGGCTTCTTGTGGTCATCTGGAACTTATAGACCACAGTTACGTACCCAAGCCTGGTGCTTGTTGCGTACACCTTTAACTGCTCTTGTCAGGAATGAGTGACTGAGCTATGTTGGTAAAACATCTCCAGGTGTTTGGCTAGATCTTCTGTTCCATCTTCAAGAAACAAATGTGGTGTAGTCAGACAAGAGACAGAGTGCTATCAATCCACACAGCCTTGAGAATATCTGCTCAGGTACACTATATGGACAAAAGTATTGGGACACCTACACATTACACCTACAGGACTTTTTATGCCATCCTACTCTAAATCCATAGGCATTAATATGGAGTTGGTCCCCCTTTACAGCTACCTTTGGAGAGTGTCTGTGGGTATTTTGCACATTCAAGGGCATTTGTGAGGTCAGACGCTGATGTTGGACGAGAGGGCCTGGCTCGCAGTCTCCTATCTAATTCATTCCAAAGGTGTTGGATGGGGTTGAGGTCAGGTCTTTGTGAGGGCCAGTCAAGTTCTTCCACACCAAACTTACCCAACCATGACTTTATGGGCCTTGCTTTGTGTGCTGGGGGTCAGTCATGCTGGAACAGAAAAGGTTCTTCCCCAAACTGTTCCCACAAAGTTGGAAGCATATAATTGTCCAAAATGTCTTGGTCTGCTGAGGCATTAAGATTTCCCTTCACTGGAACTAAGGGTTCTAGGCCAACCCCTGAAAAACAACCCCATAGCATCATCCCTCCTCCACCAAACTTTAGACTTTGCACAATGTAGTCAGGCAGGTAATTTTCTCCTAGCATTAGCCAAACCCAGACTCATCCATCAGACTGCCAGATAGAGAAGCGTGATTCATCACTCCACACAATACATTTCCACTGAGTCCAGTGGCGGCGTGTGTTGTAACACTGCAATTCTTGCTGGGACACACTGAGCCGACGTTGAAGACATCAGCTCTCTGTATCAGGAACTGGCAGTAATCTAAATATGTAAAACAGCAGCGTACAGATTAAAGAATATATTGTTTGAATGAGCTTCAGATGTCTGTGTTTAGGTCAAACTTGGTGCACACAACTTGATAAGCCGCCATTAGCGGTGCTGGGTGGGTAAAAAGGCTATTTGAAAGGTAAGCATATATTAAACAGTGAATTAAAATATGCAGTCGGATGTTCACAATTATATGACAAAAAGTCCTTGAAATGAGTGAAATGTTGTATTTTACATTAGTGTGTTATCAGAGCACCTTTAGAGCTCACGTATGTCCATGTTTAGTCATAACAATATTAACCTTTTTTTAAATTCAGAATACATTTATTCATTCATTCTTCTAAGCCGCTTATCCTCCTGGATAGCGGGGTGAGAATACAATAATCATATATTATTGGTTTAAACTTTTGGACATTCTAATAGCAAAAAGAGTTACAAGGCACATTTCTAGTGCTAAAACATTGCTACTTGCACTGGCATTGAAAAATGAGGCTGTTCTGTGTGTCTCGTCTGCTGACAAGCACCAACTAGAGCCAACAGTACTGAACACACCACGCTGACTGTGGGCGATGGTTGGCCACCGATGCTGACCAACAACGTGATGGCGTCCAACCAAGAGTCTTTTAAAACGTTTTTTGTTTGTTTGTTTGTTTTGTTAGTTTTATTTCACACTTACATACACTACCACTCAAAAGTTTGGAATCACTGACATAATAATAATGGCTATTTAATTCATTTAATCTAATTATTATTTATTTTTTAGTTTTATCTCACACAGTGTAGACTGAAATAATATAAACTAGACACCAGAATATGTTTAACAATATCAGGGCACTTAACCCCCAACTGCTCCCCAGGTGCTGCTGATAGGGCTGCCCACCGCTCCGGGCAAGTGTGCTCACTGCCCCCTAGTGTGTGTGTGTGTGTATGTAGTGTTTCACTGCGCTGGTGGGTTAAATGCAGAGGTGAGATTTCCCTGTTGTGAGACTAATAAGGGTCTCTTAATGAGGCATTCTGGGTGTTAATGTTATTATAACTTCATTCTCAATGTTTTCACTAAAGAGTCCTCTACAGCTCTGTCCATTGTTCTGAACACATCTCACATTTTGCCATTTTTACAGCTGAAGTTGTAGATCAACATCATCTTAATAGAATCGTTTCGTACGTTTATCTGCAACCTTTTTCATTTGTTTTTCAAAATAGAACTAAACTTTTGAATTGTGATTTGAGGTGTTAACACTAAAGCTTCTTGGCACATCCCAGAACATCAACATCAGCCTTAATGAACTGCATCATCACAGCAGAGACATTAAGTGCTGTGTAATTGTCCTTTGTTTGTTTGTTAGTTTCATTGGCAGTGGTCTAAACGTTTGCGACAATCTGTACATGAACAGGGACTCACGGTACATTCATTCATACATGAAATCTGATCACATGTGGTCAGTGGAGACACATAGAGATGGCTGGTAAAATGGCTGTACACCTCTGTGTCAAAGTTACAGTTGAATGACAGTGTAATGCGTCAGTGGCTTTGTCAATCCTCACTGCTAGTAGGTCAGCAGCCACAATTATTGCATAATTATGTCACATTTATGGCACTACATTTGGCAGACGCTCTTAACCAGAGTGACAGTTTAATCATTTTACACAGGTAGGCGAAGGCAGTGTTAGGAGTCTTGCCCAAGGACTCTTATTTGTATAGTGTATGGTGGGGGATTGAACCCCAGTCTATAGCATAGAAGGCAGATGTGTTACCTGCTACACTACACCAAACATGCAAGTATTTAAGCTGACTACAATGAATGTCCACAGTCATTAGCTTTGAATTGAGCAATGATTTTAAATGAAAGAAAGCAGAAAACGTATTTTCTAATGTCATAAGTCAGTGGTCTCCAACCCTGGCTAATACCTACCTCTTCCCAAGTCCCTGATTGGCTGGATCAGATGTTTTAGAGTGAAGTAAGGGGTAGGGCAGCTTATTACATACACAAGGAGTGGGGTTGGAGACCACTGGTCTAAGGTATAACGTCTGACATAACACCTTTAGAGGGCAGCAGGGAGTAATGTTTGTTTATTTGAGCTGGACCTTTATCTGTCGTCTGTTGGCAGATCAAATTTGCCACTTTAGGCTTTAACTTTAATATTTACAAACAATGAATATAAATGCTAACTAAATTGTTATTCGTAGTTATTTATGTGGCAGTTAATTGTCAGTTAATTTTTCATGATTGAAAGTTACTTAAGATACTAATTACTTCTAAAAATAAAAGTTACTAATAACTTCTCTCCAAATGTAGTGAGATTAAATTACTTAGTATTTATAAGTTCCTGGAAAAGTTTTTTTATTTCATTACTTACTTACTTTACTTTTATGTTAGTCTGTAAAATCCACTTTTACCAACTATACAGGGGAAAACCCAGCCAGCCGTCCTTTTCAACACAATGTTCAGAAAGAAATAGTCAATCACAGTAAACTCATGGCTGATGCTGTTTGAAAAGCGAGAAACGTTCCAGTAGAAACAGTTCAAAAACAGCCTTGAAGTAAAATCTTTATGAGTGATATGAAAAGCTTACAGAGCTGTTCCTGAATGAAAATCGAGTCTGGTCTGTGTAGGTGAGGTTGTGTGTCTCTCTCTACTTCAGCACGGTGATCTTTATACATCAGTTTCATAGTAGCTTCATAGTATTTGATGGTTCGACAGATTGTTCTCAGAGTTTATGATGCTTCCCGCGATCAGACTGCGCTGCTCATATGCACGATCAGAGTCAAGCAGTCAGCTGATACAGGTAGCACACACGCAGATTACAGACAAGGACAGACACGGATGATCTCCAACATGGTAACTTTACAAAGACAAAACGTTCTTTAGGTTCTTTAATTTTACTTCTGGAACTACCATCACAGATCAGTGCTTCTTCTAGCATCTAACTTACCTGCCTTATTACCCCACTTGTCTGACTGTCACCTCACTGATCCCTTTCTTTGCCACTATACACCCTTTAACTGCTGCTGCACTCAGCACTTTAATATAAGACACATACTTCGCACAATATAAGGTTTACAGGTATGACTGTGTGTGTGTGTGTGTGTGTGTGTGTGTGTGTGTGTGTGAGAGTGAGTGATGGTAGGAATGCATGTTTTATTTTATTTTATTTTATTTTTATTTTATTTACTACATGTAAATGTTTGTCTGATACTGTGCACTGTGAGCTCCTGTAACCAAAACCAAATTCCTTGTATGTTTAAGCAAACCTGGCCAATAAAGCTCGATTCTGATTCTGGAGCAGTCGTGGGCTGAAGGTCGGGAACCAGCCTTGTAAAAGGAAGGCCGCCAGTTCGATCCCCTGAGCTGTCAGGACATGACTGAAGTGCCCTTGAGCAAGGCACCTAACCCCCAACTGCTGCCTGGGCGCTGTGGATAGGGCTGCCCACTACTCCGGGCAAGTGTACTCACTGCCCCCTAGTGTGTGTGTGTTCACTAGTGTGCATATATGTGGGTGTTTCACTGCATGGATGGGTTAAATGCGAAGGTGTAATTGGCCAATTCACAGTTGGCCAATGGTTCTGATGAGTAAGTAATGTGATTTTTTCTCTCTGTTGGTCCAGTCATTCTGAAATTTTGGCACAATGTAAAGAGTAGCTGCTCTGCTCAAATAATACAGAATGACAGCAATGATATATGGGGTGCATCTCCAAACCCCTAACTGATGTCTCTTCGATTCTTCTGTCCTCCGTCCTTCAGCCTGTGACCCAGAAATTAATCAAAATCCACCATCTTTAAGAACGTATCGGTTCTTTAACTATGCTTGGAGAAACTGAGGAGAGAGGAGGCTCTCAGTGCGAGAAGACACGCATGCATCCTGCATCCTATTCCCTTAAAAAGGATGGTTCTTCAAGGGTTCTTCAGTAAAGAAAACGGTTCTCTATAGAACGATGAATACTCAAAGAACCCTTTGCATGATCAAATGGTTCTTTGCATCATGGAAGGGTTTTTAAGAATGATGGTGAATGTACTGTAGATGGTTCTATATAGAACTTTTTTGAAAAAGGTTCTAGATTGCACCAAAAAGCGTTTTTTTATTATTACAATGTCTAGCCTATAACAATAGAAGAACCCTTTTTGGTGCTATATAGAACCGTCTACAGCACATTCTCCATCAATCTGAAGAGCGCTTTAATCATGAATTTGAGTGTTCATGGTTTTATATAGAACAGTTTTCTTTACTGAAGAACCCTTGAAGAACCATAATTTTTAAGCGTGTATGTCCTCCGTGGAAGTTGCCTCCAAACTATTTTAATTAGGGTGGGGGAGGATACTGAGAAAGTTTAATGGAAGTTAATTAAATTGTTGATGAATTTGAATTTCATTAAAACAGGCTGATGTGAAAAGTGAGTTGATAATAGGTTATAATTGTTTAATATGGGCAGATCCTTTAAGCCAAGTAGCAGCTGATGAAAGTGACAGCTGAGCGAAGGACGTCTCATTTGGTGTACATGTTTGGATTCCTCCCTCTTCCCATCTTATCCATGCATCTCATCCTCGTGTCCTGAGGAGACATGAGGAAAAGAATGGCTGTGTTTACATGCAAAGATTTTTGCCAATCTGATTGAATACATTCCGATTATAGATGAAGACTGAGGTGTTTATGTTCACTCTGCTCAACAATCTGATGAAAAACCTCTGTTTACATGCACACCACAAGTAATCCGATCCAAAATGACACGCATGTGTAGAGTAACACTTAGTGTAGGCGTTACCATGACAACCAGCATCAAATGAGTCCAGTCAGAGTGAGACGAGCAGCAGTGAGCGGTGCTTGTGTTTTTAATTACTTTAAAATGATGTCAGACTCAGGAAAACGTCCTTCACGTGTCCTTATTAAAGAAGGCCGAGAGGAAGACGTTGTGTTCTGAGACACATAAGCTGGACGTCCGTCCCACCGCCGTCTTTTAAAGCTCAGAGCGTAAACTTCGTCTCCTCTGCAGACCAGTTTCTGCTCCGCCATGTTGAACGTTATAAACTTTCACTATGACGCGACGAACGTGATAAGAACGGACTTAAACTTTCCGATAGGGAATGTAATCAGATACAGACGTTTACATGGTTATTATTCTTCTATTTAATGGATTATTTACAGGATTACCCACCTCGTTCACTCGGATAGAAATTGTATTCTGAGTGGTCTCAATCTAGGGGTCTATTCTATTCCAATTCAGCTATTAGTTATTAACTGATTATTGCACTGTAGAAAGTGGCTCGTCAGATCTACTTCATGTGGTAACAAGTAAATGAACTAGTTCTATTCAACCTAAATAAATACTTTGAATGAATGATTCTTTCAATCAATGTAGTATTTTAAGTTGAATAAGACTAGTTCAATTACTTGTTACCACATGAAGTAATTTTTAAAGTAGATCAGACGAGCCACTTTCTACAGTGTAGGCTGCATGTAAACGTGGCTGATGCGAGGAAAGGAAATGAGAATGAACAGTTAAAGATATGAGCATCACCCACAGAGGCAGGTTATGCTTTAAATGCATTGCACATCGGTTATTTTGTTTGTGTAAAGACATACAAGTAACACGACACAGTTCATCTCAAGTCAGGAGCTGTAATCTGAGTGCAGGAACTCAAACTGAAAGCTGAAGTTGCTCTTTTTTGTTATTCAAAAAGGTAATCACATTACTGTCATGTGTTACTTTGTACTGCGTTACTCCCAACACTGATGCTGACAGCTATACAGTACAGCAGACTCATTCCCCGTCCTCCCTAGAGAGCAAGCGCTGTATAGATGTGTTTGATTTCCAAAAGTGCACACAAACCAGCCCCGCTCACCTCGTCCCTGGGGAGCCCAGCTCACGCACACACGAGCAGCAGCGTGATTGACTGAAGGGGTAATGACTGCAGGCTGTACGTTTTGTGTATGGTGAGTTTGATGGAGCAGATCTGATGGGCTGAATTAATATTAAATGATTTGGCTGTCTCTCATCTTGCCCTGCTGTAATTCCACACCGCTGCAATATTAACGAGTATCTCTCTGGCGCTCGCTCTTTACTCATTACACAGCTGCTCGGCTGAAAAGTGATGTGAGCCCTGCTGCTGGAAATGGCTGAGTATTGCTGTTTTATTGGCTTTGCTTCATGTTCTCTGTAGGCTTTGATGCGCTAATGCGCAGCAGGCTGCTGAATTACTGAAGCTCTGATGCAGTAATGTGATACTGTGTGTGTTTGAGTGGTCAGTAGAGAGCCTTCGTAGACTAAATGTTCTTACTGATGTTTGTTCATATGTAATCAGATTGTGTTCAAAGCTTGCAGTTCCTCAGCCATAGAAACCCATTTTGGAACCAACAGGACCCTCACTGTCCTCCCCTCGTGTAGTGAGAAGTGATTTGGGAATTAAGGGAATTTTTATTTTTTATTTTTAATATTTTTTCTTCCACACTAGCTATGTTTCCATTGACCTATTGCTCAATTTGCAAGCAATGAAATGAAAATATGCAAAAAAAAAATTGCAATACTTACTGCCCAGCAGCTTGTTTCCATCATATGTTTTGCAATAAAAATTCTGCAAATATATATATATATATTGTTTTTCACTGCAGTCGTCCGCTTGAGGGAGACAATATTATAGTAAAATACTGACCATGTTTGCGATAATCGCATATACAGATTAAACCAGTTATAATAGTCTTTTTAGCAGCGGTTAAACCGGCGAAGATTTGTTATTTTTGAGTTAATGTAATGTGAGACATGGATTCAAGCATATCAGACAATGTTGACAATATATAGTCCCAGAATTTGCTCATCTCAATCTCAATCTCAGTGCAATCCCAAAACATGCAGGAAAGTGCCAACAGGATCTGCTTTACAAACAGTACAATAAGGTGTAGGAACCCTGCCCCTCATAGCCTACTAAAAAGGACATTTTGTGTATTTTATTTTCTTTTTTATTTTATTTTATTTACTTTTTAACTTTTTTTTTCATTTTCAGCAAAACTTACATGAGAGATGATGTTTCTCTGCCATATAGAGCTGTTTGAGCTCTTCCCATTTAGAAAGGCTGTAGTCTTTTCGGGACATCTCTCTCTGTTAGAGTGGAAATGTATCAGCATTCCTTTTAAAAGTGCTCTCATCTCCTCCTCAGTGCAGCTCTACCTCTCCAGCAAGCTGTTTGAGTATATTGTGCTTCTTGTAAGGGTATGTAAGGGGAATTTGTCACATACCACTACATTTATGCAAAAATGTGCTATTCTTTCCAAAAAAAAAAAAATCCAAAATAGGATTTTGTAACATGTCAGGTGTTCACAAACACCTTTTTTCACCAAACAACTTTTTTCTCTAAAGCAGAGCTAAAAAGTTTCGTCAGCATTCGCTCATTCAACTGTGCCACTGCTCAAAATCTCAACAGTCGTGGACGTATGAGTTAGCTCCCATTTTATGAACAATTCGACCAAAGCAGTTTGTTTAGCACAGTGAGGCTAAATGCAATTAAAGAGGATTTTCTCTGATTTTTCAAAATTTCTACATAATTCAACTGTTACAATATAAACAGTTCTGACAGTAGAACAGCGCAGTTTACATTAAGCCACTCTGAATGACTTTCTTATATATTAATAAATGAATAACGAAGAAATTTCGAAAATTTAATGGAATTTCCCTTTAACTCCTTAAATAGCCATAGATCACCGTTGGGCCCAAAGCTTTATTATACACTTCTATAACCTAAGAATACCTCAGCCAGTTTGCATTGAAGTCCCTGTAGTTACTGAATAATAGGTCTTAGTATGTAATAAACCTGGCGTTTTAAGGGGTTAAATAATCACGCAAAAAAGTGACATCTTGTTGGGCTTGACCAGGGTTTGGCAACCCAAATTGTAGAGCCATTTTGTCCTTTCAATAAAAATCAATCCACCTTGGGAGCCACAATATTTTATGTCCATTTTACCATCTTGGTTGTAAATAAGTCTCAGTATGTGCTGATGTTCTAATATAGGCAAAAAAAATAATATAAATGAAAACTTACTTTGCTCTGCTTTAAGCTTCAGCTCAGCTATAGCTGCTTTTCTCGCATCTCCAGCAGGAAACACTTCCTCAAAAGTAGAACAGTTTCTCATAAAATGTCTCTCAAGGTTTGATCTTTTACAAGGCTGAAGTCGCTTCTCTTTCGCCAGCTTCTTGTTCGAATTTTCCTGTTCCACCTTAAATGGTGGCACCAGAGTGTAACTGTTGCATCATTTAAGGTGGAACGGAAAAATTCAAACAATAAGCTGGCGAATATGAATCTGACTTCAGCCTCGCGACTTTTTTGACTTTTGACAGTTTCTCCTTGCAGATTAAACGTATCAGGAAACCAGCTGGAGTGATTATAAATGCAAATAAGTCCATTCGTCTCTAAATTATTGATGCTACTAGCTAGGCGAGATTGTTATCGTTTCTATGGTGACCAGCAGTCTGCGGGCCAACCTTCAGGGTTAAAGGCTGAATTAGCAATCATAGGCTACATTAACTGCAGCGTTATTGTTAAAACTGTGTTGAACGATCAGCAGAGCTTTATTTTACTGTAAAGGAGGATTATTTTATTATTACCTACAAATCTAATTCTGCTGTGGAGCCGCAACAGGGCAGTAAAAGAGCCACCTGCGGCTCCGGAGCCACATGTTGCCGACTGTAGGGCCAAGTTAAAAGCGCACAGTATTTCTGGATGCCTTAATCACCATTTATGAACTGAATGTTGAGTTTATTGAAATCTTTAGCTGAAACGAACAGGTTTGGTAAATTGAATTGGACTTCTACTCTCATCATTCTTATCTGAAGGAGAACTGAAGGGCAGTGGGCAGGAAAAGGAGGGGGAGGGGGAGGGCTGGACAGTGTTTTAGTAAATACAGGCTTGGCTTCGAGCGCAGTAACTGAATCTCCACAGTATAATGGAGTCTGTGGCACACACACACACACACACACACACACACACGCATAAGCACACAGTCATTAGGAAGAGCTCTCTCTCCTGCACTTTAGTGAATCAATCAGCAGAAGTGCTGTGAATTGTGGGAGCGCTCGTCCTGCCCCTCCTCCAAACACTCCCTCGTTCATCTCACTTCACATCTTCTGTCACAGCTGTCACGCTTTATTAATATTCACTGTAAACACCGCACCTCAACAACAAGGCTGCGATTATTCAATTTTCGGCTTGTCTTCTGCTGCTGTTCTCGGTGCGCGTGAGCGTGTAGTTGAGACCTTCTCTTCTCCTTTCATTGTGTCGTACGGATGTGTAAGCTGTGAAACGTAGTTACTGAATTAATGAATAGATGAATAAGCGTGAGAATTAAGAACAGATAACCGCATAACAGTAATTACCGGTGAATGATCTGATTACCTCTCCCTCTCACACAGAGCTCATTAGTTGATTAAGTCATGGATTCATCAAGTGATTGAGCCGCTGTCTGATCTCTTTATTTCAACGCTGTTTCAGGCACCTGTCACGGTCCAAACTGAAGGAGCTGATCCGAATCGCGCGGCCTTTCATCAAACGAGCCTGCGTGGTCTCTGTATACGTAAGTGTTTTCATTATAATATTGCTTTGCATATTTATGTGAACTAGTGAAGCGCCAGAATTAAAATTCCTGGCTGAACCAAGACCAACATTCAAGACACAGCTGGTCAAAACCATAAAAAAAAGGTTTTTGTTTTGTGTTTTAAATTTGCTGTTGTATTTATGTTTTTGAATCAACATACAAAACATGAAAATGACATGATAGTAATGAAAATGTACTTTTATTATTGATAAAATCTGCTTTTAATAGGACAAAACTGAACTGAAAAAAACATAAAATAAACATAGTATTATATGTAAATGATATAGTATGTTACAGCACGTAATCCAACAGAGTACTTTGGTCGACTAAAGCAATGAATTCCTTTATGTTTTTTATTTTACTTTGAACTTTTACTTTGTCATTTGTGAAATATTTTTCCATAATTTTAGAAGCTGAGGCTATAGATGACGTTGGTGTGCTAGTGGACACTGGTGTGAGCACTGTCATAAGTGCTCTACTGGTATGCCACAAATTCAAAAAGCTCAGTTAGCACGACATAAACACTGTAAACCACGCTAACGCTGTCTTCTTTACTCAAAAAGTCAATGATATTTCAGTTACATTTCAAATGAAAACACAGCAGATCCTTGATCACCTCTCACTATCTAGAGCAGGTGATTTGTTAAGTATAAGATTTTGACACTTTGTTGTAGTCCTGTTGAATCTTTTGTATTTTTCAGCCAAATTTTTTACCTTTTTTTTCTTTCAGCCAAAAACTGAAAGTGCCATTTTTGCTTATTTTCAGCCAAAATGTTTTGGTGGCAGAAATTTCGGTGCACCCCTAATATGAACAGTTACACTTATTTATATGAACATTTTTATGTTCGTTTCTGTTTTTTTCTGTAGGTGCTGTTGATCCTCTCTGCTCGCTTGTGGCTGATGGGCGGCTCAATGCCTCTGTTCTCAGAGCAGGACAATCCTGCCTCCTTCTCACCCTTCCTCCTCACCAGGCAAGCCTCGACAGTTCTGCCCATATTTATCTCCTCATACAGCGTAATTCAGCACCCATACCCTTACACAGCTTATCTAGAACACGTTTACTTACACATTTTTAGCTGGAACCCACATCCTCATCCCCAGAAACCCACAAACACCGTTTTTATTTGCCAAGATCAAGATGTACACATTTAATTTATCTTGGTGTAACGGTGGCAGGCGGAACCAGACACTTGCAGCAGAGGCTTGGATTAAGATCTTTAATAACAGTCGTAGAGCCAAAGCAGACAGTCGAAAACCAAAACGGCAAAACAAAACAACGCAGAAACAGCGAGAATCAGTCACAAACAGAAAACGGGTTATACACAGCTAAGCAATCAGAAACACCTGGGCGGCTCCGTTGGCAGACGTTCCAGCCAGGCCGAAGGGGGGCGTGACACTTGGTAAAGGAGGCAACATGAATTCTAACAAGACTCCAAAGTTGATTCATTATTTTGTATGATTCAGAGAATTCGTTGAATGCAAAAACGTGACTAAAGGAACTATTTACATAGTAACAAAAATAGGCAAAATAATAGGTAAATAGGTGATAGATAAAAATAATACACCAAGCTTATTTGTGGATTTTTGTTTTTTTTTATTATATATTGTTTTAATAAATTCTAATATAATTATAATAATACATAAAATGTAACATTAAAGTTACATTTATTTATAGTTTTTATTTCCAGTATGTTCCAGTTTTCAATTGTAGTAAACCTAACAAATAAATAGAAATTTGGCACTGAAATTAGCAGAAAAATACCATATTTAAGTGGGTTCTATGTAGAGCACATGTTAACTTGTATTCACTTAGAAAGTCAATAAAATATGTAATTTGACCAAGAATGTTCAAAGTCTTGCATACAGCTGTATTCTTATATAGGTTAACTAGATTCTATACAGTTTTGTGACTCACGTTCGTTTTATTTTTCGTTTTAGGTTCCTCACTTACTGTTACCTTCTGGCCTTCAATGCCTGGCTGCTACTGGCTCCCATAGTGCTCTGCTATGACTGGCAGGTAACATATTAACTTCCTGTCACATACACACTTGCTAGGAAAAATATAAATAAAAAATCATAAATAAAAAGGTTTGTGAAGAAACCAGACAAGCTCATACTTAAGTAAGCCATGATTATGTTAAAGGCTGTTAGCCCAAATGTAGCTGATTGGAGCTATGAAGCTAATGACATACATGTAAGCTTGTCGTATTTTGAATGATAAACAAGCCGTTTACATGAGTCGTGTAGATTTGATAGATAGATTTTTGGAAAGCCGGTAGAGAATTCTCTTACCTAGCCGCAGTTCACAGTAATTTATTTGGAAAATTCACAAATACAGTGTTATTTTTATGGGCCAACCACATCTCAGATTTTCCCAAAGAAGCAAGTACTCATTTGCCCTTATTTCGCCATATCGCCAAATGTTACAGCAGCAAATTTGTTTAAAAGTAAGCACTTTTATTCTGGTGTGTTGCTACATGATATTCTACAGTTCAGCTATCTAGCAATCTAACTTTGCTAACTTTGACAAAATCGACTTAATGGTGAAGTCAGCCGACATTAACGTTAACGCAGTCGAAAGTATTTGGGAGGACTCATTTAGCTAACGTACTTCAATGTGGGGTCATAGTGACACTGATAAATGGTACATTTTCAGAAGAGAGCATGTTATTGCGAGTGGTGAACCAACACAATCAGAGACTGCTTCCCAAGTGGCGATGATCGGGGTCCAAGCACTCCGCATTATAGGACTTTTAGCAGAACACAAACAATGGGCAATTTTTTAAGAATGGCCTCTAGTGCTGTGGAAGTCCAAACACCTAGACAACAATACAATTTTTGACTTGCTGAACTAAATAATTCCACAATTTCTTTGGTCTCACTTAATTTGGATAGTCCACTATAGTCCCCTAAAGATTGTCTACAGGTGGTCAAATTGTTAACAATATCCACTGATACTCAATTAATTCTAAGCAGTGGTGGGTTAGGGTTAGGATTTGGACCAGAGTGAGGATTGGGTTTAGGTTTTGGGTCGAGGATAAGGTTAGGGTTAGGATTAGAGCCATTAGTAGATATTCATTAGTATTCTTTAGTAGATTATCTAGTTGAATGTAACTTGAAAGTAAATTAAGTATCTATAAAGCATCTAAAATGGACCATCCAAATAAAGTGTTACCATTTCTTTCCCTGTATTTTAGTCACCAGAATGCTTGATTTTCATGTTACAGTCACTAAATATTTGTCCTGGGTACAGTGCCCCCCAGTCCCCTCTACAAGGGGACCTTTTTCACTGCCTGTGAGTTGTGCTGTCTGTAGTGAACAACAGAATGTCAGAACCCATGAAAAGCAGATCTATTTCAGAATACTTAACAATGCAACACAGCTTTAGCAAAGTCTGTGAAGATTTAGGCACGCAATTAATGGCGTGATGCTAATTGGTGGGGTATGAGCCTCTATTATGTGTTAGCTACATTAGCTTTGTAGGTCCAGTGTCTCCAGTGTAAAACTAAAGAAGCAAACATTAGACAGTAACCCTGTCTTGGGTGTTCACCTGCTGTCGGGGGAAGGGGTGAAACTGTGTTTTTTGCTCATTTTGGAACTTCTTACCTGATTAGCTCTGATTGTGGTGGTTGCAGGTGGGCAGCATCCCTTTAGTGGAGTCTGTGTGTGACGCACGTAACATTGCTGCGTTGGTGTTGGCACTGGGCATGCTCGCTCTCTGCCTGCACTGTGTTACATCACTACAGGTGAGTAAAACAGTTTCTGGCACCACACATGTTGGAACATTAGAAAAACACAAACATTACACCTTTGGCACAATCCCCACCTTTATGCTTCTGGACTTCTGGGATTTTTTTTTTTACTCAGTATTTGTTGCCGTACTGAGTTTTAGGGATTTTCCACAGTGCCTGCGTAACAGAGAAGACAGAAAAAGCACAGAAATGAAAAACCATCATTTCATTTAGACACACATTATAGGAACTGTTGTTGGGTCATCAACCACAGCATGACTAAGGCTATGTTCACATTACAAGCCTCGTTGCTCAAATCCGTTTTTCGCTCAGATCCGATCTCTCTGACACGATGGTTCACATTCGTTTAGGTAAGTGATTCAAATCTGTCATTAATGTAATGAAATGAAATGACCCGCACGCGCACATCCTACTCAGTAACGTCACGTGAATGAATCACGTGCGTCATCAACAGCAAGCAAACGAACGAGCAGAACGAGCTTCGCTGTGAAGATAATTAACTGATCAGCTCTCAGCTTCATTATTAGAGCGAGACGAAGGAGAAAAAGGTGAGATGTGTTGCTTTTCCACCGTTTACAGGCTTTAACTTCTGTTCAGCGCTGTTGCCATGGTAACACTGAATGACGGCGCACACACAGTGGAAAAAAAAACGAAAGGAATTCCGATCTGAGCGTCACATTAAGGTCGCATGGCCACGAATCGGATACGTATCCGATCTAGGACCACATATGAAAGTGACTCAGGTCGGATTGTCCACACAGCTCTGAAAACATCAGATCTGAGTCACATTAGGGAAAAAAAAAATTCACTTCAACCTGGTAATGTGAACGTAGCCCATAATACAGATTTAGAAATTCAGCATTTCTGTGATTCGATATACCCTAAAACTGAGAAGAGATTGAATTTCACACATTGAATTTCAAAAGAAGAATAGATTATAAAACGTAGCATAAAATATAACATAAGAGAAACATCAATTAAAAGAATGTTTTATCCAGAGAGAAATAGAGAAAAATGATTTCAACAGGTTAACACGTTCCACAAACACACAAAACCTCACATACAGAGGCTTAACTAAGACAAAAGAAAAGATCTTAAAGAAGAAAAAGCTTAAAGATCACCAGGCTGGAGAGAAAGATAGTAGTGTGGGTGAGAGGACCCCCAAGTGTGCCCCCCCCACCACCACCAACACACACTTGACCAAAGCAGTTATAGCTTTATGCAAATTATATGTAAATGTGATAGTCTGCATATACAATTGCAGAAATGGATTAGACATAGCAGTGCTGCTGGAGTTTTTAAAACACCTCATTGTCACTGCTGGACTGAGAATAGTCCACCAACCAAAAATATCCAGCCTACAGTGTCCTGTGGGCAGCGTCCTCTGACCACTGATGAATAACTAGAGGATGACCAACACAAACTGTGCAGCACCAGATGAGCTATCATCTCTGACTTTACATCTACAAGGTGGACCAACAAGGTAGGAGTGTCTAATAGAGTGGACAGTGAGTGGACACAGTGTTTAAAAACTCCAGCAGCACGGCCGTGTCTGATCCACTCAGACCAGCGCAACACACACTAACACACCACCACCACGTCAGTGTTACTGCAGTGCTGAGAATGATCCGCTACCCAAATAGTACCTGCTCTGTGAGGGTCCATGGGGGTCCTGACCACTGAAGAACAGGGTAAAAGGGGGCTAACAAAGTATGCAGAGAAACAGATGGACTACAGTCTGTAACTGTAGAACTACAAAGTGCACCTATATAGTAAGTGGAGCTGATAAAATGGACAGTGAGCGTAGAAACAAGGAGGTGGTCATAATGTTATGCCTGATCGGTGTGTGTCCTTCTTTCTACTTAAGAAAATATTCTCTGTTACAAAGAGGCAAATTTGATCACAGGAGATAATCGTTGTCCCTTCACTGGGCAGTATAAACATGAGTTTATGAGCCACTGAGCTCCTCCTCATTAGCGAGTTTGTAGGAAATAGCAGTGGGGTCAGATTATTTCACACTCATCTCTCACACATACGAGGTGTGAAAAGTATTATTACAGTTAGTAACTATTTAAAGCCTTAAAGCCTGTATTTATCCTTTAACAAGGTCAATGAGATTGACTGCTTTTATCCCTCAAAGGGACTGAAAATCAAGAGATGTTCCATTCTAGCCTGCAACAGTTTAATGAAAGGCTTTAAAGGCAGTCAAGGGTACATTCTTGAAAACAAAGGTGCCAAAAGACACTTTTGATTCCCTAAAGAATCTTTGAGTGGATGGTTCTCTACAGATCCATTACAGTAAATGAATGTGAGTGTGAAGAACCTGCGGCTGTATCACAGAAACTTCCTATCTTTTTGTCTTTAGATCTGACAGGTCGAGATAAGATTTTTCACAAATCCATATTACAGAAGCAAATCTTATCTTGATTTAGGAATATTGTCTTATTTTACAGCATCTTGTCTCAAGTTAAGAAATCGTAACCCTGTACTGCCCGGTGTTGTCATATGGCAACAATTACTTTATCTTAGATTTACTGAAAAGCAGTAATATAAAATCTGTGTTTTCTTATTTAATTGTGGAAAAAGGGTCTTTTACTTTGAAAGGACAAATACTTCTTGACATCACCTGACCAGGATTTTTTATTATGATGTTGTAATTACCATACATTCCAAATACCAATTGAAATTGTATTAATTTCCAATATTTGTACGTTTCACTAAGTGTAAGTTGGATTTGTTTGTTGTTGTTTTCAATAAAAGGATGTTTTTAGAGAAAAATAAAATTTTATGGTGCTTTTTTTTTAGATTTTATGGTGCTATGGTACGATCACACGTTGTTGCCAAATGGCAACAATTTACCAAGTAACCCACTAATTTTTTAGAAATAAATATTTTAATAATTTCCATTATTTAAGCCATTTCAAATAACAAAAACACATTAAAACATTTGATCATGTTTAAATAATAATTCGTGCAGTAGAGGGTCAGCTTACTCAATCGAAGTCGACAATCAACTGTCATGTTTGTTACCTAGCAACCAACCATACATGCACAGCTAAAACGTAAACACGTAATCAAACTAATCAGGCTAGTTAGCCAGGCAGCTAACGTTAGCTACCATTACTGAGGTAGAAAAGGTCAAACAAAACTAAAGCATGATAAACTGAAAGAATTGGGTTATTTCTGTGGTTCGTTTTGTAGATTGTGTTACAGGTTTCATGTTGGGCGAGCTGCGGTGTGTGTGTATGAGTGTGTGTGTGTGTGTGTGTGTGTGTATGAGTGTGTGTGTGTGTGTGTGTGTGTGTGTGTGTGTGTGTGTGTGTGTGTGTGTGTGTGATGTACATTTGCATTCTAGCTGTGGATTTTTTTTTATCTGAGCAGTGATGGAAGAGTTGCCTGCCTATGCAAAACTGTCAGCTATCAGTCATCTTTGAACTGCTTTCAAAACGCAGCACAGCTGCTCAGAAGTGTGTGTGTGTGTGTGTGTGTGTGCGTGTGTGTGTGTGTGTGTGTGTGTAGCTGCTAGTGTTTTAATGCACGTTTTCTCTTCTGAGGTCCTGAGGGGACGTGCGTTCTAGCCCACTATCTGTAGTTAGCGGTGTTGTGGGGAAATGGTGGGTGTTCATAGTGTTTGGGTCTTGTTCTCTGATCAGCAGATCTCATATCCCCTGCTTGAATAATTCATACAGTGTGTCTGGCACAGGCTGTCAGACCAATGTCAGAAAGCTGCCAGTGGTTGTGTGTGTATGTGTGTGTGTGTGTGTGTGTGGATCTGACTCGTGACTGCTTGCTTTCATAAATACTTGCAGTATTTCAGTGATGGAAGAGTCAGATTTCACATTCTGATCATGATTTATCCACTGACTGATCATTCATCCTGTTATTTGTTTGTGGTTTAAAACACGGGAATAGAGTTTGATATCAGGTGGAATCACAACACTTGTTTCTTTTTCCAGCAGGAACGATTAAACATAAATGTATATTGTTATATATGTATTATTAGGGGAAAAAGCAAAAGAGAAAAAAAGGCAGAAAAAAACAAGCAAAAATGTTTGTTCCATTCACTTTCCTGTGTTGGTCAGCACAGGTGGGTTCAAACAGTTCGAGCAGCAGGGAATCAACAGTGAAAACCGTGGCTGTTTGGCTCTGTTTCAGAGTTTCAGTGAGCAGCATTAGACAGTGATTTGAAATCACTATCAAGAAAGAGTACAACACTCAAGAACTTCTGCAGTGCAGCTTTGATAGCCAGACACAGAAAGGAATGTCCCTGCGAGCAAGCAGCCATCTGTAACCGCATGCGTTTTGATTTTAATGATGAAAAAATTCACATTCAACAGAGCCAAAGAGAAAATCTATAAGTAAAACAGTATATATACGAGAGTAAAATCATATTTTAATAATAAAATCATAATATTTTGAGAATAAAGTCATAATATTTTAATAATAAAATCATAATATTTTAAGAATAAAGTCATAATATTTTGATAATAAATTCTTAATATTTTGAGAGTAAAGTCATAATATGTCAATAATAAAGTTGTAGAATTACGACATTAAAGTGGGATGTTACCAGAACATAAGGGTTTGCAAAAGGAAGGTAGCAACCTCCTCTTGTTAAAACGAGGGGCGTGGAGTTGGTAGAGTTATACTTTCATAACTATTTCTCCTATAAAGAAATACTCAGTCTTCTAGCACATCAGCACCAGAGTGTTATTAGAAATGGCTGCGAAAGAAACTGTGTATATTTACAATAAAGAACCAGACGGACAGGAAATTGTCTGTTTTGTTGAAGGAGAATCGCAGACACAGTACAGTAAAGTATGGCAAGTTTATTCTTGCAACTTCACAACTTTATTATCAAAATATTACAACTTTATACTCGAAATATTCAGTTTATTCTAAAAAAATACTTTATTTTCAAAATCCATTATTTACATTTTTTTACCAGTGGCCCTAAAACGCTGTTATACCATTCACTGTTGTTGAGGATGCTGTATTTTGTGGCTTATATTGTAGCCCACATACTGTAATAATCTTATTGAGATTATTTTATATAAACTGCTTTTATTTATTAATCAATTTATTTACTAAATTATTTTACTATGGATCACTTTAGCTCAGGGTGAAGTTTGAGACATGATGATATGTTTAATCATTGTGAGGTCAGTGATTTAAACCCCTAATGTTTGATATACAGCAGCCTCTTTATTAAAGCATATTCACTATATATAGATTGATAGAGACAGAATAAGGGAGACTGTAAAGGAGGAGAGCAGGAGAAACAGAGGAGCAGCGTGGCTTCTAGAAGGTTGCTGGCACTAGCTTGGCCTAGTGGCATTTTGGGATGGACTACAGATGACCTCTGTCTGTGCTGCCATGGCAACAGATGGTGGCGGGCCGAGGCAGAGGGATAATGCCAAAACTGTCTTTATCATCATCATCATCATTATCATTATTCGCAATATCCCAGCACTGCCCCTCTAATGGTGCACATAAAACATCAGGCTTTGTGTGTGTGTGTGTGTGTGTGTGTGTGGCTGTGGCTGTGGTCACATCACATTAATCCACATGTGTAACAGCAGCAGCTGTGTAGATCCTGATCTGACCCCTACGTCGCCATGCAGAGAGGGGATAGATTAGGTTCAGGAAGCCAAATCTATTCACCGGCCTGATCAGCGAGCCTCACTCACTCACCCCAGCAAACAGATCATCTGCATCCCTGCAGCTCAGTTCCACTGAACGCTGACCATTTGGCCCCATTAATCAAAACAGAATCAAAATCAGAATCTCCTAATCCTTGTAAATGTTGCTTTTTAATGTGTTTAGGCTTGTCAGTAGCCACATTTACATGCAGACTAATAATCCATTAATAATCTGACTAAAAGCTCAATTGGAGTACAACACGTCCATGTAAACACCTCAATCGGAATAGGCTGGTCTAGTTTAAGCCATTCAAAATATAATTTCTATCCGATTGAACGAGGTGGGTAATCCTGTAAATAATCTGTTAAATAGAAGAATAAGAACCATGTAAAAGCCTGTATCTGATTACATTCCCTATCAGAAAGTTTAAGTCCGTTCTGATCATGTTCGTCACGTCATAGTGACAGTTTATAACGTTCAACATGGCGGAGCAGAAACTGGTCTGCAGAGGAGACGAAGTTTATGCTCTGATCTTTAAAAGACGGCGGTGAGACGGACGTCCAGCTTATGTGTCTCAGAACACGACGTCTTCCTCTCGGCCTTCTTTAATAAGTATGCGTGAAGGACGTTTTCCTGAGTCTGACATCATTTTATAGTACCTAAAAACACAAGCACTGCTCACTGCTGCTCATCTCACTCTGACTGGACTCATGTGATGCTCGTTGCCATGGTAACGTATACACTAAGTGGTTGTCTACGCATGCATGTAATGTAAACTGAGATTCTCCATCAGATTGTTGAGTAGAGTGAGAATATAAACACCTCAGTCTTATTCTATGATCGGAATATATTTAATCATTGTATTAGTAATTAAGGAATGTCCTGAGTGTTTTTAGTTCACATATCCCATGTCTCTCTTATGTTTCATTATTTTTTCAGGTCCATTTATGATATTTATGTGGTTTTACGTAAAAAACGGTCGTCATTCATATTTACACAATTTTCCAGCCACTCTTGATCTCTTAGAATTAAACAGTGTTGTTACTGTATTTTTAAGACTGATATATCTAAATGAGCTCTGTTCTGATTGGCTGCCTTGTATTGTATCTCATTCAAAGAGCACTCAAAGCTGAAACTCTCCCTATATCAGCGGTCGGCAACCCAAATGTTAAGAAGAGCCATTTTGTCCTTTCAATAAAAGTCACACCACCTTGGGAGCCAAAATAGGCTGTAAATATGTCTCAGTATGTGCTGATGTGCTAGTATAGGCTAAAAATATAATGTAAACAAAAATGCAGACTTACTTTGCTCTGCTTTAAGCTTTAGCTTAGCTATAGCCGCTTTTCTCACATCTCCAGCAGGAAACTTTTCAGCAAAAGTAGAGTTTCTTGTAAAATGTTTGCTAACGTTCGACTTTTTATGAGGCTGAAGTCGCTTCTCATTCACCAGCTTCTTGTTCATATTTGCCAGAATGTAACTGCTGCACTATTTAAGGTGGAACGGGAGAATTCAAAAGAGAAGCTGGTGAACGAGAAGCTGGCTTCAGCCACATGACTTTTTAGTGTTTGACAGTTTCTCATTGCAGATTAAACATATCAGGAAACCAACTGAGTGCTTATAAATGCAAATAAGTCCATTCGTCTCCAAATTATCGATGTTCGTCTTAAATCTTTGTCTCTTCATTAGCTACTGGGCGACATTATTGTCTACATTGCTATGGTGACCCGCAGTCTTCAGTCTTCAGGCTTAGGCATGAACTCCTGCGTTTAAGACCATTTAGTGTTAAAACTGTGTTGAACGATCAGCAGAGCTTTATTTCACTGCTATTTTACCTAAATAACTAATTCTGCTGTGGAGCCACAACAGGGCAGTAAAAGAGCCGCACGTTGCTGACCCCTAAACTAAAACTTCAATGTGGATGGGCGGGGCTAAACCGCTGTAGGCTGATTAAAAAGATGTATGTAAATGTTTTGGGTTTTGTGACATCGCTAAAACATTGAATTCAAAACAGGCTGTTTTTACATTATAGCCTGTTAATAGCCAATAGAATATGTTAGTATTATTCTAAAGAGGTAATTCATTTAATCGATTATATTTATTTATTTATTTATTTATTTATTTATTTAAGTTTATTCCAGCAGTCATGACAGCCCTGCTTATTATTCTTAAATTTGAATGCTGGGCAAAGGGTGGAGCCCAATCTTCCAGTTACTATTTTGCGGGTTAAAACTTTCTGGCAGCAGGTTTGGGTGAAGTGTTCCTTTAAGCCCTGGGAGGACTGATGTAGCGTAGAGTGATCCATTTATGCATGTACTGATGTGCTGATCCGTTCATTTATGCATTCTCACCAGCTGCTTTTCAGAAGTGAAGACTTTCACACTTCCTGTGAGTCACGCCTCTGCGGAGAAGTCTCAGTGCCTTTTCCAGCTGGAACTTTTCATTTAAATGTTTAAAGAGAACAGAATATATTTTATCTGCTCATCTTCTGTACTGGAGCAGTGATGTAGTTACAGTTAAAATGGGGTTATCAGGGTTATTAGCTGATCACTAATTACTGATAATGACTGTGATATTATACCTGCACTGATTCTCTCTCACTCTCTCTCTCTCTCTCTCTCTCTCTCTCAAACTCACTCTGTTTTTCTCTTTTTTCTTTCTCTGTTTTCTTTATTTCTCTCACTGTTTTCCTTATATTTCTCTTTTTTCTTTCCTTCTTTCTATTACAATTTATTTTTTATTTCTCTGTCTTTCATTATTTCTGTCTTTCTATCCCTCTACCTCTCTTTCTTTGTTTGCTTTATTTCTCTTTATTTATCTCTTTATGTCACTCCTTTCTCCCTTTCTTCCCTTGTTTTCTTTATTTTTCCTCTTTCTTTCTCTCTATTTCTTTCTGTCTTCCTCTCTCTGTCTTCTTTATTACTTTCTCTCATTATCCTTTATTTCTCTCTATTCTCTCACTTTCTTTTTTCATGCTTTCTATTCTCTCTCTCTCTTTCTCTCTCTCTCTCTCTCTCTCTCTCTCTCTCTCTCTCTCTCTGTGTAGAAGATGGAGGGCAGGGAGGTGTTGGTGGGGATACTGTTCCTGGTGTTTCCTTTCATTCCAGCCACTAATCTGTTCTTCCGTGTGGGCTTCGTGGTGGCTGAGAGAGTCCTCTACATGCCCAGGTTTGTTGGTTTGTGTGACTGTAACCTGATCTTTCACCGAACAACGACAGTGAAACTCTTTTCATGTGTTTTATTGTTCCAGCCTGTGTTTTATTGTTGATTTATCTTTAGACCTCTCCACTTACAGAATAGATATCTTCTAAATGTCCCACTTCAGCTCATTTGGTCGATTACCTGCCTGTTTCTAAATGTCTCTGCTCTTCTGTCTGAGCTTCTGCTTTATAACCACAGTCCTTTGTAGCATCAGAATCAGAAGAGAACACTTTACTGTCTATTACAGAAAATGGAAATTTGTCTTTAGCACTGGCATCAAAACTACTACAGTGTACAAACAAACACCATAAAACTATAAATGAGATACGATTAGCCATAGATCTGTGAAAAAGCAGCAATGGTGATGACTCATTATGCATATGAAAAGACAACAATGAACAGCTTCACGACAAACAAAATGGACTTTGAATAAATAAGTGTACAGTAAGGGATTTCCTGAAGAAGCACATACCACATTTTACCAAACATAGCATCCCCTTGGAATTATAAGGTTCTATCTGAGATTTTTGTTAGTCACATATTCTTATTCCGTGACAACCTTAACATTATGTGTTTTTTGAGTTGTTTTCTTTATCTAGAAAAGCAAAAAGTTCTATCTCCAAAGTCAAACTCTAACTTAGTTCTATAAGGTTCTATCTGCAAGCAGATCAGCACTTTCAATACACACAAGAGGACCAATCAGGTTCTGCTCCTTGTCATGTTGCCACACTGCTCAGTGACTGTGGGAAAAGTTTATAAAACTTTATGAAACATGAAAACATGTTGCTGAAACACTACTTGTCTTCTTACAGCTCTTTAAAAAATCTTATTGTCTTAAATGTTATGAATATTAAGTCTTAAAGGTAATTAATTAGTATACATTTGCATTGGTGGGATCTTAATTAGAACATAAACAATAATTTCATTCGTTCATCCATGTCTTCTTTTTCTTCTTTCTTCCAAAAAAAGACATTTTGGTGCAGTAGAGTCAAAATTTCCGATATAAAACAAAACTTCATACCGCCTTTAGACTGACCAGCTACACTTACGTGCTGGGACAGTTTATTACAGTAGCTGGTTGCTGTCCAACCTGAAGGAAACTTTAATGGTTTCTGCCTAAAATATTTAGCACTGATCTTTATACTTAATCTGCAGTGCACTTTAGAATTAAAAAAAGGATGATTTGTCCAAAAATAAGAAATGTCATAAACAATACATTCATAATATAAATAAATGTATGAAAATGTTATAAGAAACATTGAATGTAACTGATACATATAAACACTCTGTTATAACACTAACTTTATGTTCTAAAATAAATCACAACTAAACTGTTTGGGTTTCTTGAAAATCATCGCTTCTTTTCATGTTTCTCCAGATAGAACTTTATAATTCCAAGCAGGAAGTGAGGTTTTAGGATTAGAAGGTTCTGCATTTGACCTGTTCCAAAAAACCCATTTACAAATCTGACAGGATTTTGATATTTTACATTTACAATATATTTAAGATGTCAGTCATTTTCATGTGTGAAAGAGACATTTTCCACTTATCAGTTTTGCTATTTAGAATGCAAAATCTTTGAAGCTCAATATCTCAAAACTGCTCAGAACACAGACAGAACCCAATAATTCCAAGGGGACAATGCATTTCAGTACATTTTACCAAGTCTTACCCATGTTTCACTCGTGCTGCTCTCACAGCCGGCACTCAAAGGCTTTTCTCTCTCTGTGAAAATGATTCTAAGCGCGTATTGGAAAAAGCTTTTTAGATGTGTCCTAGCCCATCTCCTTTACTGCTGTTCTTTGCTCTACAGGGATTTTTTTTGCTGCCTAGTCCTGCATGAATTCAGGCTTTTGGCTTTAGCACTCATCCCTCTTTTCTCCCTCCCTTCCTCCCTCCCTCTAGCCCCTCCACTGCAGGGATAACACACTGCTGATAGCAGAGCCTAATCTGGCTCCACTGGGCTGTGTTTCTGTGCTTCCCAGGAAAGAAAAAAACATGTAGCTTAGTGAAAGAGAAGTTCTCAGCCTCTTCCATTAGGGCACCGTTAATCTCCAGCTATGTTCTGTTTGCATGTGTGTGTAAATATGCGTAATTGTGACTAAGTGTAACAATTACACAGTCATTTAAACAGTGAGCCGTGACATTTAATGAAAGGTCATTGGACGATTTTCTCATTGACGGTGATGGTAGCGATGACCCTGAAACACGGTCTCACTCACACAGGGTAACATCCTCCCTGAGGACATGATTGCTAATGAGGGATTTCTGCTGAGGGTATTTTATGATAGCCTTTGGTAGGGTCAAGCTGGCACTTTAACTGCCATTAGTGAAATTGTACACCCCAACAGTTACTGCTGATTATTCTACAGATCAGACCAGAGCTGTGGTCATTTGGACTGAGAGGGCATACAGTGGCCACACACAGATATTCTGTCAATATCTTCTCATTCTATTCCTTACTCTTTCTTTGTATCGCTCTCTGCTGTGGGTAAGGCCCGTTTCGCACATGCTACCTCTGCTATGACCACTACAGCTCTCACACACTGGCCATTCATTCATGCAGCATTAGATCTGCAGAGCAATGCGGCAAAACGGTTCAGCAGACACCGTTTGGATAAATAGTTAAATCAGTTACTTTACTCAGTAAAAACATATTTAAGATGAGCACAGTACATTTGTTTACACTGGACAGCTCTCTGACTTATTAGACCTGCTACTAAATCTGTATACAGCTCAAAATGTTTTTATTTGTATTTCTTTTGATAACAGCCATGAATTGCACTAAAATTTGCATTGTTAAGGTTTTGTTAGGTTTTCTGTTTCCTATTCCTTGATTTTCATAGCTTATGTAAATGTATCTTGTTGCTGGCATGTATTTTATTGATATTCAAGGATCCATAAGAGGTCATAAACAGATATCCAGTTAACTGCAGAGAAGAAAAAACAAAAATCATATTTCGTCTGGAATTAATGTAGATCTTTGACTTACCTTTTTAGGTGACAGCACCGGTGTTGCACAAAAACATGCAGAAGAATTCATTTCAAATAATGTCTTATTATTAAAAATAACCAAGGGAAATTGTTAGTCATTGGACGATTTATCAATGGTAGTTTGTCAAAGAAATATATTTAACTTCATTGTTTCCAGAGAAGCAAAGTATAAAATAATGCTCTCACGAATGCAAGCAAAACTTTCATGTTTTACAGTTAAAGCATAAAATACAACCCCATTTCCAAAAACGTTGGGATGCTCTGCAAAATATAAATAAAAACAAAATGCAATGATGTGCAAATCATTTCAACCCTATATTTAAATGAAGACAGTACACAGACAACATATCAATTGTTGAAACTGAGAACTTTTATTGTTTTTTTTTGAAAATATGTGCCCATTTTGAATTTGATGCCAGCAACACTTTTCAAAAAAGTTGGAATAGGGGCAACAAAAGACTGGCGAAGTTGTGTAATGCTTAAAAAAAACAGCTGGTGGAAAATCTTATAACTAATTAGCTTAATGGGCAACAGGTCAGTAACATGATTGGGTATAAAAAAGCATCACAGAGAGGCTGAGTCTATCAGAAGTAAAGATGGGGAGGGGTTCACCGCTCTGTGATAGACTGCATGAGCAAATAGTGCAACAATTCAAGAATAAAGTTTCTGAACATAAAATAGCAAAGAACTTTTGCTTTTCATCATCTACGGTACATAAAAACATTAAAAGATTCAGAGAATCTGGAGAAATCTCTGTATGCAAGGCCGAAAACCAGTATTAGCTGACTGTGATCTTCAGGACCTCAGGCAGCACTGCATTAAAACAGACATGATTCTGTAGTGGAAGTCACTGCATGGGCTCAGAAACACTTCTGAAAACCGCTGTGAACACAGTTTGTCACTGCATCTACAAATGCAAGTTAAAACTCTACCATGCAAAGACGAAACCATAAACAGGATTCAGAAACGCTGCCACCTTCTCTGGGCCCAAGCTCAATCAAGATGGACTGATCAAATCAAATTTGAAATTTGACATCATGGATGCTGCGTCCTCCAGGCTAAAGAGGAGAGGGACCATGCAGCTTGTTGTCAGCGCACAGTTCAAAAGCCAGCATCAGTGATGGTATGAGGGTGCATTAGTGCACATGGCATTGGGAACTTGCACATCTGTGAAGGGACCATTAATGCTGAATGATATATACAGGTTTTGCAGCTCCATATTCTGCCATCCAGACAATGCTAAACTATATCAGGCAAGAATAGGAAAACAGTTCACTTTCAAAACTGCATAAGTTGGTGTCCTCAGTTCCCAAATGCTTACAGATTGTTTTTAAAAAAAGAGGTGATAGAACACAGCGGTAAACATGCACCTGTCCCAACTTTTTTGAAATGTGGTGCTGATATCAAATTCAAAATGCACATATGTTTTTCAAAAAACAACAAAATTTCTCAGTTTTAACATTTAATATCTTGACTTTGCACTAAATTAAATGTATGGTTTAAATGATTTGCACATCATTACATTCTGTTTATATTTACATTTTGTACAACGTCCAAACTTTTTTGGAAACAGGGTTGTACATAAATTGTTTGTATTTAGATTTTTCCGTCATCCCGTGATTAAAGGCACCGAATACTGGCACCTCAAACAGTTAACCAAGTACTTGAGTACCTGTGCACATCCCTGATGGGTAACTGTCCCATGGGAGAGTACTCTAACCTTCTAAAGATAAGGATTGCTAAACAGTTCTTGATTTGGATTGGTGTAGAACCTTTACATTATGTGAAAAAAGATTATTTACACTTGCACATCTCATTAAAACAAAAACTTAAAAGAAACACTGAATGGTAGATTAGTGGACCAAAGTGGTTCTTCTGGCACCTTTATTTTGAAGAGTGTAAGTAAAAAACCCATAACTCAGTATTACCAAGAGTACATAACGGTTTGTGGGTGTTTCTGGACTTGAATGCAGACCTGACCTCTGGATCTGCAGGGCAGTGTGGCCGGACCTCTAGAGCATGCGTTAGTTTTAGCGTGGGTGAGATGTAGGTGTCGCCGAGGAAAGGGAGGAGGAGCCTTTCAAATATAAGTATCCTGCCGAGGAAAGAGGAAAGGCGGGGTAAGAGAAGAAAATGCGGAGACATCTAGTTGGGAGGGATTTAGAGTGAGGCCTGTAAGGAATGGTACTAGCATTTTATTTTGAGAGTCCAGTGCTAATGCCCATCTTGTCATTAACTGATTAACATTAAATATAATTTTAATCTAAGTACTGTGCAGAAGTCAGAGACCATCCTTCATTTATGTAATTTTCAGTCAAAATGGCCATTTAAGTACAAGTTATTGATAATAATGACATTTTTTCAGTATCTGTTCTGTCCATGCTTTATCTTTATTATAGCTTCCATTCCTTTCAGCAGACTTACTTTCAGTTTTTCAAAGAACTCTGCAGGGAAATTTTTCCACAAGTGGGAATGGGATGTACACTCTCAGAAATAAAGATTCTAAAGAAACTTTCACTGGGGCAGTACACCTCTTATCACTGGGGTGGGACCCTCAAGGGTACATCTCAGTACCTTTAGTCAGGGAACATAACTGAACCCTAATCCATTGAAATTATATTGTCTAAGCTGTACTGACTCCACACACCCCGTCTCGTCTCCAGGACTTTTATTTTACTGTTCTCTTTTAAAACATTACACAACTGGACCTTAACACCACTGTTTCATCTTTGATGGAACATTTACATTGTTTGTACCTTGATGAATCAAAAATGTACCTGCACAGAACCTTTATCTCTAACAGTGTATGTCTGGTTGTTTTCTGGTTGGCCCACCCTCTATCTCCATGGTTACAGAGGGTATGAAGATGATTGGACAGCGTCAAGCTCAAACTCAGTCTTAGAAGTTGGTTGCATTTTCTGCTTCTCACGATCCAAGCAACCCAAACACATTCAGTGATGTTGAGGTCTGGACTCTGGGGTGGTCAGTCCATTGTTCAGCTTCTTTGTTCGATGTGTCCGTCTCCTTTTCTCAGTGAGGTTCTTCTTAACAGCTACACATCCTTTCAGACCCATAGCGCTGAGTCGTCTTCTCACAGGGGAAGGATGGACAGAAACACCTGTGGATGTTTTCATGGAAATATAATACATACATAAATTAAGGGGGGTCTCTGACTATTGCACAGTAATTTAACGTAACATTTTCCTCATCCCAACACCTAATCCTGGCTGTAAGGTATAGGTCAGGGGTCAGCAACCCAAAATGTTAAGAAGAGCCATTTCGTCAAGTTTTAACAGAAATCTAACCACCTTGGGAGCCTCAACATTTTATGTCCATTTTATTGAAGTAACGTTTCACCATCTTGGCTGTAAATATGCGTCAGTATGTGCTGATGTCCTAGTATAGACAAAAAAAATAATATAAATGAAAACACAGACTTACTTTTCTCTGCTTTAAGCTTTAGCTCAGCTATAGCCACTTTTCTCACATCTCTGGCAGGAAACTTTTTCACAAAAGTAGAACAGTTTCTTGTAAAATCTCTTGTAAAGTCTCTTAATGTTTGACTTTTTACAAGGCTAAAGTCAGCTTGTCAATAGCCAGCTTCTTGTTCGAGTTCTCCCTTTCCAACATTAGCTGCTGCCTGAGGCACCGGAATGTAGTTAGCTATGTGGCTAACTGTTGCACCATTTAAGGTGGAATGTAAAAATTTGAATAAGAAGCTGGCGAACGAGAAGCTGACTTCAGCTTCACGACTTTTTAGTGTTTGATAGTTTCTTGTAGCAGATTAAACGTATCAGGAAACCAGCTGGAGTGATTATAAATGCAAATAATTTGTCTCCAAGTTATCAATGTTTGTCTTAAATCTTTCTCTTTGCCTTTTCGGTAGCGGCTAGCTAGGCAAGATTGTTGTCTGCATTGCTATGGTGACCAGTAGTCTGTGCACCAACCTTCAGGGTTAAAGGGTGAATAAACATAGTTCTACATTAACTCCAGCGTTTAAGACCATTTATTGTTAAACTGCGTTGAACGATCAGCAGAGCTTTATTTTACTGCAAAGGTGGATTTTTTTACTTTCACCTGAAAATCTAATTCTGCTGTGGAGCCGCATGTTACTGACCCCTGTTATAGGGTAAGGCGCTTTGACTGCAGTGGTTTGTATATCTCTGTTATGGATTGTAACCACAAGCTGTAGTGAGTGGGATGTACGTCTGATTGTTTCCTGGTTGGCCTACCCTCTATCTCCATGGTTACAGAGGGTCTGAAGATAATCGGGCCGTGCCAGGATCCGATCATCAGTTTCCTCTTTCTGGAAACGCTGGCGGTTCCATAGATCTTCGCCCAGATCTCACAACCACAGATACTCTTCACACAGCGCAGCCTGCGCAGTCAGCTTGTTATCGAGGGTTAATGTGAGAGAAGGAGGTAGAAGTTGGAGGAGCCCCACTCATATATACTCTACTTTAATGAGCTCTGGTTTTACCCTCTAATGCCTCCATTTGATTAAGCAGCTGATAGTGAGAACTCATGCACACAGCTTCATGCTCTTTGAGGATTTTGCTGTTTTTATAGTATGGAGCCTCTTGTCTCTGACGGCTGCTCTGTTTCTGTAGACTGGAGACTAATGAGCTCATGAAGTTAAGATGTAGCTCTGTGTGGGTTTTCTGGTATCTCAAGTATTTGATTCTCTCAGCTGTTGCAAATGGTCAATTTTCAGCAGTGCAGGACCTGTTTTATATTATAAACGGGGTAATATCAGTGAGACGTGCCCAGCAGCTCACTGAAGATATCTCTCTCCCCGTATCTCTGCTGAGTTGTGCTAATATTTGAAGTCACCTTAATGTGCTGTGTAGAAGGATTTCACTCAATACAGCTCACATTCAATATGTAGTGTATCTGTAGAGTCACCTATAACATATTCATTTTGCCCTGTCTCTCTCTCGCACACACACACACACACACACACACACACACACACAAACACACACACACACACACACACACATACGCACACACGCACACACACACACACACACACACACACATACGCACACACACACACACACACACACACACACACACACTTTTTCCCTCTCTCTCATCCTCTATTTCTGCCTTTATTTGTTTGTCTCTCTCTTTCTAACACAAACACACACTTTATCTTCTTTCTCGTTTTCTTGTTTCATTGTCTTTTTCATCCTATTTCTGTCTTTCTTTCTTTTACTTCCTTCTTTCTTTTTTGTTTTCTTTCTTTCTTTCCTTCTTTTTCTTTTTCTTGTTTTCTTTCTTTCTTTTTTGTTTTCTTTCTTCGTTTCCTTCTTTGTCTTTCTTTCTTGTTTTCTTTTTTCTTTCTTTCTTTCATTCTTGCTTTCTTTCTTTTTCTTTCTGTCATTCTCTATTTTCTTTCTATTTCTCTCACATTCTCTATCTCATTCACTCTCACTTTCATCCGTCTCTGCCTCTCTCACACTTTATTTCTTTCTCTTTTAATTTGCTTTTTCGCTCTTTTTTTGTATCTCTCTCTCTGTCTCCCTGTCTTTCTTTCTTTCTCTCTTTCTCTCTGTCTTTTCTTTCTTTCTGCCTCTCTCTGTATCTCTCTCTCTGTCTCCCTGTCTTTCTTTCTTTCTCTCTTTCTCTTTGTCTTATTCTTTCTTTCTGCCTCTCTCTGTATCTCTCTTTCTTGTCTCTCTTATTCTTTTCCGTCCATCTCTCACTCTTTGAATGTCTTTCTCTGTCTCCCTCTCTTTCTTTCCTTCTCTCTCTCTTCTTTCTGTCTCTTTCTCTCTCTCCCTCTGTCTTTCTTTCTGCTGTCTCTCTTAATGTCTCATTTTCTTCTTTCCTTCTGTCTCTTATTCTCTTCCTTTTGGTCTCTTTCATTCTCTATGGCTTTATGTCTCTCTCTTTCACTGTCACTGTGTTTTTCTCTTTCTCTCATTCTCTTGTTCTTTCTGTCTTTCTTTGTTTCTCTTTCTCTCTGTCTCTCTCTTTCTTCTTTTCACGTTCTGTCTCTTTCTCTCCTGTTCTTTTTCTCTGCCTTTCTCGCTCTCTCTTTCTTGTCTCTCATTCTTTTCCATCAATCTCATTCTCTCTCCACCTCTGTCTCTCTCTCTCTCTCTCTCTCTCTCTCCCTTTTTGTCTTGCTGTGTTTCTCTGTGTCCCTCTCATTCTTCCTTTCTCCCTTTCTTCCTCATTTTCTCTCTGCCTCTAACTGTCTTTCTATTCTTTTCTGTCTCTCATTCTTTTCTGTCCATCTCTCATTGTATCTCTCTCTCCCACTCTTTAAATCTCCCTCTTTCTCTCTCTGTCTCTCTCTCTTTCCTGTCTTTTTTCTGTTCATCTCTCATTCTGTCTCTCTCTCCCACTCTTTGTATCTCTCTCTCTCTGTCTCTCTCTCTCTCTCTCTCTCTCTCTCTCTGCAGTATGGGTTACTGTATTCTGGTGGTCCATGGAGTGAACAGGCTGTGTGCCGTGGTGGGCCGCTGGGGTGCGGCTGCCCTCACCGTCTCCATGCTGCTGCTGCTCCTCCTCTTCTCCTGGAAGACTGTGCAGCAGAACGAGATCTGGCTGTCCCGCGAGGCTCTGTTCAGGTGAGCGTGTGACTGAAATATTGAGAGAGCTTTCGATTGATGTCAGTTTCTTTATCTTTCTCAAGGTTAGAACAGCACTGGAATAAAAAGTTCTATGTGTGAAATCTTTTTGCTTTTTGCTGCAGTATTTGAATCAGAGTTCTCAGGTTCTCTGTGCACGACGAGGACTTTGATATTTCCTGTTTTCTTTTGTTTCCCATTCTCTCAGTTCTGGCATTCAAACATTACCTCACAATGCTAAAGTTCACTACAACTATGCCAACTTCCTGAAGGACCGAGGACAAAACGAGCAGGCTATTCACCACTACAAAACAGCCCTCAGGTTAGCGCATGTGACTGTGTTTGTTTTGGACAGAGAAGTCTGTGGAGAGCCCTCAGGGCCATGTAGACCTTCAGAGAAGACCTAATGATTTGTGAGAACTAAAAAATACATGTTGGTAATTTTATTTCATTTATTTCATTCAGTTTTACGCTGACAAA
>NW_023494792.1:55720710-55845710 GCF_904425465.1 Colossoma macropomum | reverse complement strand
TGCCAAAGCTGTTAACAGTAAACATGTAAACACAAATAAGAGAAATACAGACAAATTGCAGAACACTGGAACTTATTTAAGGGATTATTAGTGATCAGTAAAGGAAAAGACTTATCTCTCTTTCTTGCTCTCTCTCTCTCTCTATCTATCTATCTATCTTATTTTTTCCCTAACCTTATCTCTTATACTCTCTCTTTCTCTTTTCTTCTTCTTCTCCATTTCTCTCTGCCCCTCCCGTTTCTTTTAATCTCTCCCCCTCCATCTCTCTCTCCCTCTCTCTCTCCCCCTCTCTCTCTTTCTTAATCTTTCTTTCTCTTTCTCTCTTTTTCTTCTTCTTCCACCCCATTTTCTCTCAATCTTTCTTTTTCTCTCTCTCCTTATCTCTTGTACTCTTGTATTCTTTTTCTTCCTCCTCATTTCTCTCTCCTCTCCCCCTCCGTCTCTCTCTTCCTCTTTCTCTCTCCCCCTCCCTCTCTCTTTCTTAATCTTCCTTTTCTCTCTCTCCTTGTCTCTTGTACCCTCTCTCTTTTTCTTTTTCTTCCTCCCCATTTCCCTCTCTCTTTTTTCTTCTTCTTCATCCCCATCTCTCTCTCTCTTTTTTCTTCTTCTTCTTCCCCATCTCTCTCTCTTTTTTCTTTTTCCTCCCTATCTCTCTCTCTTTTTTTCTTCTTCTTTCTCCCCATCTCTGTCTCTTTCTCTTTTTCTTCTTCTTCCTCCCCATCTTTCTCTTTCTCTCCTTTCTCTCTCTCTCTTTCTTCTTCTTCCTCCCCATATCTGTCTCTCTCTCTCTCTCTCTCTCTCTCTCCATATATATATATATATTCTCCCACAGCTTCATTTTCTTCCTTTTCTGTTTCTCTGTCCAGCTCTATTTGTAGGTCACTGTTTTAATGTTTTTCTGTTTCATATATCACTCCTGTGTGTTTGCATTGCGCCTGGTAGTCTCTGCCCAGACAGAGTTTATTATTTTTAGTCCTGTTCTGTCAGTTCTATTTCCTCAGCCATTAGTCCAACAATAGAAGCGACCTTTCTGAAGCGTGTGAATGTATTTTGTTGCAGAAGCGGTTAGCAGAAGCAAATGAGATTTACACAAAGGGCATTGAGAACTGCCCAGACAGTTCAGACCTCCACAACAACTACGGCGTGTTTCTGGTGGACACGGGTCAGTGGCACATCTCTTACATCATCTCACAGCACTCACGGTACTGCCGCAGTTGTCTCTGTGTAGTGCTGCACTACGTCAAACAGCATTTATGCATTTATAGTGTGTCTCAATGCTGAACTAATGTGTGTTTGATTGTGTAATACTATAAAAATATTATATAAAGTGTACAACCTCATTTCCAAAAAAGTTGGGACATTATGCAAAATGTAAATGAAAACTGAATGCAATAATAAACAAATCATTTAAACCCTATATTTAATTGAAAATAGTACAAAGACATATCATCAAAACATATCAAATGTTTAAACTGAGAAATGTTATTGTTTTTTGAAAAATATGTGACCATTTTAAATTTGATGCCAGCAACACGTTTCAAAAATGTTGGGACAGGAGCGTGTTTACCACTGTGTAGCATCGCCTTTTCTTTTAGCAACACTCTGTAAGCATTTGGGAACTGAGGAGACCAATTGCTGTAATTCTGAAAGTGAAATGATTTCCCATTCTTGCTTGATATAGGATTTCAGCTGCTCAACAGTTCGGGGTCTCCTGTATCGTATTTTTAATTTCATAATGCGCCAAATATTTTCGATGGGTGACAGGTCTGGACGGCAGCCAGGCCAGTTTAGCACCAGGACATTTTTACTACAGAGCCATGCTGTTGTAATGCGTGCAGAATGTGGTTTGACATTGTCTTGCTGAAGTAATCAAGGCCTTCCCTGAAAAAGACGTCGTCTGGATGGCAGCATATGTTGCTCCAAAGCCTGTATTTATTGTTTATCATTAATGGTGCCTTCACAGATGTGCCAGTCACCCATGCCATATGCAGTAATGCACCCCTGTGTCATCACAGATTCTGGCTTTTTGAACTGATAACAAGCTGGGTGGTCTTCAGCCTGGAGGACACAGTGTCCATGATTTCCAAAAAGAATTCCAAATCTCCGGACTACAGGACACTTTTCCGCTTCAGCTCAGTCCATCTTGAATGAGCTCAGGCCCAGAGAAGGTGGCGGCGTTTCTGTATCTTGTTTTTATATGCTTTCTTCTTTGCGTTTTACAGTTTTAACTTACATTTGTGGATGCAGTGATGAACTGTTTTCACAGACAGTGGTTTTCAGAAGTGTCCCTGAGTCATGTCTGTTTTTAATGCAGTGCTGCCTGAGGGCCCAAAGATCACAGCCAGCCAATATTGTTTTTCGGCCTTGTCCCTTGCGGACAGAGATTTCACTGGATTCTCTAAATCTTTTTTCTCTTCATGATATTATGTACAGTAGATGATGAAACACTCCAAGTTCTTTGTTATTTTAAGCTGAGAAACATTATTCTTGAACTGTTGCACTATTTGCTTACACAGTCTTTCACTGAGTGGTGAACCAATCATCTTCACTTCTGAAAGACTCAATCATATTACTGACCTTTGGTTTTTTTAGCATTACAGAACTTTACCAGTCCTTTGTTGCAGTGTCCTAAATTTTTTTAAACGTATTGCTGGCATCAAATTCAAAATGGGCAAATATTTTTCAAAAATGAACTAAATTTCTCAGTTTCAACATTTGATATGTTATCTTTGTACTATTTTCAATTAAATACATTTAATGATTTGCACATCATTTCATTCTGTTTTTATTTACATTTTGCACAGCGTCCCAACTTTTGGAAATGGGGTTGTGTTTTTACATGTTTATATGACACTAAGTGACTATCACTTACTGTTTATCTCACTCTCTCTCTCTTTCTCAGGTGATAGCGATGGAGCTGCCGTACATTACCAGCACGCTGTGCGTCTGAAGCCGTCTCACTATGTTGCCATGGTGAATCTTGCCCGTCTGCTGCGCTCCTCGAACGGCAGTACGGAGGCTGAGCTGTGGTATAAGCGGTAAGCTGATGAACTACAGCCCTCTTAGCAGCTCACAGTGTCAGTAATGTTCAGGTCTAAATTCAGTTCGCATCACTGCTGAACTGGAAACTTCTCAGCACGGCCCCATATTTAAGCCTGTGTGTGTGTGTGTGTGTATGCAGGGCACTGCAGGTGGTGCGTAAGGTGGATATCCTGACTCCTCTGGGAGCGCTGTATTATAACACCGGCCGATATGAAGAGGCTCTGCAGCTGTACCGAGAGGCCGCCTCGCTGCAGCCGGAGAACCCGGACATCTGGCTGGCTCTGGTGAGACGCGTTTCAGTCCTGCGCTGCCCGGCGCTTTAAAGATTTTCTTTTGGTTTTGAAAAACATCCCTGTCAGCACTGTTGAACAGAGATTATTTGATTTACATCGATCCCAAATGCCGACGTTATAAAACGTGTTATTTGATGTTATGTGAGTTGACGGTGGTGGGGAATTCCTCGAGTGGTGTGTTTTTGTGGGCAAAAACAAATAGGCATCATCATTAAAGCTGTGTGCCCGCAGAGCCGTGTGGCTCAGAGCCTGAACGCCTGGCATTCTCTCAGCTCTGAGCTCAGCCTAATGAAGCCTCCATAGACCCTCCACTGTGATCCCCATCACTGTCACAGCCGCTGAGACCAAAACCAGCTAAGCTGCCTGGTGCACAAAAAATGACGTGTATTTTTTTTTCTCTCTGTTGCTGTTTTTTCTTCTTCTCTCATTCTTTTTTTCTGTCTCTTTTCTTTTTCTTTTCCTTGCTCTCTTCCCCCCTCGCTCTCTGTCTTTTTCTACCTTCCCTCTCTTTCTGTTTCTCTCACGCTTTTTCTTTGTCTTCTCTCTCTCATGTGCTTTCACTTGTGCACTTTCTCTCTTGCACTCTATCTCTCTCGCTCCCTTTCTCTCTTGCACTCTATCTCCCTCTCTTTTCAATCTCTTGCACTCTCTTTCCCTTGCCTCTCTTACTCTCACCCTCTCTCTCTCTCTTGGCCTTCTTTTCCACCCCTCCTCTCTCTCTCCCTGCCCCATCCCTTTCTCTCCCTGTCACACTCTCTCCCTCCTTGTCTCTCTCTCTGTCTCTGTCTTCCTCCCCTCTCTCTTTCTCCCTCTCTCTCTCCCCCACTGTCTCCCTCTTTCTCTTTTGTAATCCCATTCTCTCTCTCTTTTTCTGTCTCTCTCTGTCTCCCTCTATCTTCCTCTCTCTCCCTGTCTCTCTCTCTCTCTGTTTTCCATCTCCCTCTCTTTCTCAATCTCTTGCACTCTCTTTCCCTCACCTCTCTTTCTCTCGCTTGCTCTCTCTGTCTGTTGCACCCTCTCTCTCACCCATCTCTTTCTCTCCCTCTGTCACTCTCTTTCTCCTTTTCTCTTTCTCTCTCTCTTTCTTCCTGCCCCATCTTTCTCCTTCCCGTTTGTATATTTCTCTCTTTCTATCCTCTCTCTCTCTCTGTCTCCCTCTCTCTCTCCGCGGCTCGTCTTTCTTTCTCCCTCACCTCTTTCTCTCACTTGCTCTCTCTGTCTATTGCATTGTCTCTCACTCTATCTTTTGCACCCTCTCTCTCTCCCTGCCCCCATCTCTTTCTCTCCCTCTGTCACTCTCTCTCTCCTTCTGTCCCCTTTATGTGTGTGTCTCTCTCTCGATCCCTCTCTCTCTCTGTGTCTCTCTATCACCTTGCTCGTCTCTTTCTTACTCCCTCCCTCTCTCTCTCTCTCTCTCTCTCTCTCTCTCTCCCTTTCTCTGTCTCCCTTGTTCTCTTTTTCTCTGTCTCTGTCTCTGTCTCTCTTTCTCTCTCTCTCTATCTCTCTCTCTCTCAGGCTCAGGTTCTGGCTATGGCAGGCCGCTCTAAAGAAGCAGAGAAAATGACTCTGGGCATCATTTCCAAAAGCAGCGGCTGCATAGAGTGTTATCGCCTGCTGTCTGCCATCTACAGCAAACGAGGGAACCACACCAAGGTGTGTGTGTGTGTGTGTGTGTGTGTGTGTGTGTGTGTGTGCTTTTCTGAGCTAAATGGTGCATGCACACACGCTCATTTAAACACCTTGAATCAATTAATATCCACTTAGTCTTTAACCGTTTATGGTTCCTGTCATTTAAAGTAAATGGGGAATTGTGCTTCGCTCGGGTTTAGGGGGGTTCTGCTCTCCCTGAGGCAGGAACGAATTATTCACCACTCCTCTCTTTTTTTAAATCTTACAAAGGAACATTAAGCAATAAATTGTTTGATTACTGTGACTGCATCCATACAGACACTCTTTCAGAGAGAAAAGACCCTCTTAATGGAGTGAGACTCTAACAGAGCGGATGAGAAATTGTATTTTATTGTGTGTCTGTGCGTTTCAGGCGTTGGAGGCTTTGGATAAAGCGCTGCAGCAGGAGCCAGCAGACCCTGCAGTGAAGGCGGAGCTTCTCTTCTCCATAGGCAACCAGCTCCGAGAGATGAATGAGCTAGACCGAGCCTTTGAGGTGCCTTCACCCTTCGCTTTCTACCTCTCCTCTTTCACACACCTTTTTTCTGCTTTTTCCTCCCTCTGTTCGCTACTTCAGTCTTTTTTCTTGCCTGCTTCCTTTTGCATCTCCTCCACTTTCTTTACCAGACAGTCAAAGTCTCTCTTTGTTGTCTACTATGAACACACTTGTTCTCTTTCACCTTAGGGTACAAGGCAAACAGTAAGACCCAATCCCATTTCACCCCTCGCCCCTACCACTTAGCCCTTACCCCTCTGTTTTGCGTGTTTCACGTCTAGGGGTAGGGGTTCCCGATTTTTGTTGAGACAGAGGAGTAGGGCAAAGTGTTAGGGCTACACGGCCCTCCAAACAGAGGTTTTTCAGAGACTCCAAACAGAGTGTTGTCAGAATAAAAGAAACACCGGCAAAATGGCAGAGCAAGCGCCCTAAGAAACCCACAAATATGAGAATTTCCCCTGTTAAGAATGTTTGATAACCATTGTATTATCTTAGTTTAATGTCGTTTCAATGTATTCTGGTCCTTTTCTTCATAACAAGCATAAAAAATCACTAATAGTATGCTAATGCCTTGGTAGCTAGCTAGCTAAACTTCCCGTTCCACCTTAAATAGTCCAGCAGTTCTGACACCTGAAGCTCCAGAATATGACTGCTGCTCCATTTAAGGTGGAACGGGAAAAATCGAACAAGAAGCTGGCGAATAGCTGACTTCAGCTTCATATCACTGAAGAATTAGGGGTGGGCGATAATAAATAATTACCCCCCCCTTTGAAGACATATGATGCCCTAAATGTAACTAAAGCCCAGCAGTGAGGAGCTGAACTTTACCCTCCTCTGCTGTCACTGCAGACTGGCAGGGTCGCCTACAGAGCAGCGCTAGTAGCTGTTAATGAAGTAATGCTCTCTTTATTTGAGTGTTGTTCCATTCCGTAGGGGAAGATTTCAACTACTGTCACTTGTAACTCAATTCCAAGAGGCAGTGACACTAGGAAACAAGGGGTAGGGAAAAAATAAGAAATGGGATTGGGCCTAAGAAAGGATTTTATGAAAGAAAAGAAGAGCCTTTGCTCAAGAGTAGCTCAAAGCCTGCCTTCACAAACAAGCACGACAGAATTCCTATGCAGTGAGGGGTAGTTCATATGAGAGAGAGAGAGAGAGAGCGAGCGAGCGAGCAGCCACTTCAAACAGACATCCTCTTCTTGATGTCTCCTTCATTCCGATAAACAACACTGAAATAACCACACTCTCCTCTTATCTCCGCACACAAACACTCTTCCTTTTAGCAGAGCTCACTCCGGTGGATGCTTTAATTGTCCTCTGTTTACTTTCTTCTACCAGCTCTGGCCTGATAGTCTGATCACAAACGTTTCCTGTAAACACAGCTCGTTTGACTGTTCTCTTCGGCTCTGGACGCACGCCAGCTCTCTCGCTGTTCTAGGCCTCTGGTCCATGTATTGTTTTGACTGGTTTCAGGTTCACTTGACAATTAAGACATATTCGATCCCGTTAGGCAGCTCCAGGCTCAGGACAAAAGCCTAAGCAATGCAGAGATACTGTGTATTATGATACCACCATTGTGGGGGCATTAAGTTTGTGAAATGAGGTTCCGGCGTTCATTCTGATCATGAAGATATTATATTTCTAAAAGCACTGAAGGGTTTATAAAGGCAAACATTGGATGCTGTTTTGTGCCAGTAGTGTTACTGAGCTAAAACTGGCAGCAGTAGTGATGCGTTTTTCTCCACAGAACTACAAGCTCGCTGTTGCCCTCAAGCCTGACCAATCACAAGCTTGGATGAACATGGGGGGGATCCAGCATATAAAGGTACGACTACTTTGCATAGCTTGTCTTCAAACAGCATGGGTGCTTTCCTGGTCACAGGAGAGCAATCAGTGCTGACTTGTGTATAAAAAAGTCGTTTTTGTGCCCAGACTCATTAAAGCAATTATGTTTACACAATCTTCTCCTTATACCGTAATGTAGTCGATTAGACAGGATAGATTTGGTGTCCGAAATTTGCTTCTTTATTTATGGAGCTACTGAATGAAACAGACTTGTATGTGTGGTTTCTGACACTGTTCACACAAAATGCTGCAACATAACTGCTACTACTGTTGTTAACTATGTGATGTATAGGGCTGAACACTGGACCTCAATACCTCTGCAATGCCAGACTTTCTTCAGTACCAGAGAGTTTTGAGTTGGATGTCGTTCAGTTAGAGGTTGGCAGTGTGGCCAAAATATAATATTGCAGTACTTTAAGAAATTTTCTCAATATGTGATGTCATAATATCCATTTTTTCAAACATCTAATTAGTTTTAACGGGAAAAAAAGAACCAGCAGTGCTATATTTAAAAAAAATATTCAAAATATCAAAAACCGTGCGCACAATGATTTTATTCAGTATTTGGCAAACTGTATAGCACTAAATCCAGTTAAACAGAACTAATTTTGCTCCCTTTATAATGAAACATGCAGTTGGTCAGTGTCTACAAGTACTGACGATATGCACAATATGTTCCGAAAAGCATATTATATTGTGACAGTTTATCACAATAACAGTATATGTTGTATTTCCCAGCCCTACATTCAGTACCTAAAAATTTGATGTTGTTCAGTACCAAATTTCAATATCTACTCATTATTATCAACATTAGTGAGCCAATAAGCTTTCTTGTTCCAAAATCTAGCAAGTTCACAAGCTCCATGTTATTAGGTTAAATTTGAGCGCTTAAAGGGCCCATTTCCTATATTTTTCTTGCATTTTATTATTATTCCTGTGGTCCAATTATGATATTTTTGCACATCTATGTACCAGAAACATACTGATTTTCCAAGCTCTCTTTTTTCCCTTTTAAAAACAGACTGTTGTGTAGGTCATGTGTTACATATGTCATATGTAAATAACCTCTATTCTGACTGGCCACCCTGTATTGCGCCTTGAAAAGCAGATCAGGTAGAAACACTCCTTATAACTTCAGTGTGAATGGGCAGGGCTAAACTGCTGTAGGCTAAATAGGTCGATATATATAAATGTGCTATAGACTGCAAATAATATTGCAACTATTGTGAACTGAAACTTGCACTCTTTAAGATTGTGATCTCAATATAAAAACCATTCATCTTTCAGCCCTATTTCCAGCACCTAACTCATTTCTGATTTAAGCCACACCCACTTTTGGTGGTTAATTTAAAATAAAATAATGGACTCGTGTCAAAGTCATGGTATTGATTATGAAAAAACCAATACTCGGCCCAAGTGATGTATGTCCGTCCAAGTCTTATCTGAGATTAAAGGGCTTATATGATAAAAAAAGCTTAGTTTTGAATTAGGCTGTTTCACAAACCAGGATTTTTCAGTTTAGCCAGATCACTTAAGCCCAAAGTCAAGCCTGTCCAATAGAAAACAAGCTGAAGCACATTCTTATTGGACAGTCCTCATCTTTGGGTTTAAGTTGTCTGGCTAACTGAGAAATCCTGCTTTGTGAAATACCCCACTGGCTGCTTTTTTAATGAGGCACAACACGGGGTAGCCGGTCAGAAAAGAGGTAATTCACTAGGATCAGTCTTAAAGGCACAGTAACAAAAACAGGCATTTAGTGTGTGCAGTGCAGTTCAGTGTAGATAAGCTTGCCTTGCTTTAGCTTCATTAGCTATAAGACTCCAAACCAAAGGTAAACAAGAAAACCTTGGACACCAAACATGTCTTTCCAGATCGACTGCATTAGTCATTGAGGATAAAATGTGGAAATCAGATAATTGGATGAACCATCACACTGTGCTTTGCCTGGGAGGACCTTTCCTGTTCAGGCTTTAAAGGGCCCATTTCCTTGAAAACTGAAACCTTGGTTTTTTATGATATAGTATGTAAACATTGTGAAAATTTCAAACTGCATGATCACAACCCAATTCATACAGTCCATATATGGACATTAAAGCCTGTTTTAAATTTAGTGTTTCTGTGATGTCATGAAAACCAACACATTTACATATATCTGCCTGTTCGGCCTGCAGCAGTTTAGCCCCGCCCATTCACACTGATGTTATAAAGAGTGTTTCAGACTGGACTGCTTTTTGAATGAGGCACAATACATGACAGCCAATCAGAGCAGAGATCATTTACACACAGTGGGTTTTAAAGGCACAGTAACAAAAACTCTAAGGAATAAAAGGAGGGCATGTGAAAATTAATTGAGTGTTTTGTTACATAAACATGCACAAATGTCATAAGTAGATGACAAAATACAAGAAAAGTGCAGGATATGGATCCTTTAACACCTACTCACACATTCTGAACTCTTTCAGGGAGACTATGCAGCAGCCAGAATGTACTACCAAAGAGCTCTCCTCCTCTCTCCTGGCTCCAAACTGCTGAAGGAGAACCTGGCCAAGCTGGACAGGCTGGAGAAGAAACTGCAGGGGACTTAAATGGCCAGGCTGGCTCTGGACCTCCAATCAAAGATCCAACAGACAGAGATACGTACAATAACCTGGTGGGTATAAATAGACCGCGAACTGACAGAGATACTAGACTGGGGAGGTGGCTGCCTTAAAAGCCTCCGTCGCAATCAATGGTGCCACAGTATCTGTGACCCGAGATGGCCCGAGCCTAGAGACTGATGTGTGGGCTGATGTTAAGGACCAACCCTGCTGATGCAGGTCAGCGTCAATACCGCAGCAGAGGGGGTTGCATCATATTGAGCACCACTGACTCGTCTGAAGGCTCAGCCTCCTCCAGCCTGTCTGAGCTTGATCTGCTCTCTGATCAGAGGCAAAGGACTTTTAATGAGTGCCCCCCGTCGAGAGGGATTTGATTAATCATCGTCGATTTATGCAGAAGAGCAGATCCCTGAGAGGCTCTTGGCTCTAACTCGCTGTACTCTCAGACGCACTGTAGGAGCTATCCTCCAAATCTCCAGCTCCTCTCAGCTTCAGTGACTGCAAATCTCACGACAGGAGCTACAGGAGATGCTCTCCAACTGTGTTCTGTGAACATGGCCACATTCTTCATTCGATGCAGTAGGATCCGCAGGAGAGGGAGTGCTTTTGGCTGTGTTTTGCTTGTTTGTGTGATTTTTTTTTTTTTTTAATGTGTGACGTTACGAGTGACTTTCAATTGTACATAAATTGGCTCAGTGTAAAAGAAAAAGAAACAACAGGGTCATTTTTTCTGCTAGAGCAGGGGTCGGCAAACTGAATGTTAAGAAGAGCCATTTTGTCCTTTCAAATCAAACCACCTTGGGAGCCACAACATTTTATGTCCATTTTACCATCTTGGCTGTAAATATGTCTCAGTGTGTGTTAATGTCCTAGTATAAAAAAAGTTCTATAAATGAAAACACAGACCTGCTTTGCTCTGCTTTAAGCTTTAGCTCAGCTATAGCCACTTTTTGCATCTCCGGCAGGAACCTTTTCCACAAAAGTAGAATAGTTTCTTGTAAAATGTCTCCCAACGTTCGACGTTTTACGAGGCTGAAGTCGCTTCTCTTTCACTTGCTTCTTGTTCGAATTTTCCCCTTCCACCTTAAATCATGCCTGAGGCGCAAGAATGTAACTGCTGCGCCATTTAAGGTTGAACGGGAGAATTCAAACAAGAAGCTGGTGAATGAGAAACTGACTTCAGCCTCATAAAAAGTCGGACATTGAGAGACATTTTACAGGAAACTATTCCACTTCTAAGGAAAAGTTTCCTGCTGGAGATGCGAGAAAAGCGGCTATATCTGCACTAAAGCTTAAAGCAGAGCAAAGTAAGTCTGCATTATCGTTTATATTACATTTTGAATGAGAAGCTGACCACAGCTCCACAACTTCTTAGTGTTTGACAATTTCTTGTTGCAGATTAAAACGTATCAGGAAACCAGCTGGAGTGATTATTAATTCAAATAAGTCCGTTCATCTCCAAATTATCAATGTTCATCTTAAATCTTTCTCTTTGTCTTTTCGTTAGCTACTAGCTAAGTGAGACTGTTATCTGCATTGCTATGGTGACCAGCAGTCTGTGCGCCAGCCTTCAGGGTTAAAGGGTGAATTAGCAGTTCTACATTAACTCCAGCGTTTAAGACCATTTATTGTTAAAACTGTGTTGAACGATCAGCAGAGCTTTATTTTACTGCAAAGGAGGATCATTTTATTATTACCTATAATTCTGCTGTGGAGCCGCAACAGGGCAGTAAAAGAGCCGCATGTTGCCGACCCCTTTGCTAGAGAGAGGAACGCCTCTCTCATGTGATTCATTTTAATTCGATTTTTTCTCTCTCTTTACTGTAAATGCTGTTCTCAATGTGAAACATCCAAAGGACTAAAGGCATATTGTAATGACCTGTGCAATGACTGGCATATCAAGCACTTCTGATTTTCCACCAGGTATATTGATGAGGATTGTGTAAATGAAGTTAAAAGACATCAAGATAAGCTTGAGATTCACCACCATAATACACATTTTAGCCATATTAATCATGACCATAATTCTATTCATGATTCTTATGCTGTCATAAAAGAAGCAGCTCTCACACAGTGCGTCACACGTCATTCCAGAAACCAATGTGAAATCATGCATCATTATTTAATAAAGAACATCCAACACAGAATGCCTCTTATTAAAGGTGTTATATGTGGCTCATATAGACTGTACTGAGTTTACTCTTTTAGGAGGAACAAGTGTACCTGTATTAATATGTACTCTAAAGCGCTATGTTGGAATGTTAAAGGGGAGGTCCTCTGATTTATTTAATATTTTGTCAATAATTAAATCGCTAAGATGTAAACAAAGCTGTTCAGAGTATTTGGTGGTGATAGGAACCAGATGTCTGAAGAGTTTTAAGCCACCAATAGACTAAGAAACTTCACTATTTCATGAGGCATCAGGCTGGTTAACCCTTGTGTGGTGTTGATGTGTTTTGTTACTCAGTGGTCTGGTGACCCACCACATTATTGTTTTTTAAATCAACACAGCCATAACAATTTATGTAAAAATACCAGATGTTTAAAATATCACAAGTGTCCAGCGTAGGGTTCTCCTTTAGCAGCTGTAGCCAGTCAGCAGCCTGTCCATGTTGTCCACCCTCACACACACACACACACACACACACACATACACACACACACACACACACACACACACTAACAGCAGGCCATGTAGGAGGAGAACACAGTGAAGGACACAGAACCTCCACACTTTTATTCCCCACAGGTTCACCCAACACCACATGTGTAATATAAATGTGTGGGGGGTGAACAGAGTGAAGACACTGAAAATGGGTTATTTTATATGTTCTTCACAGAAAATGAGCAAAGACCAAGAATCAGAGGTTGGAATAATAATAAATCGCATCATTTTTTCTTTTGGTAAACATTGAAAATGAGTCCCACAGACTAAACACCACACAAGGGTTAATTCATTGTAGTGTGGCGTACATGTATCTGTGTATGCATTATTTTATATATTTTGTAGTATATATTGTATGTTCTGTAAAATTCAATCTTTGGATTGTGAGTCAGAAAGTTTTGTAAGTAAAGTAAACAAAACACTAAGGCTACGTTCACATCACAAGCCTCGTTGCTCAAATTTGATTTTTTGCTCTAATCCGATCTCTCTGACATGATGGTTCACACTCATTTAGATAAGTGATTCAAATCTGTCATTGATGTGAACAAATCAGCGTCCTGAAATGACCCGCACGCGCACATCCTACTCAGTAAGGTCACATGAATGAATCACGTGCATCATCAGCACAAACTAACGAGCAGAACGAGCTTCGCTGAGAAGATAATTAACTCTGATCAGCTCTCAGCTTCATTATTAGAGTGAGACAAAGGCGAAAAGATTAGATGAGCTGCTTTTCCACTGTTCACAGGCTTTAACGTCTGTTCGGCGCTGCTGCCATGGTAACGCTGAATGATGGTGCATGCTCAGTGGAAAAAAAGCACATGAATTCTGATCTGAACATCACATTAAGGTCGCATGGCCACAAATCGGATTCGTATCCGATCTAGGACCGCATATGAAAGTGTCTCAGGTGGGATTTGAAAAGATCAGATCTGCGTGTCCACACAGCCCTGAAAACATCAGATCTGAGTCACATTAGGGCAAAAGATCGGATTTGTGCCACTTCAGCCTGGTAATGTGAACATAGCCTAAAAGCGCCTTCACAGAAATGGTTTTAAATACACTGTCTGATGTTTTGAGGTCAGACTTTGGCCTAAAACATATTTTTTTCAAATCTATTGGCCGAGAGGTACATGCAGGGTGTTGTAAGGCAAAATAGCCTCCAAAGAAATATTTTTTCTGATTTACCATCAGTTCACCATTAGGAACATGACATATAAAAACTCAGAAGACATCATGACTCCTGGTTCCTATCACCACCACTGTAAATGAAAAGGTTTCTCTACGATGCACCATTTCACATCACAGCACTCTGAACAGCTGTGAATTCCCCTTCAACTCTGAGAACCTGTTAAATAAATGATAAAATGAGAAAGCGAGATAATTACTCAGAGCTGGCAGGTGCTTTGTTTGTCCTGTAGAAGTGACAGTAGCGCTGCTGAGTAATCTGTTGCTTTGTAAATGCTGATGCTTCATTTAAAAGATGCTCGTTAATCCCTGTTTGATGTAGTTTAATTATTCATTACTAAAGCAGCCCACGTCTAAATAGATGCCCAATAGCACATTAACAAATTGCTGAAAATTTGTTTGTTATAATGAATAATGAATCCTCTCTGTTGAGGATTTGGTTCATTTAGAGTGCTGGAGGCCCATCGTGTGATGTTTTGCTGCCCCACTGTGGTGTGAAGAGGAATTTTCTACTATTTATAACCACAGACGTGACTCAGTGAGTCTGATGTGATTACAGGTGTTAAAGTCAGCATGAATTTGGACATCATGCGTTTTCCTTTTCTGTACTGTGATACATTTCCAAGTTAAATGCTGTATCTGGGGGGTCTCTGAGCTAGCTGAGTGTTTCGGGGGTGGGGTGTTGGGAAGATGGGGGTGAAACATGATGCTTTTGGTTAATATTATTTTTCCCAGCCTTCCAGTGCAGTGACGTAAACATCCATCCATCCATCATCTAAACCGCTTATCCTTCTGGGTCGCGGTGTGACGTAAACAAAAATCAGAAAATGTTTTAGGGGCGGGCAAAAGTCCTGTAAAAGATTATGGAAAAATATGAATTTTATTTTGTAGTTAATATATCATTTGAATCGTGTTTAATATGAGCGAAGACAGACTAACGCAGTATAAAAGCATAATAAACTGCAATAGACTTTATAGACTAAAGAAGCAAACTCAGACACTAATCATGTCGTCACTCATCAGCTACTTTTGGGACATGAGGAAAATTGTTTACTTTTTTTTTCACCAAACTGTAGATGTAAATTATTGTTCCTACTAGGTAGCACAAATAAATTATATTTTGGCAAGTGAAATCCTATTAAATCTAGTCGAAATAACTAATATTTGTCATTTTGAGATTGTTGTAGGAATATTATACGATTGTTCAACTAACTAGATTTCACTTACAGTTTTACATTTGACTTAGATTTTTAGATTTCACTTAGATTTGCACTGGAGCTACAGGACTGGTTTATCTTGGCTTAGTGACTATATGTGGATGTATACGTTTGATTTTTTCATGACTTATTGCTTTAATATGCATTTCCATTTATGTTTGTTGTCCTGCTTTTGTTCTCTGAACGTCTATTTTTTGGGTTTGCCCAACGACAGCAGCTCACAAGGCCTGCAGCAGCGTAACAAAGGAGCTCCATATTACCTTAGTGAAGCTGCGGACCCCCATTTCCAGAGGCCCAGTTCTTGGGGTGAGCACTGGGACGATATTTATCATTATTGTGATAAATGATGTCACATTACAACACAATAAGCTGTACTGAAGCTGAATGCAGCAGGTCAGCTCTAAGTACAAACATTATCAACAATATGCTCATAAAAAGTTTCTCTATGATGCACAATTTCACTTCACACCACTCTGAACAGCTGTGAATTCCCCTTTAACTCTGAGAGCCTGTTCATTCACAATAAAGCGAGATCATTACTCAGAGCTGGCAGGTGCTTTGTTTGTCCTGCAGAAGTGACAGTAGCGCTGCTGAGTAATCTGTTGCTTAATAAATGCTGATGCTTCATTTAAGAGATGCTTGTTAATCCCTGTTTGATGTCTAATTATTCATCATTAAAGCAACACACTTCCAAATAGATGCCCAATAGAACATTAACAAATTGCTGAAAATATGTTTGTTATGATGAATAATGTATCCACATTACATCACAATTAACTTTTCTGAGCATATTGTTGATATTGTTTGTGCTCAGAGCTGATCAGCTGCAACTTCAATACAAAGAGAGCTCTGCATTGGATCCACTGCAACACAGTACATATACGTTTAATTGTGGCAGTACTGGTTCTTCTGTCTATTCCAACTTTTCAAATCTCAGGAAAAGTAAATATTGTGATGCATATCGAGAAAATGTCTTCATGTATGTGACCGGACGTTTTTGCCATCTGTCCCAAACCTACCCTTTCCAGTCTGTGACGAAGGCCTCGGTGAAATGCTGCACTGTCGCTGATTGAGGCTCCATCAGTGAGTAAGCATTTCTGTAATGAGTGATTCACCAGGCAGACACAGAGCTGGAGGACACTGAAGCTCTCACACTGCTGTTGGATCAATGCTAGTGGTCTTGGCACAGCGAAGTTCTCATCGTCTTCGCTGACACACTGACGTAGCTGGAGAACATCCACAGCGACTCTTTGCCATCGCAGCTTTTGTGCCAAGACACTTTCTCACTGCCACACTGTCAGGCGACCTCTGTGTTAACACACCTCAAGAGATTAACATTACTGTACTGGAATCCATTAATGGAGGGGTGATCCGTCTCTCTGTGGGCAGCAGAGGTGGCAATTGTGGATGTTTGTTAGGGATAGATTAGTGACCAGGCCAGTGGGGCCAGGGTCCTCTGATTGCCACGGGTCCTGGTGGGCCCTCTGCCGCTAGGCTTAAGGTGGCTCAAATACTGAGGACCATGCACTGCAGATGTTATTCTATATTCTACTATATATAACTTTAAATTCTTACTTTCCTTTTAAATTTGTATGCTGTTCTGTCTCTTTGGCCCTCTGTCCACCACAAACATTGCACTTTGGCCCCTTCAAGGCAAAAAAATTGAGCGTCCCCGATTTAGGCGGAGCATGATCATGTTTGGTTTGGCTTGAAAGAAAAAGAAAAGCGGTCATGATTCAAATCCAGGCCTGCCAAGTCATGAAATTTTAGCTGACAGTTAATTGTTATATAAATAATGATTGCTGAATTGTTGTTTTTGTAAACTAAATGCAAATATTAATGACAAAGTGGCCAAGTTGGCTAATTAGCTATCTTGCTTCCTGGCTGTCGATGCTTAGTAGTTCCAAACTGACCACAAATACAGCTGGAGCTCAAATAAACAAACACTACACACCAGTGACCCTATAAAGTTGTTATTAACATACATTAAATAAACAAACATTACTCACTGCTGCCCTCTAAAAGCGTCAGTGGGTAGCGCTGTCGCCTCACTGCAAAAAGGGCCTGGGTTTCCCCGGGCCAGGTGACCAGGGTCCTTTCTGTGTGGAGTTTGCATGTTCTCCCCGTGTCTGCATGGGTTTCCTCCCACAGTCCAAATACATGCAGTCAGGCTAATTGGACATACTGAATTGGTCTATGTGTGGAGTGTGTGTGAATGTATGTGTCTGTCTGTCTGCCCTGTGCTGGACTGGCGAACTGTCCAGGGTGTTTTCTGCTTTCCGGCCAATGAGTGCTGGGTTAGGCTTCAGCACCCCCACAGCCCAGAAGGATAAGTGGCTTAGATGATGTGTGTGTGTGTGTGTGTGTGTGTGTGTGTGTGTGTGTTTGTCCTCACCGCTGCCCTCTAAAGGTGTTATTAAAAAACATCGCCCTCTAAAGGCGACATGAACAAATATGAAAATAAACACACATTACACGCCACTGACCCCCCAAAGGTGTTATGAACAAACACCTAATAAACAAACACTACTCACCGCCGCCCTCTAAAGGTGTTACATCTCCAAGTCAAGTTAGAACTTTGGTTGCTGGTAAAGCTCATGACGTGTCCCAGTAAAGGGGTTTTCTGCTTTCTTTTATTTACATCCATTTCCCTCAACTCCACTGATAAAACCACCTAATTCACATTCTGTTTGTTGCAACATAAATATATGGTTGTGAAAACTAACAACTGTGGAAAAATAATTGCAGTCAGGCAATTATGTAATAATAGTGACAGACATCTCACAGACATCAAAACCACAAACTGTGATGATGTGGACACAATAGGATATCACACATGAATAAATCTAAATTTCAAAACATAAAATAAAAATTCCAGCCTTGCATCTTGTGTACATAAATGTAAAATACTGTTTAATCTCACTTTTCACATCTTTGTCTTTTATTACTTTTGGAGTGTGGGGGGCCTCCATAGACTCTTGTGCTCAGGGGCCTTGCAGGATCATGATCCATCCATGATGCTTGTGAGGTACAGACGGCGTCTTTTCTTTGGTTTATATTCAGTGAATTTGTGACACTCTTTGTGTCCTTATTGACAGGTTTTCTGTCCAGTTTCACAGGACGAGACATGAGCTGATGAGTGATTATGTGAGGTTACGTCAGTCCAGGAGACGTGGTCATGCCCTGAAACCAGGTTCCTCTCTACAGACTGTGCATCAGTTCCAACATTCATCTTATGAACTGTCAGAAAAGAAAAAGTGTGAGGAACATAGAAGAGGACAGTGAGGTATAATTAAGAAGAGTGAGTGTGTCATGAAAAATGTGGTGAGGACAAAGTTCAGTTCCTGGATTGATGAAATCTGTCAATACTGCATGTTCAACTCTCCTTCATAAATACAGCCGAGGCCTTCTTAAAGAGACTTTCCTATATACATATATATATATATATATTAGGGATGGGGGAAATGCATCGCGAAGCTCCAAGTCAAGTTAGAACTTTGGATGCGGATGATTCTGAATATATATATTTAGGAAATATGTGTGTATGTGTGTGTGTTCGTATACGTGTACACTATATGGACAAAAGTTTTGGGACATTCTTTTGGTATTTCAGCCACATCCATCGCTAACAGGTGGATAAAATTAAGCACATAGCCTTCAGTCTCGATAAACAAACACTGGCAGTAGAACAGGTCATACTGATGAGCCCAGTGACTTTCGACTGTCTTAGGATGCCACTTCTGCCACAAAAGCACGCCGCCACTGGACTCTGGAGCAGTGGAAACATATTCTGTGGAGTGACAGAAATCATGCTTCTCTCTCTGTCAGTCTGACGGACGTGTCTGGGTTTGCCGAATGCCAGGAGAACATTACCTGCCTGACTGCATTGTGCCAGCTGTAAAGTTTGGTGGAGGAGGGATGATGCTATGGGGTTGTTTTTCAGGGGTTGGTCTAGACCCCTTAGTTCGAGTGAAGGGAAATCTTAATGCTTCAGCAGACCAAGACATTTTGGACAATTGTATACTTCCAACTTTGTGGGAACAGTTTGGGGAAGAACCTTTTCTGTTCCCATCAAACACCTTTGGCATGAACTAGAACGGAGATTGTGAGCCAGACCCTCTCGTCCAACATCAGTGTCTGACCTCACAAATACTCTTCTGGATGAACGGGCAAAAATACCCACAGACACTCTCCAACATCTTGTAGAAAGCGTCCCAGAAGAGTGGAAGCTGTTATATCTGCAAAGGGGAACCAACTCCATATTAATGCCTATGGGTTTAAAATGGGATGTCATAAAAGCTCATGTAAGTGTAATGTGTAGGTGTCCCAATACTTTTCTCCATATAGTGTATATATTGTATGAGTGGCCCAGTGAATAAATGCTGCACAATAGTTATCCCAAAACTAACACGAAAAACATTTGCTGCTCACAATATAATCAACAATATAACAATATATATCAAAACAAGCTAAGTGTTTCCTCAGTTTGGTTAATACCTGTCCATTTTCTCCCATATCCTAAAGGACATCCTTTATGCTGCAACTTTTGCCGGTTCATTGAGCCAAGACTTGACTTCCTATCATAATTCTGGTATGAATCCAGTCAGCTGTGAAGTTTGAACAATGAGCTGAGACTGCAGGGTCTCCAAAAACATCCAGTCTAGGAAAAAGGAAAATGAGATTTACATTATTTCAAGTAAAAAATGAACACAAAGCCAGAACGGTTGTTCTTTAGGACAGAACCAGAGGACATGTACCCCCATCATGACACCAACATCCTAAACTCCCTTCTCCCTACATAGTAAACTACATAGGAATTAAAATATTGGCTCCTTCTCCTGAACAGAGCATAATGTGACTAACAAACAGTCATTTGGGATTCAGCCACGTGTGTACGATTCCATACCTGGCAAATATGCACTATTTGGGTGTAGAAAAAAGAATTTCAAAAAATTACATAGCGCACTGTAGAGGAAGAAAGGGAGATTTAGCCCTGGTGATTTTAAAAGACCAAGCTTGCTACCTTAAATTCACTGCTACCTTAAATTCACTACCACGTTGAATTTACTGGTAACTTAAATACAGTGCCACCTTAAATTCACTGCCACCTTAAATACACTGCCACTTTAAATTTACTCATACCTTAAATACACTGCCACATTAATTTCACAGATATTTTAAATTTACTACAACCTTAAATTTACTGATACCTTAAAAACACTACCATGTTAAATTCACTGCCACCTCAAATTTACTGATACCTTAAATTCACTGCTACCCAGTAGAGTCAGTGCGGGATCTTAAACTGTACATGTCTAACTCTGAGATCCCTGGACGTTCTTGTAACATACTGAAAAATCCTAAAGATCCTAAATGGTGGCACTACTGGTGTATTTTGTCTATTCCAATTTATCAAACCTCAGAAAAACAAAGTATTGTGATACATATCATGTATTCTGTTATTTTATTTTTATCATTCATAGCCCGCAGACTAGTTTTGACTAATTGCTAGAAATATGACTGAAAACCGGAAAACTATTTTGGTGTATTCTCTTTAGCTGAGCGTCACACTGAAGTTAGGTTCAAGTTAGTTAACACACTGAAGGATGTTTCAAGCTCAGGCACAGGACAGCACAGCCAATCAAAATATAGATCATTAACATATATCAGTCTTAAAGGCACAGTAACCAAAAAATGCCTGTTTCATATATTTGTATACATATTTGCTTTTCTCTCGTATGGTGGCTGTTTCTTCTTTGAAGACCATATTAGTCTGGTCTAAAAAAACACCAAGGATTCTTACTATTAAAAGTCTCTTTTGCAAAGCAGTTTATAAATAATTCCAGGAAATAATGGGCATACTATTTTAACCCCCCCCTCCCACACACACGCTCACACGCTCTCTTTTTGAAATTACGCAAGATCATTTTTTTAAGGTAGCAAAATGGTTATTGAAAAAAGTTACACATCTTAAATTAGTGATAATATTTCCCACTAAATCTCCCACAGCAGTCATACTTTATCATTACAAGCTTAAATACAGGACAGTTGTAGAAGTGTGAATATTAAACTGTGTGTACACTGAGCTGCACCAAGAGTTATGCAGCAGTGTTTAGTGAAGCAGCTAGCCTATCAGTTAACTGCACTACTTTCTATTTGTATCAACATTACATGATTATTTTCAATCTACTCCACAAAGTGTCCACATATGTGATTCCTGTTAATAAAATTATTAAGAATATTGACCTGCACCCATGATAGGAGAGATATTCCTCTTAACTAATTTGTTGTTAGCTTAATGAGGTGCTGAGGTGTTGCTCATGCTTTACTATGTTGGGCTGTGGGATAGTAGTGTCAGTGTTAGTGCCTACCATAAAGTAAAGATGTGTGGCTAGAAGTGACTTGCCTATTTCTCATCCGTGTCATTGAGTGCTGAGCGGCAGTTCTCTCTTGCTGCCTGTGCATTTACCTTTAAAGTGCAATGTTTCCTGTATCTTTTATACATTGACACCACACTGTCTAAGTATACAGTGGTGTGAAAAAGTGTTTGCCCCCTTCCTGATTTCTTATTCTTTTGCATGTTTGTCACACTTAAATGTTTCAGATCACCAAACAAATTTAAATATTAGACAAAGATAACACAAGTAAACACAAAATGCAGTTTATAAATGAAGGTCTTTATTATTAAGGGAAAAAGAAATCCAAACCTACAGGGCCCTGTGTGAAAAAGTGATTGCCCCCTAAACCTAATAACTGGTTGGGCCACCCTCAGCAGCAACAACTGCAATCAAGCGTTTGCGATAACTGGCAATGAGTCTTTTACAGCGCTGTGGAGGAATTTTGGCCGAATCATCTTTGCAGAATTATTGTAATTCAGCCACATTGGAGGGTTTTCGAGCATGAACCGCCTTTTTAAGGTCATGCCACAGCATCATTGATTCAGGTCAGGACTTTGACTAGGCCACTCCAAAGTCTTAATTTTGTTTTTCTTAAGCCATTCAGAGGTGGACTTGCTGGTGTGTTTTGGATCATTGTCCTGTTGCAGAACCCGAGTGCGCTTCAGCTTGAGGTCACAAACAGATGGCTGGACATTCTCCTTCAGGATTTTTTAGTAGACAGCAGAATTCATGGTTCCATTTACCACAGCAAGTCTTCCAGGTCCTGAAGCAGCAAAACAGCCCCAGATCATCACACTACCACCACCATATTTTACTGTTGGTATGTTCCTTTTCTGAAATGCTGTAGTACTTCTACGCCAGATGTAATGGGACATACACCTTCCAAAAAGTTCAACTTTTGTCTCGTCAGTCCACAGAGTATTCTCCCAAAAGTCTTGGGGATCATCAACATGTTTTCTGGCAAAACTGAGACGAGCCTTTATGTTCTTTTTGCACAGCAGTGGTTTTTGTCTTGGAACTCTGCTGTGCAGGCCATTTTTGCCCAGTCTCTTTCTTATGGTGGAGTCATGAACACTGACCTTTACTGAGCCAAGTGAGGCCTGCAGTTCTTTGGATGTTGTTGTGGTGTCTTTTGTGACCTCTTGGATGAGTCGTCGCTGCGCTCTTGGGGTAATTTTGGTCGGCCGGCCACTCCTGGGAAGGTTCGCCACTGTTCCATGTTTTCACCATTTGTAGATAATGGCTCTCACTGTGGTTTGCTGGAGTCCCAAAGCTTTAGAAATGGCTTTATAACCTTTTCCAGACTGATACATCTCAATTACTTTGTTTCTCATTTGTTCCTGAATTTCTTTGGATCACAGCATGATGGCTAGCTTTTGAGGATCTTTTGGTCTACTTCACTTTGTCAGGCAGGTCCTATTTAAGTGATTTCTTGATTGAGAACAGGCAGTAATCAGGCCTGGGTGTGGCTAGGGAAATTGAACTCAGCTTTCCAAAGATGTGATAAACCACAGTTAATTTATGTTTTAATGGGGGGGGGGGGCAATCACTTTTTCACGCAGGGCCCTGTAGGTTTGGATTTCTTTTTCCCTTAATAATAAAGACCTTCATTTATAAACTGCATTTTGTGTTTACTTGTGTTATCTTTGTCTAATATTTAAATTTGTTTGGTGATCTGAAACATTTAAGTGTGACAAACATGCAAAAGAATAAGAAATCAGGAAGGGGGCAAACACTTTTTCACACCATTGTATATATGTATAATGTATAAGGTTGGCCCGGCGGCTGCTTCCTGAAGAGGGGAGGTTTTGCTGCTGATGCGCCAGCTATGTATCCCAGGCATAGTTACAGTTGCTAGGCTAAGAAAGGACCAACTGGGTGAACCAATTTGCTACAATGCCAGCCTGAGGCAGAACAGTGCTGCTTAGTTAATAACTCCAGTTATTTAATAATACCAAAGACAGAAGCTCTTTTTGTGGGTGAAGCAGCTAAACCCCATGTGTCAAACACAAGGCCCACAGGCAGATCAGGCCCGCCACGCAATCCTATCCGGCCTGCAAAAGTATTTTAATTTTCTATTAATTCACAATGTGCTGCACTACATTCCCCAGCATGCACTGCAACATAGTGTGAGCTCTGACTCTCCTACCCCAATAACAGTCTATGGAACAGCAGTTCTACACAATTCTACACAATTCCACACCAGTCATATGACCAAAATGCATTTCAGCTGCAGTTCAACCAACATAAACACTTAACATCAGCTCAACAGCTCAGAAGTGGAGCCCAAGTATTAAGGAACTTGCAGCAAAGAAAGGTGCCAAGTGTCTAGTTCAAGCACACAGGTAGGTTTAAAAGATCTACAGCCTGGGGACATTTAATTTTTTAATATTTCAAGTATTCATGTAATATTTCAAGATCTACTACAAGTGTCTGTATTTTACTTTTGAGGTTTTTGCATGTTTTGAATAAACAATGGCCAGTTCGGGTTACAGCACAACATTAATTAAAAATGAAATAAAAAACATTTTTTCTTTCAAATCGCCCACAGATTTAATGAGATTTTTTAATATGGCCCTTTTACTGGTTGACACCCCTGAGCAAACCATGACCTTTCCCTGAATTCGTATTTGACCAACGTCATGATAAGTTTATTTTCAGGGACCCCTCAGAAATTTCATTATGAGACATTCAGGGGGTCCAAAAGGTTAATTAGAGGGTCCAGGACAAAATGTTACATAATAAAGGTTTTTTCTTATATGATGAATCTTGTGGACTGAAATGGTGCTCTTTTCATGACTCTTATTCTGTAGTTTCTCCTCAGAGGTGTGTAAGGAAAGTGAAATTTTAGGTCTCAAAGCTTCAGACGGCAGAAATGACCTTGACTGACCTCCGCATGTCTAGACGACGCCGGCTGTCTGACAAATTGCCCATCCGCGTAAAGCTACGTTAGCAGTGATAGGAAGTTCGATTCGGTTCAGTGAACCGATTCGTTCGAACTGCGCGTTTTTGTTAGAACCGAGCGTCCGATTGACGAAATTAAAATATAGTTTTGTCGAGTTTAATCCTGTGTTTTGGATTAAATTGCAAAAAAAAAAAAAAACATGCATTCGAATTTTATTATGGTTTCGACTTCGTAGCACAAACGATTTGATCCAGTTGGCCTTGACGAGTCGGTTCCAACGAATGAATCGTTCCACGAGTCAGACATGTGAACGACTCCGCTTAAAAGTAACCTTTTGCGAATTACTATTTATACAATAACAGAAGGGCACATTAAAGCTCAACATTCACATATCAAACTGAATTTCAGAGGGGAAAAAAACAGAAGAAAAAAAAAACAGACAAAAAAGAATACCATTTGGGATTTGGATAAAAGTGAAGAACTTTAACACAACAACGGGTTTACAAATATGCATATAATTACATAGATCTGTGTGCACGAAGGTCACATGTGAAGGTATTTTTCTGGTACCTTTGATCTTATGTGTAAAAAGGTAGCTATTACTATGATCAAGTTTATTATAAACTCTCGTCCGGTTTAAAAGGGTAATCAAAAAGTGTTAAAACAGTGGCTTTTAAGCTTGAAAGCACTACGCTACTGCTTTCGTTACTGCTTTGCAGGCGCATGTGCTCCATGTGCAGAATAAGCCCCGCCCCCTCTGCTCTTCCCACTGGCCTCGTTTTTCCTCCTCCGAGCTCAAACTCCCGCTCACACACTGACTCCTGCGCCTCTGAGGGGAAACTGTCAGCGCGCTTTTCCACACTAGCCTAGAGGGGAAAATGGGGGAAGTCCGAGTCCCAACACAGATCTTTCTGTGGAGCTTATCCGTCGTGTATTTATTCGCCTTTGCATCCATCTACATCCAAGCGCCAGGTAGGAAGTGTTACTTCTGCTTATTTCACAGGACGGTAGCGCAGTTTGGGCGCGGCGCTCACAGCGCAGCCAGACAGGGTCCTGCTGGAAAAGTTCACGTCCAAGTTCTCTCGCTCTTCATATGCATTTCATACAAAGCGCCGTGCGTTAAGGTGACCCCGCACGGCTCATTCAGTCGACTGGGGCCGGTGGGCGGCTGGTGAGGACCTGAACGTTTGAGAAAAAGTAGCTGAAGTTTCTACGTTACTCTCCTCGTGGCAGTTACGCACTCTGCGTTGATGCCAGCGCTCAAACTCTGACCATCTGGCAGCCAAAAGCTCTGCACGTTTAGCCAATCGGAACGAAATCAGCCCTGTTAGGCTGCCATGCAGTGACTAACTTGGCTTGACGAGTTTTGCAAACGCGAGGCTGAAGTTGGCTTCCTATTCGCCAGCGTCTTGTACGAATTTCCCCGTTCCACCTTAAATGGTGCAGCGGTTACATTCTGGCGCCTTCTTGTTCAAATTTTCCAGTTCCACCTTAAAGGGTGCAGCGGATACATTCTGGCGTCTTGTAGTTAGTTTGAAACTTCCAGTTCCACCTTAAATGGTGCGGCAGTTACAAACTTGAGCCTTCGTGTTATAATTTCACCGTTCCACCTTAAATGGTGAAGCATACACATTCTGGCGTCTTCTAGTTTCCAGTTCCACCTTAACGTTAAATGGTGTAGCAGTTAACGTTAATTCTGGTGCCTTGTTCGAAATTCATAGTTCCACCTTAAATTGTGCAGCAGTTACATTCTGGTCCCTTCTTGTTCTAATTTCCCCGTTCCACCTTAATTGGTGTAGTAGTTACGTAGTGGTGCCTTCGTGTTCGAATTTCACCGTTCCACCTTAAATAGCGTAGCCGTTACATACTGGTGCTTTCTTGTTCGAATCCAGCTCCACCTTAAATGTTGCAACAGTTACATTCTGGCGTCTTCTTGTTCGAGTTTCTCCGTTCCACCTTAAATGGTGCAGTAGTTACATTTTCGCGTCTGATGTGCAGGCGCTAGAATGTACTACTTAAGGTGGACCGGGTAGATTCGAACAGGAAGCTTCGCTTTGCAGACCGCAATCCATCTGATCGAAAGCGGTAGTGGTGAAGTTGGAGCAGAGTCTGTCTGATTCAGCAAATGGGAGGATTTTAGTGTGAAACTTTAGCCAGATGGGCTCAGCATCTCTCCCTCCAGCACAAAAGTGACCCGTCATCACTCTCCGTGTCCACGTTCGTCATCAGACGCTCCTCCACTGGGCTGTAATTACAGGCAGATGTGGGGACTCCGCATCAGTCAGTTAGCAACCAGGGCTGGGATGTAACGGATTACAAGTACCGAGATTACAGACATTAACTGTCTGTATTTAATCCACGATACATTTAGTAAAGGCAGTGTTCAGAATACAGTTCTGCGGTTTAAGAACACGTCATGAATCTGATGTAGACCTTTCCTTAGAACCTTTCTCAAGAACAAATTTAAGAAAAAACTTAGGAAGATGCTGGTGAATAAGGCCCAGTGGTTCTATACAGAACCAGGAACATGTAACGAACCATTTGCATGCCTAAATGGTGCTTCAGACTGATGGAGAGTGTTGGATATGGTTCTATATAGCACCAAAGGGTTCTGCTGTTGTTACGATGCCAGGCTTGTCTATATAGAACCATACAACACATTCTTCATCAATCTGAAGAACCATTGTCTTTAGTAAAGAACCCTTGAAGAACCATCTTTTTACAAATGTAGAATACTTACAGATTAAAATAAAAATATATAAACGATCTTTAAAAGAAACACCATTAATACTTATTGATGAATTATTTTAAATCAGCGCACGGTGTGTACTGATTTTAAAATAATAAAAACGGGATTAGTTACTGGGCTGCGTCTACATTTTCAGTTGTTTGAAGGTCACGTAGTAAGTTGGCAGGGCATAAAACCCAGAGTCTTGTTCTGATAACTTACTATTCAAAGTTTAATTTAATGCAGAATTTTAAAGGAAACTCATTAACTAGGTTTTAACACCCAGGTTTGTTTTTTACAGTGTAGCAAAGGAGGGCCTCAGTTCACAGCCTCTTCACAAACACTGGCGTTCCTGTTAAAGCCTGAGTGGACTAATAAATCAATGTGATCAGTTATTAATCTCAGTGTTACTGAGCTCTGCTAAAGCCTGAGTAGACTGATAAATCAATGTGATGATCAGTTATTAATCTCAGTGTTACTGAGCTCTGCTATAGCCTGAGTAGACTGATAAATCAATGTGTTGATCAGTTATTAATCTCAGTGTTACTGAGCTCTGCTAAAGCCTGAGTAGACTGATAAATCAACGTGATCAGTTATTAATCTGTGTTACTGAGCTCTGCTAAAGCCTGAGTAGACTGATAAATCAATGTGATCAGTTATTAATCTGTGTTTCTGAGCTCTGCTAAAGCCTGAGTAGACTGATAAATCAATGTGATCAGTTATTAATCTGTGTTACTGAGCTCTGCTAAAGTCTGAGTAGACTGATAAATCAATGCGATCAGTTATTAATCTGTGTTACTGAGCTCTGCTAAAGTCTGAGTAGACTGATAAATCAATGTGATCAGTTATTAATCTCAGTGTTACTGAGCTCTGCTAAAGTCTGAGTAGACTGATAAATCAATGTGATCAGTTATTAATCTCAGTGTCACTGAGCTCTGCTAAAGTCTGAGTAGACTGATAAATCAATGTGATCAGTTATTAATCTCAGTGTTACTGAGCTCTGCTAAAGCCTGAGTAGACTGATAAATCAATGTGATCAGTTATTAATCTCAGTGTTACTGAGCTCTGCTAAAGACTGAGTGGACTGATAAACCAAACTCATGATCGCTTATTAATCTCTGCATTGCTGAGATCTTTTGAGATATAATAATACAATAAAAACTCCTGCTCGGATTGTGGGCGCAGCAGTGAACTGAAGCAGGCAGTAAGAGAGAAAAACTGTTGAGAATTTCAGAACTTAGTTTAAATGATAAGTGAATTTTTCCTGAAATATATCAAGACAGGAATTGTATTAAGAAAACTGCCGACCAGAAACTGTGTGAAAGTAAGAGAAAAGGGTTTTTCCAATATAAAAGGTTTTTATCAATATAAATTCGAAATATATTCTGAAAATGTTGCTTTTTATGTACTGTAATGAAATATATTACTGGATACATTTAGGATGATATTCAGCCATCATTACTTTTTCACTACTAACCATGGTAGCAACATAATGCACTTAAATTGTTGCTGCTAGCAGTAAATCGTGACTCTCCATATTAAAAGAAAATATGAAAATTAGCTCTACGTTCAGTACTGTTAATCTGAGCCTAAGCTTTCCCTCATTTTTGGTGATAATTTGTAAATCAGAATCAGAATCAAGCTTTATTGGCCAGGTATGCATACACATACAAGGAATTTGGTTTTGGTTACAGGATTACAGGATTAAATCAAGTTTAGAGGTTGGCGATATGGCAAAAATATAATATTGCAATTTTTTTTTTAGGTACTGATGATATCAAAGATATTTTCAGAAAAGTATGATAATTTATGACAATGATGTATATTGTCATATTGCCCAGCCCTAGCTGGGTTCTATTTTAGCATTTTACTTGCACAAACCAGGCGTCACAGCGATGGTGTGGGAGTGACTCCAGATAAAAAAAATTGCCTGAGGAAAATGATCTCTGTAGCACAGCAACATAACATAACACAATGACTGTAATTAACACAGCAAAGTCAAGTAACAGACACGCACTGAACACAGTATTCATGCAGGGGATGCCAATATGCAAATGAAAACCAGCGCCAGCGGCGACCGCAGACCCAAGTCACGCCCCCTCCCCCCACATTTCATTTAAAACGTTTAGCTATCATTTTGAATATATTATGAACACATTTGGAATCTAAATGTCCATAAAAGTTGATGTTGTTTGTGAAAAGTGAAGGAAATAGCATCACTTAGTCTCCTTGTAAAGCCCATGTGTGGCCCGTGGGCCAAATCAGGCCCGTGGCACAATCCTATTCTGCCCGCAAAATTATTTTAATTCTCTGTTAATATTAGCTTGTTTCAACATGAGCTGCACTACAGTTCCCAGCATGCACTGCAACACAATGTGTGCTCTGACCCCCTTCCCCCCAACAGCAATATGGGCCAGCGGTCACACAAAGCACCAAGCAAATAGGCAGTTTTAAAAACCTTCCTCCTGGGGACATTAAAAGAGGTTTAACAGTTAATCTGCAGCGAATGTTTTATATTAAACAATTTGTTTTTATTTAAAACTATTTTTGAATCATCCAAAGATTAAGTGCCTATTTTTTTGCTGTTGTAGTTTTGGCACATTTTGAATAAACAATGGCCAGTTGGGCTCGTGGCAAAATGTTAAGTGAAAACAAAAGAAAAACACAGCTGACCCACAGATTTGGTGAGATTTTTTAATATGGCCCTGTTAGGGATTGAGTTTGACACCCCTGCTGTAAATCCTGAAATAACAGTTTAAAAGTCAGAGGAGTCAGATTGCAGAATGTACGCATTAATGTCACACATACAGCCTCAGAAGAAAGTCCAGTTTGATGTTTAGGTCTCACACACAAAAACATACTGATAGTAATAGTAGATAAATTAAAGTGTAGTGAAAATCTCGTCAAATTGCCCTGTTCTGTTTTTACTGTATCACCCACCCCTGTTTGTACATATACGAGAATGTATATGTACCTATATTGTCTTCTGTGTGGGAGACCTACATATAAATGACCTGTGGTTTGCGTAACTGCGCTGTAGTTGCCTGAGGCTCATCAGCAAGCTCAAGGATGATACAGTGACTCAGATTTGTAGCGCCTCACTCGTACGTTGGTGAGGCTGCCATTCCTGTCTGGTTGCTTTCTGCGGTTTTTCGTGTGGCGGGTAGTTGTTGGTGAAGAGGAAATCAAAATAAACACATCTCCTCTTGCGACAACGTGAGGGGTTTGGTTTGCGTTTCAAGACGTGGATCGGGCCTAATACAGATCAGTGACTCGGTTTGGACTGATCTAATCATTGTGGACAAAGGTTGCCGCTTCTTTCGGATTGGGCCAGACTGCTGTGTGCTTCAGGGGTGTAGATGGTTAATCAACTGCATTTATTTTGGAATGTCAGAATTGATTATAATCAATTAATAATATTCAGAAGGCATGCACATTTTGTCAAAATAAGTCTTGGATTGTTTTTAAGCATAAAAATAAAAGCTGGCAGAAATATAGTATCACGATACTTTAAGCTATCTAACAATACATGATGTGCATCACAATATGAATTTTTTGAGGTTTAATAAGCTTTAAATTTCAAAAAATATTATCACAACCTGTGGTTGTTATTCAGTATTTCACATATTGTGCTATAGGGTTGAAAGATTAATCATTTTTATATCAAAATCACAATTTGAATGAGTGCAATTCACATTATCAGCTGTATTGTATTAAGTTTAAAGCATCCAAATCTTGTGTGTTGTGAACATGACAACACAACCACAACAAACTGGCCTTCTAACACTGCATGTCGAGCATTCAGGCCAGAAAAGAGTGAATGTGCTGTCCTTCTTGGCTAAAAACCAGGCCTGTGACCCTTTGCACAAAACATTTTAGGTATTTATATTAAGTTAAATGCTTAAATGATACAGTTTAAGCTGAAAATTGAATGTAAACTTTGCAACTTTTAAAAAGTGCTGAAACTTAAACTGAGAAACTCAGTTTAATTTAATTTAAAATGATGGATTTTTTTACACAGCTTACTTAGGGTAAAACAAAAACATAAATTCACAAAATTCATCATAAAGATATTTTATGCAATTGGCCAGTGGACCTTAAATTATAGAAAATAATTGCAATTTGATTCGCTGTCACAATATCACTCTTGACATTTTCCCCAAATTGATCAACCCCACTGTGCTGCACTAAATCCAGTGAAACAGAATTTGCTCTCTTTGTAATGAAACATGCAGGCCAGTGTTCTTTAAGTACTAATAATATCCATGAAAAGCTTATGGCATATTATGACATAGTTTATCTCTGTGTGATAAACTGTTGTCATATATTGGCAGGGATTTACATTAAGGCGTACGTGTGAAGCTGCTGTGGGGAAGAACACTGGCACAGCTGCAGTCAAGTAATCAGACATCTTAATAGATTTCTCTAATTCAGAGCTCACTTTACAGTCATTCTTCATTCTTTCGAGGCCTTAAAGTCTTCCGCTCTGATTATACGTTCCTCTTTCTTGGGTGGAGTAGCTTAAGGCAAAGCAAGATCCTGTGCCAGAGAGAGTGAGAGAGAAAGAGAGAGAGTAGGTCAGAGAGAGAAAAAGAGCTGAATGAAAATGCCATGACTCACACATTTGGCCTTGGCACAGTATTCACTGTGATCCTGCACCGTTACCAGGCTGCTGAACACACACCCCATAAAAGGCTCACTACTGCAGTGACACTCTGCTGCCAAAAATGTGGAAGAATGGTTTCTTTTTCTGTTGTCAACTGTGCGTTTTTAGCGATTAACCTGAGACAGTTATTATTTATTTATTTATTTATTTTGAAAGTTCCCCTCAAATTAGCAGAACATGTGTTTTGTGATCATACACATATTTCAATATGCTTACAATTTACTGCTGAAAGCCAAAAATCTTAGACGCTCTTTGTATTTTTTTTATAAAAATAATTTTTACAGATCAGATCACTGAAGAGACGCCATCTGTTTATAGTTTACAGCCCAGATTTGTGGAAAAATGGGTCGACTTTCAGTAGACAAAAATTTGAGTTCAGCTTCTTTTATTATCAGGGTTTAAAATTACATCACCCATCTATTTGACTGGAGAGAAGAGAGTTACAGCTCTCATATGACCCCCACCTTCTGAATGTAGCTTATGAAATATGAAAGTTATGAAGAATATGACGAAGTGCGTTTTTGGACCACCGGTGGTCTCAAGGAGTTGAAGAGGTCAAGCTGGATTTGCCTGAGACAAAAATGAATGGCGTTTTCTAAAATCAGCAATCTATAAGATCAGCTGTTGGTGAGCGAAAATATTCCAAATCCGGTACGTTTTGCTGTTTGGACTGTTTTTCTCAGAACTTTGCTGGACCTTCTGAACTATGAAGTCATTAAGGAGTTGAATTCTGAGTTTTACTCCATGCTCACTCAGTTGACTTCATAAGTCTGGCAACCTCACCAAAATACCCCAAACAATCCAGCAAGCTTTGTCAAGTCTGGTAATTAAAATGCTTTGGCAGTAGTGAAGTACATTAGGGTAGCTGGTGTTATTATGTAAGTGCTGAAGTTCAATAGTAGGCTTACTCTCATGCAGTGTCATGTCAGTGCGCAGGAGTGTTAGTTTGCTCTGAGCATTGATGTAACAGTGTTCATATTACAGCCTTCACAGTCTCATGATTGAGTAGGGATGAACGATTTGGGAAAAATTTCTAGTTGTGTTTTTTCTGGCTAATATAGCGACTGCGATTTAAGCTGTGGTTATTTTCTGTAAATTAATGTCCAGGCCAGGTTTTTTGGCCAAGATGACCAGAATATCCACATTTTCTAGCTTGAGGCTTGAACCCTGAAAGTAGTTTGGCAAACTGCCAGTAAGTTGTGGTTTTGATGTCGCAAACCATGGAGTTTGGTTGCTTCTGATTGGTCTATCTCATCTACAGGCAGCTCACAAGCTCGATGTTATTAGGTTAACTTTACGCATTTCGAACTCAAGACAACAGTGTTGGTAATGTAGCTCTCTTGCAATTTCGATATTAAAACGATTAATTTTTCAGTCCTAATTCAAAAGATCCAGTAACATTCAGTGGAAAAATGTATGCAGGAGAAAATGTATCAGATTTGGAAACTTTTTTGTTTATCGTGGGGCGCGATAGCAGCAATTTTGAAAATCCCATTTTTTCTGCCATTTTCTGAATGGGTATGACGCCGACTACAGAATGATGCATAAATTCAGACGTCTATTAATCCTTTTTATACCAAAAGTGCAGTTTGAAAAATTGCAACTTTAAAATCACAAGCTTCAGTTTTAATTTTATTAGACATTATTCAGTCGCTCCGTCTAATTTACAAGGCTGTGACCTTCCGAACCGTAAGTTTTGTGATCCGTTTTACTCATGTTTATTGTACTCGGGAAGAGCAGAACGTTTATTTCTGCATTTTATAAATATTTACATATCATCATCGACAGATATATGAGAAATATTGGATTTCGGCATCAATTGGAATTGCATCAGCCCACAGCTTCCCTTATTGATGCATCCCTAATAATTCACATTTCGCTGATGTCGGAACAAAACCTTGTATCTCCAAAGTGGAACTTTACAGGAGAAGGAAAAAACCTACTTTACTTTTAATGCAAGTCAATGGAACCAGACTTTTTTCCAAGTCATTTTGGGTCATTTCTTTAAATCCATTCATCATGAAATGTACGCACACTGTAAAGGGTAACGGACATTTTCAGATTATGTCAAAAACTGGAAAACATAAAGAATGGAGATACAAATTTTTCAGTAATTTGCTTGATTGTGAACAACGTTCCCACACCCAGAAAACAAATCTGGACCATCTGAGGTTGGTCAGCATGCTCAACACTCAAAGTACATAATAAAAAATCTATAATTTGTTAGAGACTCATTTGCATATTACAGCTTTCTGTGATAACAGTATCACAGGATACTGATTAAAATACATTCTGCAGCCCAACCCAGTGTCTTTAGTTACCAGCTGAAATTGTCAAGTTTATAAGTTCTGTGTTGGGTCTACATAAAGCTGTTGTGTCTGTTGCAGGTCTTTTTGGGGATGAAGGCTTAGTGCCTGTGCGTCTCCAGGTGGCCGGTGTGCAGAGTCCTCTGCTGGAGCAGCTGCAGGCCTCCCCGTCCCTCCTGTGGCTGGGGCCAACCCTGGGCCTCGAGCCCCAGCAGGCCTTGGAAATCATTAGCCTGCTGGGGGTGCTGCTGAGCCTGGGAGCCGTACTGCTGGGAGCGCTCAGAGACAGCCTGGTCTACCTCTGCCTCTGGGCCCTTTACCTCTCCCTGTACACTGTGAGTATCTCTCTCTCTCACATTCTCTCTTTCTCTATAGACGTGATGAGCAGCACTGCAGTGAAAATTATGATCTTTGCAGTTCATCTGGGGCTTAGAAGGTGGTCTGGTCCAATTCATGCATCACCATATCAACTTCATGCGACTTTAGCTGTACAGTAGTCACATTCTAATACTGAACTGAATGATTATTGCCAACAGTTTTATACTGATGGGTTATTTTTGTTATAAATTCATTAAATGTGTATTCCAGATCAAAAGATGAGACTAAAACAGAGAGACACTGTTTATTTCTGGGCATTGTTTTCCATACCAAGTAAATCATACTTTTTTTTTCCAACTGAAATCCAGCAGTTTCAGCTGAGCCATAAGTACTGGGACAAATGAATGACAGGAGATTCTGATTACTTAGGTGTTGCTGTGCATGTGTAGGGATAGTTGTAGTCAATGGAGTTTGCATTAGGGCTAATGGACAAGCAAGCAGCTTTGAACTTGAGATTAAAGCAAATCCATAGGGAAACAGCTCGGCATTCCAAAAACAGTATGCAATACTTTAATCATAGAAAAGCAATTTGCGACTAGCAGGCCATTCCAGGAAGACCATAGCAGCTTATGACAGGAATATTGTTAGAGCTGTGAAGAAAAACCCAAAAACAACATCCAGAGAAATAAGACGGTATACAGAGTTCAGAGGTGAACGTGTCAGAGTGTGTGTTTACATGCGCTCAGTAATCCAATAACTGCAGAAAATCAGATTTTGTCAGTAATCCGATCAACACGTTTACATGCACTTGAGTAATCAGATAATGGGAGACTCCAGGTCTGCATGAGTCAGACAGTAATCGGATTTCTGCTGTGCAACCAGCCGATTAACTCACAGAAGAAGACGTGACGTGAACAAAACGTAAAACTCAAACTTCATACTGTAGCTTTTTTTAAAGTATTGCACCACTTTACCTGAAACTATGAACATACATCATCTAGAAGATGAAGAATATTCAAACCCTTTATTTCGTGGTTGGTTTTAGCGCCGCTCCAGCAGTGTTTTGCTGCGTCTCGCAACATCCACAATCTGTTCTTGCACATGCGCAGACTGAGAAATCCGATAGAAGTCAGAGTAAGAGTTTACATGCACTGAGAAATCTGATTACTGAGCTAAAATCCAGCTCTCTTTATCAGATTTCTTAATCGGATTTCTAGATCAGAGCATGGTGTTTACGTGGCCATTTGAATGATCGGATAACTGCAGAAATATTTAGAATTAGGAGTGCATGTAAACACACTCAGTGTTTCAGAAGAAAGTGTTAGTAATAATGAAGCTACAATACAAGATCTCTCATCAGCACCAAGAACAGAAGGCTGGAATTCACAATGAAGCACAATGGCTGTGTTTACATGCAAAGATTTTTGCCAATCTGATTTAATATATTATTCCGATTATAGATTAAGACTGAGGTGTTTATGCCCACTCTACTCAACAATCTGATAAATCTTCATTTACATGCTCACTACAAGTAATCCGATCCAAATTTACATACATGAGTAGAGAAACACTGAGTGTAGACGTTACCATGACAGCGATCATCATGTGAGTCCAGTCAGAGTGAGATGAGCAGCAGTGAGCAGTGCTTCTGTTTTTAATCACTTTAAAATGATGTCAGACTCAGGAAAACGTCCTTCACATGTCCTTATTAAAGAAGGCCGAGAGGAAGACGTCGTGTTCTGAGACACATAAGCTGGACGTCCGTCCCACCACCGTCTTTTAAAGATCAGAGCGTAACCTTCGTCAGGAGCAAAGTTTTTAAGGACAGATGAGGTAAACATGAATCTTTTATGGAAGTGATGGAGAAAGAGAGGGTCTGCAAATTATCCTAAGCACACCTCTTCATCTGTGACGGTTGGAGGAGACGGTGTCGTGGCTTGGGCTTGGATAGCTGCTTCTGGAACTGGCTCACCGCTCTTCATTGATGATGTAACAGCTGCTGTTACCAGCAGAATGAATTCCCATGTCCACACAAATGCCTCAGTGGGCAGGAGTACATAATGCAGTACAGAACCCAAATGAGCGTGTATTTCACCTGTTAAAGAGGAAAATGAACCAGAGCATCCCCAAAATAAGAACATACTGAAAGAGGCTGCCATAAAGGCCTGGCAGAGCATATCAAATGAAGTTATCAAGAGTCTGGTGATGTCATGGAATTGCAGACTTGAGGCAGGTATTGCATAAGAGTTTGGGACTAAATCTTAACTTTTAAACAACTTTATTTTACTTTAAATTGCTGTATTGTTTATGATTTGTGGCCAGAAATAAAAGCTGGCATTCTGTGCTTTCATGCTGATCTTTTCATCTGGACTACAATTTTTTTATGAATATATAACCAAAATAACCCATTTCACTTCGTTGCCCCAACTTTTTTTGCCTTTTTCACTATCTTTCTCAGTATTTCTCAGTATCAGTATGATACTGTTCAGAGCTTGAAATCCCAGTTAACCTCCTTGGAACCACGTTCCAAAACGCACTTCGTCATGTTCTTTACTTCATAACTTTCATATTTCATAAGCTTCATTCAGAAGGTGGGGGTCATATGAGAGCTGTAACTGTCTTCTTTCTAGTCAAATAGATGGGCGATGTAATTTTAAAACTTTATAATAAAAGAAGCTGACCTCACAATTTTTTTTCTACTGAAAGTCGACCCATTTTTCCACAAATCTGAGCTAGAAACTGGATCTCAGATGGCGTCTCTTCAGTGATCTGCTCTGTAAAAATTATTTTTATAAAATAATACAAAAAAGTCTAAGATTTTTGGTGTTTACACGTTTATTATTCTTCTATTTAATGGATTTTTTAGAAGATTACCCACCTCGCTCAATCAGATGGAAATTGTATTCTGAATGGCCTCAATCTGACTAGTTTATTCCAACTGAAGTGTATACATGGATGTATTCTATTCCGATTGAGCTGTTAGTCTGATTATTAACGGATTATTAGGTTGCATGTAAACGTGGCTAACGATGAGCCAGAGTTCAGGAGCAAAGTAGATTGTAAGCATTTAGCTTTATGTTTATGATCATATACAACATGTTCTGTTAATTTTAAGGGGGAAAAAACAGATTTATTTTCATGCAGTTACTGAATAATTTGCCTTAGAATTCGGGCAGGTAAATTCAGATGGAAAAACCGAAATATACCCACAAGCATAAGAGCTTAAAACGTTAAGTAGTTTGAACGTGTTGCTTGGCTGTATAGTTTTATAGTTGTAAACAGCTTTTGCTGTTATGTACCATAAAATATGCAAAGCAGTGACACTAGCAGTATTCAAAGTGGGGGTATTGTGTACGGCGGTAATCTTAGTGAAGTGTAGCTCCATCATTGCTGTTGACTGATTAAATGTTTGTACTGTTTTTGTGTAGGTTGGGGGAGACTTCCTTCACTCTGAGTGGTAAGTCCTGTAGCTTTGTATTTGGACGGCTCCTGTGCATTGGTGCGTCCACCAGCCATGGTTTAGATACCAGTTGTAATCTCACTAATCCTTTTGAAATCCATTGAGGTACATTTGCAAGTCAAATGATCAACAGCTGCAGCAGTTTCAGGCTGTGTGCAAGAGTAACAGGCATGAAAAACTTGCCTGTGCTTGCACGTTCTTAGCTGTTCTGACTAAGTGCTTGTAAGATGCCGTCATCACGTTTATTCATTAAGTCAGGTTGCCAGGGTTACCAAAATAACAGGCCTGACCTGCTTCGATGTCGTTTAGGTTTTAGGCCAGTTTTTACTTTCACCTGTGACGACTGAGAGAAAACTGACAATGTTTGTCTCTCCTCTGTTCTGCTCCTCGTCTCTCAGGGACAACCTGCTGTTGGAGGCGGGGTTTCTGGCCGTCCTGGTAGCCCCGTGTGCCTTACTGCGAAGAATCTCCTCGTCCGGCCACAGTGACCCTGTGACCTTTTGGTTGACCCGCTGGCTGTTCTTCAGGCTTGTGCTTTGTACAGGAGTGAGCAAGCTAGCCAGCGGCGACCCCTCCTGGTGGGACCTCACAGGTTTGTTTTTTGTGGTCTAAACTTTGAAGCCTTGGTTCTGGAGCACCTCTGCACTGCGTAAGGTGTGTTCCAATTCAGGGGCTGCATCCTTCGAAGGATGCGGTCTACGAAGGCGTGTCCTTCAAAGGCTGCGCAGACCCGCGAAGGCTGAACCGAAATGAGACAGTCTGCTCTATGGCAGATGTTTGTGACGCAGCACTGCTGTTCCTGCCCTTACTGTTGCGTCATGAAACGCAGCTTGGCTTTTTTTAAAATATTTGCATTGTTAGCTATTCGACTCAGTTTAAACCCAATGCTTACATTTAAAAGTGTCTTCTCAGCCGCCGTTCGTTCCTCTGCTGGTGCCGCCATGTTCTCGAATTCTTGCCGGCATGCAATGAACCTCGGGATATGTTGGGTGGCAAACGATCCACCCGTTGGATCCTTTGTTGCCATGGAAAAGGACACATTTCTCGGCTGCGTATGAAGGAGCCTTCGAAATGGGACAGTCTTGTCGCACCGCTGTGACCCAGTCGGCCTTCAAATGCAGCCCCTGAATCGGGACACAGCTATAGTTTGGTGTTTCTCCTTGTCTTAACACACCTGATTCTAATAGTCAGCTAATTAAGAAGCCCCTCCCACTCCAAAAATCATAATGTTTTTTCATCAAACGCAAAGTTTACTTAATTGCTGAAAATATGTGTTTCAGTAGTGACAATTCTTAATATTCCACACTAATTTTCTGACTTTCGGACACATTTACTTCAAAACAGTGGGATCTAACTGCTCACCATGTGGCCATGAGGGACAGGGATGCAGCCTCACTTCTTCTAAAATGTACGAATGTAGTTAAAATAATTTTTTTATGTTGTTAGTTTGAACTAATTTGGTAGAATGGTCCTTACAGATATCCAAACAGTTTTACTTAATCGAGTTATTAAACAGGACGTGTAGTTTGGAATAAAGAAAAATGAGATGAATCAAGTTTTAACCTGTAATTTTTACATTTTTGACTGAGAGTAAAACCGCAGAGAATGTGTGGACACGTCTGTTATTGTGTCTCACATTAAGTGAAATGGAGACGTCTGTGTGGACCTATAGGGGAGAGCGAGGCAGAGCCTAATGATAATAATAAAATCTGTGAACAAAGGTTACGCCCTGCTGTGCCCTGTATGGAAATATTGCAAACAAAAAAATGACCTATTTGTACTGTAAGATAGTTGATAGGTCATCTGGTAGTTTGTTAGATCACATATATCTAAAGCAAAGATAAAAAACAACCAGCAGTTATAAATTACCTCTTAAACAAATGTTAAACGCCTCATATGCTACACTTTTCTTCTATTTTATTTTCCCCCTAATGATTTGGTATCATTTTATGTACCAAAAATGGTCATAAATCATTTTTACATGACTGTTTTATAGCCTCACTTTATCCCTTAGAATTAAACAGGCTTTTTTGTTGCTGCACATTTAAGACTGATATATGCAAATGAGCTCTGTCTTGATTGGCTACCCTGTGTTGGGCCTCATTCCGAAAGCACTCAGAGCTGAAACACTCTTTATAGCTACAATCTGAATGAGCGGAGCTCCGCTGCTGTAGGCTGTAGGTGGTTGTATGTAAATGAGTCGGTTCTCATGGCATCACGGAAATAATGAATTCACAACAGGCTGTTTTTAGCAGCTTAGTTTCCATATATAGACTGTATGTACTGGGTAGTGAAAGGTATGTTTTAAAACTTTGACAATGTTTTTTTATTATTAATATGGGACGTCAAACCTTCCATATTGTAGTTTTTATTCATAATGATACAAAATATGTTCTCATTGGCATATTGAAATACTACTGTGAATATTTGAATGGAAAAATGCTGGTCCCCAGGCAGGGTCACCTCAGGACCATGATTTTCAATCATTGACAGGTCAGTGAAAGGCCCAGAATTTCCTTCTGGGTCCTTTATCTCTGGCCACGTTGAGGCCAGGTGGAAAAGTTCTCATCAAGTTCTCACAAACCGTCTACGAATCACTTTTGCAGCGCTGAGTCGGCATTATGAGACCCAAGCCAGCCCCACCCCTTTGGCCTGGTACGCCCACCAGCTCCCTGATTGGCTGTCCAAGCTCGGAGCGGTTTACGTGCTGACGGCTGAGATTACCGTTCCCCTGCTGATGTTCTTCGCGCCTGTGCGCGGCTTGAGGATCGGCGCTTTTTATGTCCAGGTCAGTCGTTCACTCCTACTCGTGAACGAGTGATGAAAGAGGTGTGATTACGTTCCTTATCGAGAAAAAGCAAGAATGCAAATGAATGTCAATAGCAAATTAGTTCATTCACTGTTTGTGTGCTGTGTGTGTTGAATGGCTGGGTGATGGATTAACTCTCATTACTGCTGCAGTGACTGTAGAATGAATGGCAGCCATTAAAATGGAACCTCAGCCTTTATATGTTGCTGTCTCTTTTTTTTTTCCAGGTGTTTCTCCAGCTGTGCTTCATCCTCCTGGGTGGTTTCAGCCTGTTGCACCTGCTGACCATCGCACTGAGCTTCTCTCTCCTGGATGATGATCACTTCAGCTGCCACAAGAAAAAGACTAAGACTAAGAGTATGATCTCCTCTTTCTTAGCAAAGTGTATTTGACCATATGGGGCAGATTTCCTAACGTTTTGCGCCTTCGTAAACTCCATTTTGGCATTAAAAAGTGGCTGTCGTGTTTTAAAATAAATAGAGAGGAGATTATTATAATGAAGCACCTACTCTGATTTATTAGGACCGATGGTAAATATTGTCTGTGCACTGTTTGACGCCTGAGAAAAGCTTGTTTATTTTGGCACCAACATGGCTGCAGTTGTTTGTGCTCAAAGAGAAAAGAGAGTTTTTCAAACGCTTTCATGTTGATAGAACAGATGCCCTATTAAATGCCTGTCAAGTCACATTATTCTTAATTTGATGACAGAAATAAATAAAAAAATAGTTTTAGAAAAAAACAAATAAATAGTTTTTGAATGTTAACATCTTTCTGCAGGCCTCATAGCACTGGCAGATATTTGGGTATTTAGTTTAATTTAATGAAAAATACTAAAAATCAAGGCGGTTTTGTGTGAAATTGCATTTTATGGATACTATGAAAACCTGTTAGACTAAATCTTTGGGTATACACTGATCAGGCATAACATTGTGACCACCTCCTTGTTTCTACGCTCATTGTCCATTTTATCAGCTCCACTTACTATATAGGTGCACTTTGTAGTTCTACAATTACAGACTGTAGTCCATCTGTTTCTCTGCATACTTTGTTAGCCCCCTTTACCCTGTTCTTCAGTGGTCAGGACCCCCATGGACCCTCACAGAGCAGGTACTATTTGGGTGGTGGATCATTCTCAGCACTGCAGTAACACTGATGTGGTGGTGGTGTGTTAGTGTGTGTTGTGCTGGTCTGAGTGGATCAGACACAGCAGTGCTGCTGGAGTTTTTAAACACTGTGTCCACTCACTGTCCACTCTATTAGACACTCCTACCTTGTTGGTCCACCTTGTAGATGTAAAGTTAGACAATAGCTCATCTCTTACTGTACCGTATGAGCTAATCATCCTCTAGTCCTTCATCAGTGGTCAGAGGACGCTGCCCACAGTTCGCTGTTGGCTGGATATTTTTGGTTGGTGGACTATTCTCAGTCCAGCAGTGACACTGAGGTGTTTAAAAACTCCAGCAGCACTGCTGTGTCTGATCCACTCGCACCAGCACAACACACACTAACACACCAACACCATGTCAGTGTTACTGCAGTGCTGAGAATGACCCACCACCCAAATAGTACCTGCTCTGTGAGGGTCCATGGGGGTCCTGACCACTGAAGAACAGGGTAAAAGGGGGCTAACAAAGTATGCAGAGAAACAGATGGACTACAGTCTGTAACTGTAGAACTACAAAGTGCACCTATATAGTAAGTGGAGCTGATAAAATGGACAATGAGCGTAGAAACAAGGAGGTGGTCATAATGTTATGCCTGATCAGTGTGTTGTACAGCACAATCAAGAAGCAGGTTTTCCTTTTTTCTTTCTGAAAGCACATATTGGAACTTATTTATTCTATAATCCCTGCTTTTCTAATGCTACGTTACTTTGTTATTCGTGGCTTCTGTGTACTGTGTGTAGTTGAAAAGTTAGGCTCAAAATCACACAGTTACCAAACAATATCACATGGTTTCCAAATGCACCCAACACAGAACTCAAGCTTGTGTTTCAAAACAGAAAGTACATCAACACCATTAGTAGGTAACCTGCTGTAGTGGCCGCCCCCATCAGCGCAAAGTGTCATTAGACAGTCGGTAATTAGCGCCTCTCTTAGTAAACCAGCCCCTAAGTGTTGTCATTTTGGATCAGACTTGTGCCTTTGGGTTGGAATGATGTGTATTCAACACGCCTACGTGTGGTGACCGGTCATTACGTGATACGTCTTTTAAGTTGACTTTAAGTCCAGACTGAAGACGCCTCTTTTTTTCTGTGCTTTTAACATTTAAGCATTTTCTGTCTAGATTTGCACTTTTAAAAAACAGTATTTACATTTCTAATTCGTCTTATTTCATTCTTGCATTGTTCAACGCTGTAATTACTTTGCTTCTGTTTATATACAGCAGTTTGGATTGCCTTTGTGTGTGTGTGTGTGTGTGTGTGTGTGTGTTGTATAAGTAAACTTGCCTTGAAATACAGTTAAGTGTTCAAGTTTAGACGCCCCATTCAAAAGACATGCTTTGTTGATTTTCTAACTGAAAATCTGTAAAATAACACATCCTCTATAGAGAACACACTTCTGCACATGTTATTGCACAATTACTGTTTATTTGCTGAATGTAATGTATTGGGGGCACAAATGGTGCCAAAGGCACATTTATATATTTTGTTTTATTGTTTAATATTATGTTAAACTCAGCAAATACATAAATTGTGCATTAAAATTGCAGAAAAATGCCATATTTAAGTGCGTTCTCTGTGGTGACTAACTTATTTTCACTGAGAAAAATTAAGAAAACATGTAATTTGACCGGGGTGCTCAAATGTTTGCATATGACTGCAGTTATGATCTCAAGAGTTTTGATCATCTTCTATACTTTGTTGATAGTTCTGTCTCTGTACCTTTATCTTTTTTTTTCAGCTTGGAGCCAGTTTTTGGTCTCGTGTCTGTCTTTTCTGGTGAAGCTGGCTGTCTTCTTCCTTATTTTGTTCAGTGCCGTAAAGCTCTTCAAACTGGAGATCAACTGGGAGAAGAAGATTGTAGCATCGAAAATAAGTGAGTTTCAATTAGTAGATGGGTCTGGGCTTATGAGTCATTTTTAGCCTTAACTTCAGGATGTGTGCCAAGTTAATGTGGAAAAACAATTTTTTAAGCCTTGGGTTCACTACACGACTTTTAATGTCTTAACAGATTATAAACAGACTGGGCATCTCGCACTGTCTGGGTGTTTTTTGCAGATTATTTTGGGTGACTGAAATATTGGGGATCACACACTAATTATCTTTTAAGCCGTCGCAGAATCGAATGGAGCTCACTGAACTCTCGCAACTCACACAAACTCACGCGTTCTCTCGTGAGTCCTTGTGACCAGGAGACGCAAATAAACAGAGTTAGCGGCTTGCCTCTGCTGCTAATGCTGTTTTCTCTACTGTTTGCTCTGACACAGTGAAGAAGCAGCAGGTAAATATGTTTAAGTGAGGACCATGGATTTAAAAATGTGAAGTGTGTTTTATTAGAGTTTTAAATGTACATGAACTCGATTGAGCTTCAGCCTTAAACTCAGCTCATTACACAGCTTCACTCCACACGTGAGAGACTTTTTGCCATTTTTCTTTGTTTACTCCCCGTATTTTGTTCTTTCTCACTCTCTTTTCATTGGCTGTTGCATGAATTGTTCAGATTGAGTCGCTGATCAGTTTACGCTAGATTACGAGTCGTGTCGAAAAAAAAAATCAAACGTTTGATAAACTCCAGCTGGTCTGAAACGCGATCAGGAAGCCAAAAATCTGAGTCTGCTCCCCTCAAACACGACTCGATTCTCTCTCCAACTGTCGACTCTGACTGACCTAAAAATCTGCAGACTAGAGCCAACTAGCACAGACTCGGCCAGACTGAGAATCAGGGCTAAAATCTGGGGGGGGGGAAGTCGTGTAGTGTAACTCTGGCTTTAGAGAACTTGCAGTGATGACCCGAGATTCTGTTTGGCAAAGCTTATTTTATTATAGTAATATAGTAAGTGTACTTTCACAAAAGGTGAAATTAGGAGGTGCTGTTTCATTATGAAATGAACATGCATATTTTCAAAAGTGCATTTTCTAATGCCACAAAAATGGAAAATTAAAAAGGAAAATGAATCACTGAATTGCCAAAGAATTGAACTTTTGTCCTGTAAATGTTTTGTTCTGTGCTGCTACAGCTTTTCTCTTCAGTGACAATTTTAGGACTTCAGGAATTTTAGGTTGCACCGTCATAGAAAGTCAGTCAGAATGTAGAAATAATTATGATGGCAATAATATCAACACTTAAAACTCTTTCTCCTTCCTATCCAACTTCCTGCAAATTACTTGCTCTAACTTCTCTTTCCTGTGATGAAGATTTCACACCCCAGCCATTCTTCCTCATTCCAATCCTTCAGATTTTCAGGGGGGGTCCGGCCTTCTAGCCTTAAGCAGAAGCCGCCCAAGCACACCTGTTGAAGTTCTCACTGTTCTCTCTTACAGTCATACAGTCTCTCTTTGTTCTACTGCCATTTGTTGAAGGTCCAGAATATTTATTGCTTATTTAATACATTTGCTGACAATCCATTGCCGTTTCCTTCTGACAGCCTTCTCTCATAAGGGCTTTGAGGAGTTTGTCGAACAAATCCAGGTTCCAACCATTTGGGTGGGCGTGCTTTCTCTGACTTGGGAAGTGGTGGCTGCTTTGCTCAAGTAAGATCTGTGTTTTATTTTGTAATGTTTTGTTTTTTGTGTTTTTTAAATGAACCTTTGCAAAAATGTTACCAAACTGTCTGTAAACCTCTGTCACAGGTGTGTATGTGCTCGAGGCATCCTGAACAAGTTCTTGAGTCTCATTCAGTGGGCCGTCTTCACTGCTGCAGCTGCAGCTGTATTCGCTCTCAGTCTTGTAAGTAAAAACTCAAAGCAATTTGTAGTATTTCCATATTTGAGTGTTTTTTCTTCTAAACTTAATTTCTCTAAGCAGTAACTTGGGATACAGAACATTTGGTGCTCTGGTGTTTGATAAGATCAGTTTGTTTTGGACAAAACAAATATATAAGGCTGCACAAAGTGGTGTCCGTGGGCCTAAGTTGGTCCGCCAGAGGGATGTTTTAACCCAAGGAGAGAACAAATGGGTTGTTACATAATTATTATTATTTTTTTTTTAATCTGTTAGCATTTTAAGTTATTTTAGTAGCGAAAGGTACCAAAGGAAATTACATATGAGTATTATTATTTTTATGGAAAAGAAATTAATAAAACTATGACTTATAATGAATTAAAATTATGCTCTCAAATGAAAAAAACAACTTTATTTGTGTACTTTCTTTCAAAGATGTTCTTTAGGTTTCTTCATAAAACGTTTAACACTTTTGAGGCCACTATACAGTCATTTGAAAAAATTTGAGCATCCCTTTTAAATGACATTTAACATTTTTTTATTTATTTATTTATTCATTTGCAAATCTTTGTGCAGGGTGTTGTTTTGTTTTGTGTGTGTTTATTTTTTGTGGCTAAGTTTAACAAAATGGAAAACAAAATATAATGTGCTATAATTTTTTGAGTATTTTAATTCAGAAAATAAACAACGTATGCATATAAATATGTGAAAGTGCTCTCTGTAGAGGATGTTTGCTTATTTTCACTTAGAAATTCAACAATGTTTCATTTCACAAGGGGCACCTAAACTTTTGCATATGACTGTATATGATATCTGACTGGTCTACAGAGAGGTTTTCAGATTTGTGCACACTAACATGAAATGGCCAATGGTTTATTTTGCTTGTAAGGCTGAAAACTACACAATTAGGTTTCTGTGCTTCCTCAGTTTACTGTTATATTTGTGCAAGTCTGATTTGCTTGTGTTCACCTCCAGGTTCCATACACTGCCATGGCTGGTATGTCTGGCGGTAAAATTTTACCCGAGGTAAGGAAGGCTTACGGTGCTGTGGAGAAGTATCAGCTGGTCAGCGCGTACGGCATTCAGCACAGAATGGTCCCTCCTGCAGGACGGCCTGAAATCGTCATTGAAGGCAGTGCGGATAAGAAGACATGGACGGTAAGAGAGTTTTCGGCTCGTCTGCCTAACATTGATGAAACTAGCCAAATAAAGCCTAATGCACAGTAGTATAGTAGCAGCAGTCATTCTGTGCTCTTGAATTCTAATGTTGGTTTATGTGGGCGTGATTTTAAATATTCATGAGAGCACCTGCAACACTGCATACATGAGACCTGGGGCCATCAAAACAAAGGCTAGTGAGGTTCACAAGGGCTAAAACATCAACATGAATATTTTATTGCTTGTATAATTATTTATAGTCATTTTGAGCAGTCATTTATACTCAGAAGAGCTAAAGTGTCATTCCAGTGGGGCCGAATTAAAATCATTTTAGCATAAGCACAGATATGAGTAAAAGTCATGAAAAGAAAACTATATTCCACACAGCAGGATTTCTCTGTTTAGCTAGATAACTTTAGCCCAACGTCAAGCCTGTCCAATAGGAAAAGAGCTGAGGGACATTCCCATTGGACACTCCTCATCTTTGGGCTTAAGTTATCTGGCTAACTGCGAAATCCTGCTTCGTGGAACACACCCCTGGTCAGCAAGCAAGGCTTTGAAGTATTCTAGGTCCGTCACGATCCTGAAGTTTTAGCTGACGATTAATTGCTTTAAAAAGTCTTGTGATTAACATTTTAATGAGAGCTCGTTTTTGTTCATTGTTTGCAAAAATGAAAGTACAAGATTAAAGTGGCTGATTAGCTGTCTTGCTTCCTAGCTGTCGACACTTAGTAGCTCCCACTGTGCACCCAATAAAGCTCAAATAAACAAACGCTACTCACCGCTGCCCCCTAAAGTTGTTAAAGCACCAAATCAGTTGTTTGTTGTTTTTTGTAAAACTCACGACGTGTCTCAACAAGTTTTCTGCTTTTTTTGTTATTATTTACATTAATTTGACTCAAACCAGTGAATAAAAATGCACTCAGTTACCATTAGGGACATAAAAATCATTGTGAAAATATCTGTGGGGGAAAAATAACTACATTCAGCTCAAATAATTATGACTAGGCTCTAATGTATAGATTATGATGTGTCTAACTGGTTTAGCAGACATTATCCTGTAACACTAAATTCAGTAGTGGTAAATACCGTTTTACCTTAGTGAAAATGGAGTGAAATGAAGAGTGCAGGTGTATGAAAATAGCTATAAAACTGCTGTAATAAAGCTGCTGTAATAAATACAGTTACATAATAACAGGTCTGGCTGCTTTCCATGCACTGATAGAGGTGACTCCCCCTCACAAATACAGTTCGCAGTGATGTACATGAATTGGCCTCAAATAAGTAACACATGAATAGAAATTCTAATATGAATTTAGACAAATGGTCATTTGCAGAATTATCATGAAAAGCAATATCCCTGTGATCCAAATTTGATTAAGACCTGGCCCCACAGCTTACATTTTTATTGATAGTAATATAATTACCAAGTGAGCTAGGTTGTAAAATTACTTGCTTCATCATTTATGATGATAGTGATGACTACATTCTACACAGACAGCATGTAACATTGTTAACATCCAGTGGCTCTCATGGTTGGTTTGGTTGGAAACCAAAGTATTGCCAAACTGTAATGTTGACACCCTTCTTCTTGAAAACCTCATCTATTTTATTCTCTACCAGAGAGCAGAGTTTCTTTGTTTCATTTGAATGTTCCCCAGCATAACACTATGCCATAACTTTTGCACAGGCCACATTTTATGTTTCATTTTTTACCAATATGTTAATTTCAGGAGATAAATGGTAATTGTTTATTAAAGTGTGTTTCACTTAGAAAAATTTCACTTAGAAAGTCATACAAAATGTCATTTGGCCAGGTGTGCCCAAACTTTTGCATATGACTGTCTGTATGCAAGTATGTATGTATGTATGTGTGTGTGTAGACGGTGATTTTCTGTTTTTAAAGCCAATCAAAAGCAGTCTTTTCTACTGTATGCATTTTTGGATTAACCATAGATTAGAATGATTGTACAAAAGGAATAAAGGCGTAGCTTTAAAAAAAAATCGTTATATCAAAGAGAACGAAAGAATGATAACTTGAATAATATCAGCTCTTATTTAAATTATTGCAGTGTTCCTTAATATTGGTTATCGACCCAAAGCTAGGACTAACATTTGTGTAACACATTTCCATGAGTCCTGAGTGCAGATAGAAAAAAATAGCAGTTTTTGTCCTTGTTTTAAATGTAAACTTTTACCTTTTTAAACTTTTTTCTTTAAAACTTTTTAAACCTATTTAAAACAGTTGTGCTTCTCTGTTAAACTGCATTTTAACATATTGGCCAGTGCAGCTTTTCCCCTTGATTTCCTCTCTCAGCTCAGGGTTATTCATGTATAATCACATGTGATACCACATCACCACCAGAGACCATAGCAGCCACATTGTGTGCTGTGTCTGTCAGGAAACAGCATGTGCCCAAGCTCTTTTTGCTGATACAGACTCTCCGTCTTCCTGTCCCATTTCAGGAACTGAACCTCATGTACAAACCGGACAGTCTGAGTGAAGGTCCTCCGGTGGTGGGGCCTCACCAGCCTCGGCTAGACTGGCTGCTGTGGGAGGCTGCTGTGGGGGAGCACGACCAGAACCACTGGTTTACAGGCCTAATGCAGCGTCTGCTGGAGGGCAAGCAGGACGGTGAGCCATATCTGAGCAGTTACACAGGCCATTGTCGTACAGTAGGTGTTAAGCATCACTCTGAAGGTGACGATAAGGCTGCATCTCTTTTGGGATGTTATAATTGTAGTCATTTATTCAAAATCTTGGTCATTTATTGGTCAGACTATTTTCTATGTTCCACCATGGAATTTCTCCAGTCACATTTGTGTATTCAGTATATTTTTAAAAATAGTTCTGAGTCCTGCTAAAATAATGGAATCTATTCAAATCATGGTGAGATTTGAGATTTCATATAGGGCTGCAAAGATTTCTACGTCTATTATAAGACTTTTTTTTACTTTGTAAAACACTATGATGTTAATATTTGTGTGTGAATTCCTGCAGATTTCAATGCACTCTAGTCACATGGGGGCAGTGCAGCTTCAGTCTTTTCATTGTATTATATGAAGAAATCATATATGGCACAGACAGAACTTTAGTGTTGGGGGCAAAGAGAGATAAACACGCCACAAAAGGCACAGCGTGCAAAGCACAGTATGCAAAGCAGAGGTAACATGTCACAGCAAAATGACAAGGATTAAGAAACGAAACAAAAACGGTTGAGTTACAACATGTTTTCTACTCCTGCTGATGGTGGGAAAGTGTACTTGCTTAAGTTAATGTCAGCACTGTAAATGTAATGGATAGGCTGCATGTTAGAAATCAGAACACGTGATGGAAAAGAGGAACATTGCAGTGATGTTAAGCACAATGCAGTACAGTTAATTGCATACTAAGGCCAAAATTCAGTAATGAAGCGGTAGAAAAAAAGGTTCCAGTTTAATGCTGCATTTGACTGAAGCTCATAACTTGGAATGTCTCACCTCTGACTAGGATCAGCTGGAAATTCCTGCTCAGAAATTTTGGATGGTGTCCTCAACTCGGATCAGCGTATGATACCAAACCAACATGGCTCACACAGTCAACAGTAATAAAGAACCACTGCTCTAACATACACAGTATTTTATTAAACTGTAACATTGAACATTAAGTTCACTTAAAAAAAAAAACGTACAAACTCCAGCTTCCCTCTTTTGAGCCAAGTCGAATGCAGCATAACACGGTCCACTCATCTCAGAAAGATCGGCTGTCACCAACACGCAGACGCCCCACTCAGAATTATATAAATGTTGACAATAAATGGGAAATAAATGATTAAATGTGCTGAAACCCAGAAAACAAGAAAACAGCCAGTAAATAAATTTACTTTTGTTTTCTCGTATGCAGTCATACAGTAAATTTAACATGGACAAAAGCAGTTATTCATATCAGATGATGAATTTTCAAATTCAGGTTTCTTGTACCCTTATTTAAATGTATTGATAGGATTCCGGATTGATGCACTGAATCCTGAAACTTAACCTTCTCTTGTCCAGATGCAGAATGCATAGCCAGACTAACAGGCTGCTTTCTTCTGAATCAGTTGGGTTTATTGAGCTGTTTCTGTCTGTCTCTGCTCTGCTGTAGTGGTGAGTCTGCTGCAGGTGGATGAAGCTCAGTACCCCTTCAGCCAAACTCCACCAGCTTTCATTAGAGCCAAAGTCTACCACTACCACTTCACCCGGACCACCGAGGATGGGTGAGTTGAACGCAGACACAGCCAGCGTTTTTTTGATACTGAATAATGACCTTTTTCATGTATGCATGGATGATCACATTTACATTACATTACAAGCGTTGTGAAGCAGAAGATACATGAGGTAGACATCAGCTTTATGAAGCTGCTACCTTTAGCTCAACAAAAAGGATACAGAAGATGACGGCTGCTCCTGCTCCACCATAGATAATGACAGGTGTATGGTACACTGGTTTTAGCCTGATTTTAAAGGGGAATTCCACCAATTTTGCAAAACGTCTGCATACTTTTAAATCATTAAGATGTAAATAAAGGCGTTCAGAGTGGTTTGGTGTGAAATGGTCCGTTCTGGAGAAACTTACAAAGTCAGACTTGTTCAGTGGTGGTGATGGAACCAGACATACACCTTTAAAAGCTCCCTCACCGAAAGTTATTACATACAATGAAATGATCTTGAATATGCTGCCTGATGACATTGTTTTATGATAGTTTTGTCCTTTAAAACTTACTTATCATTAAATGATACATTTTTCTAATCACTACTATTTTATCATTATCAAAATATAAAACCTCAAAAAAAAGGGTCCACTGGTTATTTTGGATAGTAAATAAAATTGCTATTTTGCATTGTAGACATTGTGACTCCTGGTTCCTATCACCACCACTGTAAAGACAAAGTCTCTGCAAATTAATCATTTTGCATCAAAACACTCTGAATTACTTTTTGCATATTGACAGTTGAAATTTAGAAAAATCAGTGGAATTCCCCTGTAACCCCCAGATTTGCCCTTCACAACAAATATAGACGGCGTTTGTACGGGTGCTTGAAATCCTTGCAAATACTTGAATTTGAATGTTGTATGTTTCAGGTTTGAAAAGTGCTGGAATTGAAAGTGCTTGATAATGTATTTCATTCACAGCAAACAGCTCTCTGACTGAATAGTTCGGTTATTAGATGGAGAAATAAAATAAGTCGCAGCCTAAAATGAAAACTGCTCCGCCTGGCCTCGCTTGCGTGCCTGCATGTGTGTATGATGTGAATTTCGTCTCGTGGCGACTCTTTTGGCTCCCAAATGGCTCTGCCGTTGTAACTATTAAGTTACAAAAAAGAAAGACAGAAAAACGGCTCTTGGACGGGAGCCGGCTCCCATCGTGACTGCCCTGTTGTGGCTCCACAGCAGAATTAGATTTGTAGGTAAAAATCCTTTACAGTAAAATAAAGCTCTGCTGATCATTCAACACAGTTTTAACAATAAATAATCTTAAACGCTGCAGTTAATATATAACTGCTAATTCATGCTTTAACCCTGAAGATCAGCACAGGCTGCTGGTCACCGCAGCAACGCAGACAAGTCTAGCCTAGCTAGTAGCTAACGAAATGGCAAAGAGAAAGATTTAAGACGAACATCGATAATTTGGAGATTAAATGACTTGCTTGCATTTATAATCACTCCAGCTGGTTTCCAGATACGTTTAATCTGCAACGAGAAACTGTCAAACACTAAAAAGTCGCGACGCTGAAGTCAGTTTCTTGTTAGAATTGTCCTGTTCCACTTTAAATAGTGCAGCAGTTGCATTCTGGCACTTGAGGCACCATTTAAGGTGCAACGGAAAAATTAAAACAAGGAGCTGGTGCATGAGAAGCGACTTCAGCCTCGTTAAAGTCAAACATTGAGAGACATTTTACAGGAAACTGTTCTACTTTTGTTGAAAAGTTTCCTGCTAAAGATGCGAGAAAAGCAGCTATAGCTGAGCTAAAGCTTAAAGCAGAGCAAAGTAAGTCTGTGTTTTATATTATATATGTTTTAGCTTATACTAGTACATCAGCACATACTGAGACATATTTACAGCCAAGATGTTAAAATGGACATGAAATATTGTGGCTAACAAGGTGGTTTGGTTTTTGTTGAAAGGACAAAATGGCTCTTCTAAGCATTTGGGTTGTCGACCTCTGACTTAAAAGACCTGCTCAAAGAGCTCGTTCGCAACCCGTACACCGCCAGCTAGTGTGTGACTGCGATCTGCCAGTCTGTTTTCAGGTTGTATCTCTAGCCACTATTCCTATTGTTTTGATTTGCACAATACTGTGGAAAGTTACAGAGCTGATTGACTCCCTACCTCAGAGGTGAATGTTGTTGTTTTGGACATTTTCAGTGAAGTTATTTGTTGAGTAAGTTTTTGGGAAATTGTTTTATCCTGACTCAGCAGGGTTAGATAGCAAGGAAAGTCTACTTACAAACAGGTGACACATTTTGGAACATAAACCGTATGTTTTCCTTTCATTTGTTATGCTATCACCAAACACAATTCTGGTTGTTCATAGCATAATACCATCTCTTTTAAAGTGATACAAAGTGAATGAATTATTTTGAGTATGTTTGTATTTGGATAAATATGTCAAGTCAAGTCAAATTTATTTATATAGCGCCTTTTACAACAGATGTTGTCACAAAGCAGCTTTACAGAGAGTCCACGCCCCCAGTGAGCAAGCCTTGGCGACAGTGGCAAGGAAAAACTCCCTCAACAGGAGGAAGAAACCTTGAGAGGAACCAGACTCAAAAGGGGAACCCATCCTCCTCTGGTGGACACCGGATATATGTAATTTACTACAGCTGTAAAGGGCTGGAAAAGCTTGAAAATGAACCTTGAAAGTGCTTGAAAAGTGCTTGAATTTGACCTTGGAAAAGATGTATGAACCCTGTATAGACAAACGTAAGTGAATTTGCAGATCAGGATCTCGATCGGAAGCAGTTGATGCATGGACGATCTGATAGGGTGAGAGGGGAAACGAGGCACTCTTCCAGTCCAGCTCCAGAGTGATTGCAGGCCTGATATTTTCTGACATAATTAACATTGACACTGGACCACAGAAGTGGAGGAGTTGGTCGTTTAACACTGACAAATGCTCACCCTCATGTCAAAAAGATGAAAAATTCTCTAAAAGACTGACATTAGCTTCTGTCTACTTTAGAAATCAGTTATTCAGTTCAGACTTCTAATTTATTTGTATAGTGCTTTTTACAGCAGCATTTACGGACATCCAGAGAAATACAGACACTGTGGGAAGGAAAAACTCCCTCAGAGCAACAGAACGAAAGCCTGAGAGAGGAACCGAGAGGATTTTATGTGCTGTGTAGTGGTTGAAGTGATACTCAGACATTCCTGTAACTGTGTTGTGTGGCAGGACCCATCCGCAGGCCTGGTGGAAAAGGCAGTACGTGAGGGCGTTCTTTCCCACAGTGCACTTGGGTGACCCTACACTTGATACACTGCTGAGTGATGCTGGACTGAAGGTAATTGAGGCTTGTGATGGACCACAGTGTCATCCTTATCTGACCAAGATGCACTAATTTCAGATTGATAACGATTTTGGATTCTGAGAATAAACTTTGATTTGATTTTTGATGTTTAATGCTTTAATTTCTCAATTCTGAGCTTCAGAGTGCTAATTATATACATTATTGGTTTGGCTCTGAATATTAATTTCATTTCAGAACCAAAGGTTATAAAGTAGAATTTTATTGTGTAAGAAACGGTGCAACTCAGCTGTAAGTCATACAAAAACCTGAATTGTCTCATATAAAACTGTAGTGTTTTTAACTCCCTAAAATTGGTATGTGAAAATGTCACAAAACTAAAACTGAAATATGTGCAAAATTTACACAAAGTCTACAAAACACAGCAAATGAGTCCACTGGAAGAGACTGAGGGACGTATAGGCGATTAGGGTTGGATGGTATAATGGTATTAAACTATACCGCAGTACTGGGATACAAGGAGGCCAGCGGGGTAGGGTAAGGGGTGTGAACAGTGGTACTTACTATCCACTAAAGGGGCCTTAGACTAAAAAAACGATTGAGAACTGCTGTTTTAGATAAAGTGCTAATGGCCTGTTACCTGAGCTGAGGTTAGCCTAGTCTTTTTACACCTTATCTTTTAGCTCGAATACAGTGAGTTTGTAAAGAGGTGGTGAGCTAAAATCATACGTGATAAACATATAAATTGTGTTGAATGTTTTATTACATTAAATATGTACGAGTAAAGTGTAAAATGAGCTTGATGTTTATTAGCACTGTCACTGTGACGCTTTACTGTGTGTAGTTGTGTTTTGTATTATCTGCCCTAGCATGGCTCCCCTGGTATGCAGCAGACTTTAGTTATAATCATCTTATACTGTGTTTTTATTGGCTTATTACGTCTTATATACAGTATGCAAATATTTAGGCACCCCTGGTTAAAATAATGTTTTGTTGGTTTTCTAAGTGAAATTAATTTCCTCTGCACATGTTATTGCACTTTTACTCTGAATTTAATATATTTGAGAAATCGTGTCCTGTGCAAAAGTTATGGCACATTTAGTATGTTATGTGTCTTTTTTCCAGTATGTTAAACTCCGCAGATATATAGAAATTGTGCAGTAATTCGTTTTCTTTGTATTTAAGTAAAGCGTTTGTTAACTTCAACATAACATAATTTAGCTGGGGGTATTCAGACTTTTGCAAATGACTATGTATGTATGTATGTATGTATCTAGTACATGTTGCTGAGTATGTATGTGTCCATTCTTTGTCTGTCTCTATCCAGGGGAAATTTCCAGTCCAGCCCAGTTCAGACACACCTGTATCCCAGGCCCTGGGTCTCTTACGCGGTCATGTGAGGGGCCTCTCTGGGCCCTTGGTGCTTTTAACTCTGTTCGCCACCGTGGTCTCCATCCTCCTCCTAAAAGCCCTGTTCTCTCGGCCCCACCACCCCAAAGGCCCGAAGCCGAAATCTGTGTCCGAGCACAAAAATAAGAAACCCAGAGAGGCTCACGAAGGCTCTGAGAAAAGCCGTGCGCCTCCCAGTCGGGGAGGGAAGAAGGACAACTCCGAGGAGAGGAAGCAGGACTCAGACAAAAGCCCACGCAAGAGGAAGTGAGCTCAACTGCCCCATTTTACCATCGTCTTTCTCAGGAACAAAGGGCAGGAGGGCGGATTCGTTTTGTGTATTTGCTTCACTAATGTTCAATCCAGAGTTGCCGTCCAATTCCATGCATTCATTTAAAACACCTTCTGTCATCAGCAAAGTATTTTTTGGTCTACTCACCAGAGACTGCAGCATTACATCATACGCTACGTGTCAGAACCACTACATTCCTTCATGATGTTGAAACCTGCTCCCGAGTGATTGGGTGTGCCAGGACGTTTGACTGATGGTCACGTTTGGAAAATGTTACACGTGATGTTTATTCATATTATTATTCTCTGTAATGATTCAGAGATTAGAGGATGACCTGCTAAGCCTATTTATCTGACCAGTCACAAGTAGCTGCAGGAACTGTTTGACATCGGTTGTTTTTTGTAATGGCACTTTTCCATTTCTACTAAGATCTTGTTTAACCATTGTCCCTTAAATGAATGATGTTGAGATGTGCACTTTTGCCTCATGGTGTAAACGGTTGACTATTATAATACATGTTATTTCATAATCAAGTGTCTTTTATTGAACCTTTTGAATGTTTTTTAACCTTGTTTTTTCAGCTCTTAACTGATCCTTTTTAAGATCAAAATAGATTATTACGTATTTCAGATTTTGATTTTAAGGTTGTCTAACTCCAGTCCAGTAATTCCAGTAGTGTCTAATTATGTAGCTGGGGTCTAAAATTAAAGGGGAAATTGCATAATTTTACAGGATTTCTACATAATTCATTTGTTGAATTCAGAGTGCTTTGTGTAGGGTAAGGCGCTGCTTCTATCTCTCTGCAGTGATTGGATTTACAAATAAGTACATTGTAGGCCAAAAGCTTTTTTTTTTTTAATATAAAACTTTTGTAATCAGTGTCTCAGACATCAGGCAACATAACTATTTCTTTCATGTAATATCTTTCTGTGAGGGAGCTTTTAGAGGCATTAGTCTTCGGTCTTCAGACGTCTGGTTCCATTCACTGCTACTGTGAACAGTTCTGACTTGGTAAGTTTCTCTAAAATGAAGAATTTTACATCAAACCAGTCTAAATGACTTGGTTTACATCTTAATGATTAATTTATGCATGCCATATTATAATGGTTGGAAAATCGGTGGAATTCCCCTTTAACCCCTCCCTCTTTTAACTACAGATAATTAATATTTTAATCGCCATTAGGTGGCAGTGTAACAGTAGAGGGCTTAAATCCACACAAAAGACCCATATGGAATTCTGGTATATGGCAGTATATGGATTTTAAATATATGACATGTTGGCATATGTGGCTTTCCCTTATGCCCAGTTTATATTTGTCACATATGGATATAAATACCAACTTATTTAAAAATGGCAGTTTTCAAATATGGGACATGTATAAGCATTTAAACATAAATGTGTAACACAACAATATATATATATATATGTATGTGTGTGTGTATGTATATGTATGTATATATATATATATATGTGTGTGTGTATATATTTATATATATATATATATATATATATATATATATATATATATATATATATATATATATATATATATATATATAAATACACACACACCCTGATCAGGCATAACATTATGACCACCTTGTTTCTACGCTCACTGTCCATTTTATCAGCTCCACTTACTATATAGGTGCACTTTGTAGTTCTGTAGTTTTTAAACACCTCAGTGTCCCTGCTGGACTGAGAATAGTCCACCAACCAAAAATATCCAGCCGACAGTGAAGGACTAGAGGATGACCAACACAAACCGTGCAGCAGCAGATGCGCTATCGTCTCTGACTTTACATCTACAAGGTGGACTGACAAGGTAGGAGTGTCTAATAGAGTGGACAGTGAGTGGACACAGTGTTTAAAACCTCCAGCAGCACTGCTGTGTCTGATCCACTTGTACCAGCACAACACACACTAACACACCAACACAGTAGTGCATCCAACTCTTACTTTGAGGTGAATTTTTAGGTATTAGTTTAATCCATACTGTTAATTTTCATTCGTTAGCAGGGGATCTTTTAGTCATTAATGGAGCAACACAGAGATTTTTAATCCCTTTGTTTATGATAAGCGATCAGAGCTGTAACGTGTTGAATAGCTGTGAAAGCTGTAACTGGAAGGGAGGAAACTAACTTTGCCATAAATCGAGGCAGTGAAACTAAAGCCCACCTGTCACTGCGATAAGACTGTAATTGCTCTTGTAGTGAATTTCCTATTTAGGGAAAAGACTCGTTCCCTGGGGTTAGATTCGTGTAAACTGGACAGAAAGACGTCAGTTTTAATAGGCTACAAAAATGTAACCACAGGGCAAGCTAGAGCTCTGCAGCTCCGTCAGGGTGTTTCTTTTCTGATTAGGCCGCTATGTATTTAATACACATTTGATCTGATGATTTAATTAATAAAACCTCGATATCAACTCATTTTATGATTATTTAAGGGGTTTAAACTGTCAGACGCTCTGCTCCCCAGTTTCTCATAGAAATGTTACTCGGCGCTTGACTCATCAGTGATTCATACTGTCGAAACGATTCCTTTCAATAAACCGGTAGAACCGATTCACAAGTCGCAATGATTTAAACTGTATTTAAAGGGGAACTCCACCAAATTTTAAAAAATTCCACATATACTCAAGATTTGAGATATGCACAAGGTAATTAAGAGTGGTTTAATGTGAGATGGTGAATTGTGGGGAAACTTACCGATGCAGATTTCACAGATTTTTTTTTACAGTGGTGGTGATAGGAACCAGGGTCAGGATAGAAACCAGCTGTTAATGTAGCCATTTTTAGGATTAAAAACTAGAGGTGGGCTTTATGACAATGTTTTATCGTTATCGTTACAAATTATGTCCCAATATGCTTTTCTGAGCATATTGTGGATATTGTCAGTGCTTAAAGAACACTGACTACCTACATGTTTCATTACAAATTAGTCCTGCTTTATTGGATTTAGTGGAATGCAGTTTGTTAAACAATGAATAAAAATCATTGTTATTATTATTATTATTATTATTATTATTATTATTGTTATTATTATTATTATTATTGTGTTGTTTTGTTGTTGTAGTTTTAATTGAGGCATTAGAGTTTCTAATTTGTTTGTTCCAACTTACTAAATCTTAGAAAAACTAAATATTGTGATGCCTATCGTGTATCGTCTTGAAGTATCACGATATAATATTTTTGCCACATCACCCACCCCTATTCAGAACCACCAACGAACCTAACACCTTTGCCTTCTGAGTTTTTATATATAATGTTTATGATGGTAAAATAGTCATAAATCTGAAATAACCATCTCATGTAATGATTTTCTGTGAGGGAGCTTTTAGAGGTGGACGTCTGGTTCCTATCACCACCACTGTGAACAATTCTGACTCGGCACGTTTCTCTAGAACGGAGCATTTCGCACAAAACCACTCTAAATCACTTTAGATTTTGATTTTTTCATGTAATTATGCCGAATTTTTGAAAACTCGGCGGGGTTCCCCTTAAATTAGAATGACTAGTTCGATTCATTGAATCACCGAAACAAACAGTTTGAATGAGTCGGTTCTCTGAGCCGAATCGAACCTCCCTGTTTAGCCGTGTCCATCACTCTCAGCAAACACAGTGTGACTGACGTTTGAAGCGCCCCCGCGGGGGGAGAAACTCGGCGGAGCTCGCGCTGCGCTCGCGCCGCGTTCGGGCTGCTTGGCTTGTTATCGCCGCTTTTCACATGTGCAAGTGGAATCATGCCTGCATTCCGCCGCCAGAGGAAGAGAGGAAAGTAAGAGCTCGCCGAAGTTCAGCCTGATATCCCATGTTCCACATGAAGGAGGCTAAGGTAAGGAGAGCACCGGAGAGCGCGCGAGAACCGCGGTTCTCTCGCCAGCTAAATGAATTAACCGTGTTGTCTGTGTTTGTGCTGAGGAGAGTAGCTACTTCAGGCGTGTGATAGAGGAGCGTGAAACTCACTGAGGTAAAAGGTACTTTGACTGGAATAGAAGTTAAAATACACGCTTTAAAACGTTGGTTCTTCAAGGGTTCTTTAGTAAAAGGAAACATAGAACCATTTCAAAGCTTAAATGTTTCTTTTTTTCATGGTGAAACGGTTCTTCAGATGGATGGAGACTGTTGAAGATGGTGCTATGTAGAACCTTTTTGGAAATTGTTTTATATAGCACCAAAAAAGCATAGACAATAGAAGAGCCCCTTTTGGTGTTATATAGAACCATTTTCAAAAGGTTCTATATACACTCATATACAACACACTCTCCGACAGTCTGAAGAACCGTTTCACTGTACAAAGAAATGTTTTAGCATGAAATGGTTTTATATTGAACTCATGGTTCTAAACCGAACCATTCCCTTTACTGAAGAACCATCTTTTTTAAGTGTGTACTGAAAACCAACGTGAGTATCAGGGCAAATACTGAAGTCCTGAGTTGAGTACAGAGCTGAAGTGGGACTAGAATTACTGTGGAGTTTGTGAAGTGCTGTTCTTCTCTTTTGGGGATTTTTTTGCTCAAAATACATTGCTAAAGTTTGAGCAGCTGTGAAGGACTAGAGAGGAACTGAAGAAACAGCAGACATTCATCATAAATATGCTCAAGTATTATTATTTGAAATGTACAAAGCCACCCAAATGTCACTTGTGTACAGAGACCCTAAGGTGACATGGTCATTTTTTTAATAAGGCGTGGCCATGAATTAATACATTGAGGCCACACGTTAAGCTTCTCATAACCTGGGGCCTCAATATATCATTTCATTGCCTCAGTATAGTAATTTTTGACCTCAATATATCAATTCATGGCTTCAATTTTGTAATTTGTTGCCTCACTATATCAATGTATGGCTTCAATGTAGTAATTTGTGGCCTCAATATATCATTCATGGCTTCAATATTGTAATTTGTGGCCTCAATATATCAATTCATGGCTTCAATTTTGTAATTTGTGGCCTCAATATATCAATATATGGCTTAAATTTAGTAATTTATGGCCTCAATATATCAATATATGGCTTCAGTATAGTAATTTGTGGCCTCAGTATATCAATTTGTGGCCTCAATATAGTAATAGTGGCCTCAGTATATCAATTTGTGGCCACGCCTTATTAAACAATAATGAACATATCACCTTAGGGGCTCAGTTCTTATGTACATGGAACTGAGAAATTGTTACTAGCTCTGGTATTTGAAGGTGAATTCAACCAGTCTTTCAAAATTTCTGCTGCCATTCACATGTAAACAAATTCATTCACTGTGGTTTGATATGAAGAGATTCCTTACAGTGGTGGGTGATAGGAACCAGGGGTCACAATGTCTACAGTGTCTAAAATATAGCCATTTTGTTCACTATGCAAAATGAGCAGTGAACGTACACGTGTCTTCTGAGTTTTTATATGTGATGATGGTGGTAAAACAGTGGAAAATCTAAAAAAAATTTAAAAAAGTGAGGTTCTTGAGGTACGATGGCCTGCAGCTATGTCTCTGTTTGGAATGTATTATAAAAATCTGTTTTGAATCAAAACTTTATCGTAAATCCTCACAGCAGCCACAAAATGCAATTTCCATCATTTTTTATTATTTAATCTTTGCACATAGCAACAACAGTAGAGCCACCAGTCATCACACTGCGCCATTATCAGTTCAGATCAAAAGCATATTTCAATAAATTTCAAAGTACAGCCAGCGTAGACAGACAGACAGACAGACAGATAGATAGATAGATAGATAGATAGATAGATAGATAGATAGATAGATATTTTCACCTGTTGTGGAGGTTCCTCAGTTGAACTATGCATTTGTAAAGCCAGCATTTATAAAAGTGTTTTTTACTGGGTTCAGGGTTGTTCATTATGAAGAAAGCTGCAGAGAGACAACAGAGTCCTAGTTAATCTGATATCAGAGTTACTGGGAGAAATAAAGAAGATACAACTACCATAGAATCACGTCTCTGGCGTAGAGATGAGGTACCTAGTTACATTTATTGATTTACATGTCCTTAAGCAATGAGTGAATTTGTACTTACTGATCTTCTTTTCAAATCATAATATTTTTACTTCTGCTCAATTATATTAATGAGTAAAGGAATCTACCTTTTACTCAGTTACATTTTAGCTATTCATATTTAGTTACCAATCCCTTTTTCATTATCTGTACTGCTTTGTGATTGGTCACACCTCTTTGGAGCTTTAGCATTTTATTTTAGACCAAAATAATAATAATAATAATCCCAAAAAAAAGAACAGAACCTAACAATCTTAAGCTTTTATGCTGATAGGTGCTGAATGTAGTAAGAGGTTCCACTGCAGTTTTTTGACTTGATAGTTTTGTACTCTGTTTTCCAGGAGGGTACGTTTACTTTTACTTGAGTCATTATTTTATCCAAATATTAATATTTTTACTTGAGTATGGATTTAGGCTACTCTACCCACCTCTGCTCTGGGATCAGGCAGTGCATTTATAACTATTTTGTAATTCATTGGTGTCCGATCTTATCCGAAAAGGGCCAGTGTGGCTGCACACTTTCATTGCAACATTGCAGGAGCTCACATGAGCACTTGTTTGACTGAGACCAGCCAAACTGATTAACCCTTAAAATCCTATGCATATTACATATTAAGGCTTATTATTTAGTAACTACCTAACTGTTCTTAGGTTATAGAAGTGTGTAATAGAACTTTGGGCCTGCCAGTGTATGCCATGTAAGGTGTTAAGTGAGTAGAATCAGGTGTGCTCCTGCTTGTTTGGAATGGAAACCTACAGCACACTGCTCCTTTGTTGAAAGACTGGACACCTATTGTGTAATATCTTTCTGTGAGGTAGCTTTTAGAGCAGGGTTATTCAGCTCAGGTCATGGAGGGCTGGAGTCCAGTGCAGTTTGGAGGTTTCTCTGCTCAAACACACCTGCTACACCTGGCAATTAACAGATGAGTCAAAACAGGTGTGGAAATCACCAAACTGTTCTGGACTCTGGCTATCCAGGACCAGATTTTTAGAGACGTTAAATGCTTCAGGCGTCTGGTTTCTATCACCACCACTGTGAACAGTTCTGACTTGGTAAGTTCCTCTAGAACAGCGTGTTTCATATCAAACCACTCTTATTGACTTTGTTTACATCTGAACAACTGAATGATGCAAAAACTTTGAATTCCCCTTTAAAAAGCCTGTATTTTCACTCATTTTTAAGTAAAAGAGCTTGATATAGATTGTAAATACTTAGTTTTAAAACTCACTGGTCACCTCACAGTCCATATATAAAAGCTAAGCTGCAAAAACAGCCCATTTTGAATTGACTGTTTTTGTGATGTCACAGAAAACAACCATTTACATATATCTACCTATTCAGCCAGCAGCAGTTTAGCCCTGCATATTCATGCTGTAGTTTTAAATGGGTGTTTTAATCTGCTTTAAGGTGTGTTTTACTGCTTTTTGAATGAGGCACAATAACAAAAAACAGCCTGTTTAATTCCAAAAGATAAAAAGAGGTTGGAAAATGGTTGTGTAAAATGATTTATGACTGTGGTTGGTACATAAAGCCACACAAACATTACAAGTGGACCCCAAGGAAAAAAAAAAATTAAATGCAAGAACAATGTAGGATATGGTACTTTTATGTCAGGGTCAGGGGTCGGCAACCCAAATGTTAAGAAGAGCCATTTTGTCCTTGTAATAAAAATCAAACCACGTTGGGAGCCACAACATTTTATGTCCATTTTACCATCTTTGCAGTAAATATGTCTCAGTGTGTGCTAATGTACTAGTGTAGGATAAAAAACACAGACTTACTGTGCTCTGCTTTAAGCTTTAGCTCAGCTATAGGTGCTCAGCTATAGATGCTTTTCTCGCATCTCCGGCAGGAAACTTTTCCGCAAAAGTAGTAAAGTTTCTTTTAAAAATGTCTCTCAACATTCGACGTTTTACAAAGCGGAAGTCGCTTCTGATTCGCCAGCTTCTTGTTTGAATTCTCCCATTCCACCTTAAATTCAGTTACATTCCACCAGAATATAACTGCTGCACCATTTAAGGTGGAACAAGCAGCTGACTTTTAGTCACTTTTTAGTGTTTTACAGTCTCTCTTTGCAGAATAAACATATCAGGAAACCAGCTGAGTGATTATAAATGCAACGAAGTCCATTCTTCTTTAAATGATCGATGTGTCTCTTAAATCTTTCTCGTTGTCTCTCCGTTAGCTACTAGCTAGGCAAGACTGTTGTCTGCGTTGCTACAGGTGACCAGCAGTCTGTGTGTCAACCTTCAGGGTGAATTAGCAGTTATAGGCTATGTTAACTCCAGTGACCATTTTATGTTAAAACTCTGTTAAAATGATCAGCAGAGCCTTATTTTACCACAAAGGAGGATTATTTTATTTTTACCTAAAAATCTAATTCTGCTGTGAAGCTGCAACAGGGCAGTAAAAGAGCCTCATGTTGCCGACCCCTGGTCTAGGTGGTATTTTTACATTGCTTTTTGCTTTTTTAGGTGACATTAACAACTATTTCTTCACATTTTGCCAGATCGGTGGAAGTGCATGTGTGTTAGTCCTGCTGTTTTCTGGCCTTGTAACCTGTTCTGGTGTGTTTGGGAGCCCTCTGACAGACGATGTGGCCACTTTAGACACGCTGGTAAGTCATAGCTTTCCTACCACTTTTTCGCTGACATTAGAAAATGAAGATCTGGAAAAAAAATCTTTTATTTTACAAACTTTTGTCTCCATTTTTTGTCTCTTGCATCATTTGACAGAGAGAAAATCTTCCAAAGGATTACAAAATTCCCGTTCGTTACATTTCCAAAGACGTGGTGAGTCTGACAGCCACACTGACATGTACTGAAGTATAGTATATGAAGATGCTAGCCACAATTTTTGCTTGCAGTTATAATCACAGGCTTGTTTGCTGGGCCAGAAAGTAGTAACAATGACAGTACTGTATTTCCCATCAGATATCATCTTAGCTACATGCCAGTGCTACCACAAAATTGGCTTTTTATGGTGCTCTTCAGATTTCTTTACATGGATTCTCCTCCTCTGCTGTTTAAGGGAGGTGCATGCTGGCTTCATCTGAACCTGTACCCGCTAGAGATCAGTTTAAAGACCTTAGCTCTCAAGTTTGGCAACCTCTCCTCCAACAGAGAAAATATCACCATATTTATCACCATGCTGCAAGGGCTTCGCTTCACCGTTGACAACGAAGAGCTGGTAATGTACATTTATCATTTCCCACATCCTACTACCTCACTGTGGACTCACTGTGCTCTGATGTTACCCTTTCTGATGGCCAGTGGTGTATATTTGGAATATAGTTGCTACAGTTATGCAGTTATTTATGTATTTAGTAATTTATTCTAGAACAACGTCACATGCAGTTTTATCATCCCAACATTACCAACATTTTTTTTTTTATTTGCACTTCATACATTATAATGGCCTCAAAAAGTATTTGGACACTTGTGCATACTTAAAAATATTAAGTTTGTTGTGCTTCGGCAAAGTGTTCTATTACTATATATCTATTAAAGTGGCTGTTGTGTTGATTATTATGGTTTGAGAAGTTTCTTTGTTGGCACGTTTCCACCTTAGTGCAGTCCAGTTGGAATATTTCTCCACTCTTTCTCTACATAAAGAGTCCAGTTTGATATTATTTTGTAAAACATTTTATTTAAAAACCTAAAGACTTAAATTAAAGTATATTAAAATGCTCTTTTTATCCTCTTTATGATGGCCCCCTAGTAGCCATTCCACAGGTGGAATGGAAATCAACTCAGATTATTAAAATTAATATAATGAAGTAAGATATTTATTGCTTGTAACTCAGATTAACTAGGACACTGTTGGCTGTCAGTGTGTGAAATGTTGTGACTCTGTGTTGAGCTGCTAGTGAGCAATAAGGAGTAAAAGGGGAGGAATGAAAATGATATACACCTCCATGAAGACGGCCATGCAGATATGATATAGGCGTGCAAATGCAGCTTTCTTAATATCAATAAAAACACTTTTATAAATGTTGACTTTCTTGCTTACTTATGTAGTCGAAAAAACTGTTTTGGGTTTGTAAATCATATATATTGCCACTGAGATATGTTTCACCCACGTTATTGAAGAGGGACCTCCAAAACAGGCAGAAATCGTGTTTTATGGCTACTGTAAAGTGTCTAAATACTTTCTTGAGCCATTAAATTCCTGCGCATCTTATGATCAGATGGTGTGTATATATATATATATATATATATGTATATATATATATATATATATATATATATATATATATATTGCTGCTGTCGGAACAAAACCTCATATCTCCATTTGTATTGTTTTTCAGTTTTTGACATAATTTGAAAATACCTGTTGTCCTTTACATTATGGGTGAAGTCCATGATGAATGGACTAAAAGAAACAGCCCAAAATTAATCGGAAAAAAGTCTGGGTCTATTGACTTACAATAAAAGTAAAGTATGTGTTTTTCTTCTCCTGTAAAGTTATGATTTTGGAGGTTTTGTTCCGACAGCAGTGATATGCTCAACTTCAAAAGACAAAGCTCTAGAATAAGCTTCTTTATGTCCTTCCCAGGAGGCAACAATGCAGGCCTTCAAGTGCCATTACCGGAGTGTGAGATGGTCCACCAGACGCTACTTTGGCCATGTTAAAGAGGTTCTTGTGGCGTTTGCCTCGGCACCTCTCCAGTTTCACTGTACCCCTCCCCCATGTCCTACGGTCCCGCCCATCACAACAGGTGAGTCCTGTATGTACACATTCACACACTTTTCTGAAATCATTTGCAGAGTACACCAAGCCAACTTCATAGCAAACACACCCAGTTATAAATTGTGGCTTGAGTGACAATGACACAGCACAAAAACCATCACTGTAATTTGCGTGTTGTACCTCATGCCCATACATGACTTCACACTGACTAAAGGGGTGGTATGCTGTTGTGTCTTGACAGGACAGGATAGCCAGAAGCATGTGATTGACAGAGCGATTCCCGGTCTTTTGGCTTTGCTCATCATCCCCTGTGGTGCCACGTTGGCACTCTTCCTCAGAACAGTTAAGCCTCCCTCTCTGCGCTATGCAGCATTTTGGTATATTGTTTGGTGGAAGTTGGAGTTTAACATACTCCGTATTTGCTCCTCGAACTTTAACACCAGTTTTCTCATTCTTGTAGGTGCTTTGTCGAAAAGTGTGCTGTGCGAGGAGGAGACGTGAAACAGACACGTGCACGTTTCCTGGAGCTGACAGCCCAGAGACGCAAAGTGACCCTGAGGACGGTAGTAGTGCTGCACACAATGACCCTGAATCTTCTTCCCTAAACAAACAATGCAGGTATGGTCTCTTTTCGACAAATCACCACAGAAGCAAATGCTTTCAGTAACAACAAACTAAGTGTTTGTTTTATGTGTTGTAAGCAAGACCTGACAGATGCCTCCTTTTGATTCCGGTTGCTTCCCCTCAGGGTGCAGCAGGATACTTTGGGGTCGGAAGACACGGCAGTTTAATCCAGCACACCTGCAAGAGAGGAACAGAGCTGAAGCATTTGTTGGCAGCCTCTGGCTGGATGTATAAAGTGCATAAAGAAGGGACTCAATAGTACATGGCTCTGTGTTTTTGTCAGAGCCAAGACAGCAACATGGGCAGATGCACAGGACCAAGTGCTCTTATCAAGTGAGAACTTTCTTGGCTGAAACAATTACACATACTTATTTACCATTTGAGCTAAAGCAGTAACGCAAGTTACACAGTGCATAACCTCGCTTGCAAGAAATCCTAACATCTGGAGCCCCCAGCACTGGACTGTGTGACCATCCAGTGAGTGATAAATGATTCTGTGTTTCTGAAGTATGCACACACAGGATGGCATCTTTGAAAACAGACTGGTTCAGCCTGGTGGAACGCTTTGGTGATCCAGCGGCTTCTTCAGGACAGGAAGCGCGGGTCTTTTTGAAGACGCTGCTGGTGGAAGAGGCACATCCGCTGCGATGCCCGCGGCAGGTCTGTCCCTTTGAGGCCAGCCGCTGGAGCTGCAGGCCACGGCTCACAGGATAAATGGCTTTTTTGTGTGCAGTGCCGTCCCTCTTGGGCATGGTGGCTCGGGGCTCACTCCGTGTTGCAGCAAAACACTGCTGCAGAACAGAGAACATGCTTGTCCTGAGGTATGTGCGGTCGGGCCCACTGGACAGCAGCTCGAAGATCTGCTGGGGGATTTCAGCTCATTCATTGAGTTTTATATATGATTTCTGGAGCGACAGGGCTGATGGACTGTCGTTGGTTTGAGTGATGGAGTATGTCGATGGTTATGTTGTCCTTTACAGTGGGTTTTGGATGTTTTTGTGAGGTAGAGATGTGGTAAAATGTATTACACTCAATATAGTAAAGGTAGCGTTACCCTGTGTGGAGGATGTAGTGCGTTAGAGTGAAGGTTAGCCTTTTAGGCTGGCTTTACACAATGAAACTTTCATGCAACTTGAGTTGCTTGAAACCTTTATGAAACTAAATTTGAGTTGCATAATGTAAATTGTCCCGCAATTCATTTGAAACTCAGCCGCAACAGCTGCAATCGTCTCAAATTGGTGAAGCAAGTTTCATGGAGCAGCCAATCAAAACACAGGAAACACAGAAATCACATGATCATATTAAACTACATAATTTTAAATTATTGATTTTACCAGATCAGTGGACAAGGAAATAAAACAGAAGATTTATCAAGCGTTTATCAAGCATGAAATCTTTTCATTTCCCCAGTTTCCTGAGCCATGACAACAAACGTGACACGGCGTATCACAAATTTCACTGATTCACCTACCTAGTGGAGTGATTAAATGAGTTGTGTTAAACTTTGGTTGTTTTTTAATTGCTTTTTGTAATTGTTAGGTTGCACAGAAATTATATTGCATGCAACTCACAACATGCAACTAGTTGCATGAAAGTTTCACTGTGTAAAGCCATATGTGAAGTTTAGATCCACACTGAAGTTCCTGACTCATAACTACAAGACATAAATATTAGTTTCATAGTACTTACCAAATTATTCATAATAGTTATTGGATAATGAGCTTTAAAGGGTCCATGTCCTACATTTTTTAGTATATCCTACATTATATTTTCCCATGAGGTCAACTTATAACATTTGTGTGGGTAAAAATAGACATAATTCATTATTACATGACGACTTTGAAACATCTCTATTCCTTAGAATTAAACAGGCTGGTTTTGTTATTGTGTCTTCAAGACTGATGTATGTAAATGAGCTCTGTTCTGATTGGTTACTCTGTATTGTGCCACATTTAGAAAGCACTCATGGGCCCTTTAAGACTAATATCTGAATAATAAGTCGAAGGGGGTTAGTGTTTTTAAAGAAATTGTCAGTTTTAAATACCTGATGTGTTCTTAGTCTTTAGTGCACTGCTAGTGTTTTGTGGGGACATCTGAGATCATCAGTGAACGGCCCAGCTTCCCCGTCATTCATTTACAGGCTCAACATTTGTCCATAAACCTGAAAAACACTATTACTCAAAACACCCGCATATACATTGTGTGTAACTCACAATTAGGCAAAGGGGAAATTGAGGTTAGAACTCTCTGTCATTGGTTGAGTGTCAGTGAAGCGGCCTGGTAGCCACTGCCCCAGCCTACATCTGATTAACTCTGTAGCTAACAAACACACTTAACTGTCCAGAAACAATCCCACAGACATCTGTGGCGGGAGGAGAAAGAGCTGCTTGTTTTCATGACAATAAGCGGAGAGTCAGAGAGCATGAGAATTGAGGTCACATGGTAAAGATGTCATACCAACATGAGTCATATCCCATAATTTGATTCTCACTTTGTGCATCTGTACTCTGCCTCTGATGATGGCTTTACTCTCAACAGTATGCAGGGGCTGACGTGAATAGTAGAGGACATTAAAGGGGAATTACATGAAATTTTTAGAAATTCTGCTTAGTTAAATGGTTAAGATGTAAACAGATTCATTCACAGTGGTTTGGTGTGAAATGCCCTATTTTAGAGTAACTAACTGAATCAGAATTGTTCACACTGGTGGTGATAGGAACCAGACGTTTAAAGAGTTTAATGCCTCTAAAAGCTCCCTCACAAAAAAGTTATTATGTAAAATGGCTATGAATATGCTATCATCGTTTTCCGATAGTTTGGATATAAGCTTTTGGCTTGAGTTACATGCAGGGCATTCTAAGGCAATATAGTGCCCAGTAAGACTTTTTTCAGAGTTTCTTCTATTTTAATATTTATATTTATATTTTGCTGTTGTCAGAAGAAATACTCATATCTCCAAAATGGTAACCTTACAGGAGAAGGAAAAAACCTTCTTTTCTTTTAATGTAAGTCTATGGAACCAGCCTTTTTCCAAGTCATTTTTGGCAATTTCTTTCGATCCAGACATCATGAAATTTATACAAAATATAAAGGGCCACAGGCATGTTCAAATTACGTAAAAAACTGAAAAACGCCAAAAATGGAGATATGAGGTTTTCTTCTGACAGCAGCGATTTAATTATGTTACATATATAAAAACTCAGACGCATGTAGGTCCACTGGTGGTTTTGTATAGTAAATAAAATGTGTTGTAGACATTGAGACCCCTGGTTCCCATCACCACCACTGTAAAGAAGTCTAACTCAGTAAGTGATGAACCACTTCAAACCAAACCACTCTGAATGACCTTGTCTACATCTCAACTGCTGAAGCTTTGAAAAGTTCAATCAGTGGAATTCCTCTTTAAGAACACAGTACTGGTTAAAATTAGTCAGTGATTCTGTATTGAAAATGCTTCATAGTCCATGACTAGGCTTATTCTGTGCCTGGAAAACTGTAGGCTGTCATATAATGGTGATGTTTTCTCCATCACCATCAAAAGCACCTCCAACAGAGCTTTTCTTTTATGTTTGTAAAGACCCCCAGCACACATGCACACATGCCAAAGCTGTGCTGAGCAATTGCTCACCGAGTCCTGGTATTAGACAGCTGCATTTTCTGCCTAAGAGTCATTCAGGTTTAGGTGGAGTAAGTCTAAAGATGTTTTTTTCCCCAATAACTCATCAGCATTCTCTCTCAAGCGATCAATGCGAGCGCTGTCCACTATTGTCGTAAAGCATGACCTCCTGCTCACGATATATGAGGTCAGTAATGGCAGACTGGCTATCATCAACCGCAGCAAGACTTTAACAAAGAGTCTTCTTATCCACACAGACTTGCCGCTTTTTATGGTGGAGAGAGTGTCATTAGTCATACTTTAGGCTAAGCCCACTCTCCACACACCAACTCAGCTCTGAACAGCGAGGCTACACAGCAGGAAGACTCACATACAGAGCTCGCACCCTCTCTCTCCAGACACTAACAAGCAAAACCGTATGATGCTAACATCATCCAAGTATCTCCTGAGTCAGACTGTAGTGCTGAGTAGAGAAATAACTCAGTGATTCATAAAGATATCCATCTGACATGACTGCAGCATCAAAGCTCATGTGTAAGGTCCAAGAGAGCCAGAACTAAATAGATGAAGGGCAAATGGACATATGCTTTAGAGCATAATTGATTTTAGTGATGCACCGAAATTAAAATTCTTGACCGAAACCAAAATTCAGGACAAGCTCAGAAGAAAACTGATAATTTGCCATTTTATTTATGCTTTTGAATGAACATAATACTGACGATGCTTAATAGGTGGTAAAGCACATCGCCTTTTGGGAACAAGAACCGACAAAACTAGAGGCCTAAACAGGATAAATTGTATTAAACATTAAAAGGTGTAAAATTATGAAATTATAATACTCCATCGTTTCCCAAAGGTATCTCAGGTTGAATTTACTGCACAAGCAAAATCTCAGCCAAATTCCATGGCGGACTGTGCTGCAGGTCAGATTATATGATTAAGATTTTCTGGAGACAGAGCTGCAATGCAAGAAAATTCTCCACTTTTAAAAAAAAAAATAAAGCAGTGCAACCAAGAAAAGCCCTCTGCATTAGGTTTTGACTGAAAAAACATGCGTTAAAGAGTGAAAAGGAACACATTTTAGCAGTTTATGGCTGGAGATAAGAGGACAACATGGAGTGTCGTTTCTCCAAAGTGATCTTAAAAGAAATAGGCTTGTTTTTCTGTTTATTACATGGTAGTTATGGACTTAGCTCTACCATTTAAAGGCAGGTTGCTCTATGTGTGAACTGAACACTGGGCCAGGCTATCATATAACTTGTGAGTAATTAAGGTTGTACCTTAATTTATCATCTTACATTTACAGCATTTGGCAGATGCTCTTATCCAGAGTGACTTACAGTGTGTTCATGTTACACAGGTAGGCGAAGATAGTGTTAGGAGTCTTGCCCAAGGACTCTTATTGGTATAGTGCAGGGTGCTTACCCAGGTGGGGGATCAAACCCTGGTCGTCTTCTCGCTCACACATCCATGTCATTTCATGCAGCTCCATGTTTTGTTTTTTTTTTTGATGTGTGTTGTAGCAGCAGTCACACTGAGATTTTAGACCACATTTCTGACACTGCCAGAACTGTATCGCAGGCACTGTTTGGTCGTCCACCCTTAAACAATCAGTGACCATAGATTTTAGCTCACGATCATGGAATCCTTTCACGGTTTGTGATTTTTGTCTGCAACAGCAATATGGAGAATCATACAGTGTAAACCTGCCTTTACTCAGTATTATTTGTGTGATTTAAAGAATAAACAAATAGCATGTAAGTTAAAGACTGTACTGAACACAGCTGCAGTGGACCATGTTTGTATTTCACTGTTGATCTGCTGCAGCTCAGACTGTTTGAACGCATCTGTCCTGACCAGCGCAGGAGAAAATGACCATGTTTGGACCCAAATATTCGGTGGCTGAAATTCCGTTTATTTATTCACTCCCAGTGGAAGTGGAGAAGGTGTAAACTTGACAGTTGTGTGGCACATTTTACTTTTTTGTATCAACCATTATCCACTGTATATACTTCTCAACTTTAACTTTCATGATGGACAGTATTTATTTTCTGTGAAACTTGACTTTCTACAGTATTTATCTTACCGATCATGTGTTTTACTGTAAAATACATTATAATATCCATAGCTGTGCATCCATAGAAGGTTATTCTTTAAAGCTTTATTCATTACTTAGCAAGCTACCTGCTTTCCTTTAAAAGGGCAATTCCACCAAAATTTCTACATGAATCAGTCACTGAGATGTAAATAAAGTCTTTCAGAGTGGTTTAAATGGTTCATTGTAGTAAATATGTATGTAATGCTGAAAAACCTTCACAAAACCTCTGTAAAACAATGTCTCAGATATCAGGCAAAATATTAATAACTATTTTAATGTAATAACTTGCTGTGAGGGTGCTTGTAAAGAACGGTGTCTAGTTCACCACCAGTGTGAACAATTCTGACTCTGTAAGTTAGTCTACAACAGAGTATTTCACATCAGTCCACTCTGAATGACTTTGTTTACATCTTAACTATTTAATAATGCAGAAATGTAAAAAAATCAGCGCAGTTCCCCTTGCTGGACCGAGCTGGACCCAAAGTGCTACCTGAAATGTTTTTTCACCCCATTAATTACCAGATTCATGTACTTTCTATGTCAAGCTATTACAGTATTTGCAAACTAATGACTTGTTATTATATAGAGTAAATAAAGTAACGAGTTAAAGAAGATTTCTCCTGTTATTTTTGTATTCATTACCTTAATGAATGAACCTGTTTCAGGCGGTTCTACATGTGTGCTTCTGAAGGATCTCCTTTAGAAGATACGTAGGAGAGACCAGACTTAACTGAAATGAAAGTCTCGATCCTGGACATCTCCAAGTTAAATAAAACGTCATGAGCTGATGGTTTATGGTGACTGAGCGCAAAATGTCATAAAACAATAAAGTAATCAATTTGGCATTTCTCAAATGAACAACTTGATCAGAACCTATAAAATAAGCCTTGGGGTTTATGACTAGTAACAGTCATAGTTATCCCTGGAGTCATAATCCTGAACGTAACCTTGGTTATAATTGCCGCTATAGGCATGTGGGGAGTGCTGATCATTGCTGCTTTGGTAATACTGATCTCCATACCGGTCAGAACTCTCACCAGCGTATTCTTGGTCGTAAGCATTGTCCTGTCTGTGGTCATAGATGTGACTGGTGGGTTCTGGGTCAAAGTGGTGTTGGTAATGTTGGTACTGATGCTGATCATAAGCTTGTCCAGAATCAACTCGAGCATACACATTATGTTGCTGGTCATAGGGGTGACCACTGGCCTGGCGGTCATGATAGTGCTGGGTATCTTGATCATATGGATAACTCTGTCCAGCGTATTCCTGATTGTAAGCATTCTGATGCTGCTGGTCATAAGTGTGACTATCAGGCTGTCGGTACTCCTGATCACTCTGATGAAGGTCAGGTTCTGGTGCAGCGTTCTCCTCCGCTGCATTGAGGAGCTTCTTGGAGTGTTGATCTTTAATCTTTATTTCAATGTTCCGGTAGATGTGAAATCCCAAGGCAAACTGCAGAATCTGCACAAGGAAGCAAAAGCAAGAGGTCTGTGGTGTACAGATAAAGTTTCTCAAAGGACTTTTACATATTCTTATCAGCTGTGAGTTCATGCTTTAAGTGATTTTGCTTGGTAGGGGTGTAAATCTCTGACCTCCCTCATCAGATTCAATTTCCAGACTCTAGTTCAAGACAGTCTTGTGCAAAAGTTTGTTCAAGTTATATGTTTTGTAGATTTTTTAAAAAACTGTTTGTTTACTGTTTATTTGCTGGATTTAACACTCTGGGGGAAAGTAAAACATAAAATGTGTCCTGGGACGTTTTAGATTTCATGCCATTTTTTTTTTCAGATAAATAGAAATTGTCACTACAATTTGCAGATAAATGCCATATTTAAGGTTGTTCCTTGTAGAGAAAGTCAACAAAACATTTTGATTTCATTTGACCAGGGGTTTTCAAACTTTGGCATAAAGCTGTACATTATGGAATCTCAAATATCACAGTGATAAAATATAAATATTTTGCTGTGATTCAGAATTATGTTTTAAAATGCACAAATGTGACTAGAGGAATGATTTACACAGTGAAATATATGGACAAGACAAGCAACGTCATAGATTGTAATTGATTATAATTGATCTAACAGTCCCAAATCTATGCAGTTGAACAGTTCAGATGCATTTTCACTCCTCTTGTATTAAAAGTTCTCTTTCTGGGTTGTGTAGATACCTGAATGACCAAGAGCCCAAGTTCCATGCCCACTATCACAAGGATATTAATCCGGAACCAGTGTTCTATTTTCTGTCCACAGCCCTACACCAAGAAACAATAGCACAGCCACATTAGATCACATAGTTCAGAGTTTCCAGAGACCACATATGATGTCAGTTTACACACCATACATTTCAATTTAGAATCTCAAAATGTATTACTTGTACTGTAGACAGGTGAGCACATAATAACCTCTTAAACTGAGTTAATAATTGTAAAGTGTACTATTCAGTAACTACTATGGATTATTCTGCAGCCACTACAAATTGTTTGGCAACTACTATGAATAAGTTACTAACCAGTATGAATTATTCTATAACCACTATGAATTATTCAGTAACCACTATGAATTATTTGGCAACTACTATGAATTAGTCGGTAACCACTATGAATTATTCTATAACCACTATGGATTATTCTATAACCTCTATGGATTATTCTATAACCACTATGAATTAGTCAGTAACCACTATGAATTATTCTATAACCACTATGAATTATTCATTACCTACTATGAATTATGCAGTAACTACAATGAAATATCAACTATGAATTATCACTATCACTATGTATAATCCATTATCTACTATGAATTATTCAGGAAATGCAGTATTCAGTACATATTATAATTTATTTAGTATTTATTTTCAATTATACAGTAACTACTATGAATTTTTAGTAACTACTATGCATTATTCTATAACCACTATGAATTAGTCAGTAACCACTATGAATTATTCTATAACCACTATGAATTATTCAGTAACTACTATAAATTATTCAGTAACAACTATGAATTTATTAGTAACTTTGAATTACTCTGTAACCAGTATGAATTATTCAGTAACTGAATTATTCTGTATTTTTTAGTATCTATTATGAATTTTTTAGTAATCACTATGAATTACACAGTGACCGTTATGAAACCTGATGTGTCAGTTCTGTAGTTGTGAGAGTGGGGAACAGAAGACACATAGATACCCTTACAGTTTAAGAGGTTAAAGCTGCAAAATAGTGTTATAATATCATTATGCTATGTTTTAATACCGTTACGTAGATGTCGGTAGATTCTGAACTGTTTCCAAACAGGTACATCTCATTGGTCGGGAAAACGGGGCAGCTACCGTTGAAGCAGGAGCAGGGGTAAATCTGTTCTGTGCTCAGGTCTGAATAAGTCTGAATAAGTATGTTTGTCTGCCAGTCGCTGTAGTTCTGTCTGCCACAGCATTTCACCTGCAGAAAAACACACTCATAACAAACCAGTTCATGCAGATGATAAACCCAGCAGCACTTTTAATTACCACTAAATGTATTTATTATTTGGATCAGTTTATTAACAATTGTGGTTAATTATTATACTATAATCAATGCTGCGTATCATCCGCAGTATATCTTGTGCCTCCATTATCGTTCTGATGGTCAGTGACACTGTTATGTCATACATACAGACTGCTGCACACTGTCCAGAAGCCTCCATATTGTTTGTGTACTGTTTCCGCCATACTCAGTGATCCAGCCATCTATAGTCTCATTCAAAACCACTTCAATCTGTTAAAATGAAAACGCTTTTAGCTTTTGGCTCTTTTGGTTCAGACTGGTTTAAACATGAAGAAATGGGAACGTGTTGTATGGTGGGTGAGGAGCATCAGTAAGGGAATGCGGTGACACGACTGCACCAAATCTGGCTGACGGCATTCATGGCTTAATACTCCACTTTCATGTTCACCCCTGCCATTCAGTGGTAGTTAAATATTCATTAAAAGTCTACAGCAGTGTATCAAAAGTGAAGCTGGTTAAAAAACTTACCCGATTCATTTTTAACAACAGAAGGACGGTGATGAAAAGTTGACCCAAAATAATGGCAATTAAGAAGCCCATGTACTGGAAAAGAGCAGAAGAGAAGATAAGCTGAGCCTCAACAGAGGAAAAAAACATTATCTTGAAGGTAGGACAGCGAGGTTTGGCATTAGAGCTGGAAAAATCTGTAAATAGAAGAATACTTCCAACACATTCCTTATTAATTTAGACAGCAGTAGTAGAAATACTGAAAACCAGTTGCATGTCTGCAGGCAGGGTAGGCGTGGCAATCTCAGTGCCTATAGCACAAGTGGGCCTTGGTGACCAGGCCCCTAAAATCCTATTGGACCACTTATATCACTACACAATTTTACATCCATGACTCATACACTGTTAGAAATAAAGGTTCTTTGCGGGTACATTTTTCATTCAAACAATATAAATGTTCCCTCAAAGGTACAACAGTGGTTTTAAGGTCCGATTGTGAACCTTAAATAAGTTTTTCCAGGTGAAAAGTTCGTATTTGTACCTTTTCATAACCTAATGTTTTAAACAGAACAATAAAATAAAAGTCCTGGAGACGAGACGGGGTGTGTGGAGTCAGTACAGCTTAGAAAATATCATTTCAGTGGATTATGTGGGCCACTGATGCATTCTAAAAATCATAAAATCATAAAAAGGAACACCTTTAATACCTTCTCTTAAATAATAAAATGAAAGTGAGCGTGGCTTACAGCAGAAATATGCTGGAAGTGGATGTATTTACTGTAACTGTAGACATTAATAGCATGCTTACACATGGTTACACATGGGCTTACACATTTAGACAGCCAATCAGAATTATAGAACAAGTGTGTCTATTGGCTCATGGATACTAAGACTAACTACTTCTACACACTTAAAAACGTTTTTCAAGGGTTCTTTAGTAAAGAAAATGGTTCTATATAGCACACTCAAAGAACCCTTTGCATGACTAAAGTGTTCTTTGCATTCTTCGGATTGTGTTTTTTATAGTTCTATATGAAGCCTTTTTGAGAAGGGTTCTATATAGCACCAACAAGGGTTCTTCTATTGTTACAAGCGACATTGTGACAACAGAAGTACCTTTAAGGTGCTGTATAGAACCTTTTTCAAAATGTTTCTATATAGGACCATCCACAGCGCATTCTCTGTCAATCTGAAGAACCCTAATGATGCAAAGAACCGTTTAATCATGCAAAGTGTTCTTTGAGTGTTCATGGTTCTATATAGAACCATTTTCTTTACTACAGAACCCTGGAAGAACCATCATTTTTAAGAGTGTAGGATTGTTATTGAAATTTGTATTGAATGACGCTGCTTTTTGATACTTGGCAGTAGTAGAGTTAATTCAGCTGATACCATAAAGATACTGTATTTTCTTACCCGGTTCTACTCAAGACACTGTCTGTATGTGTGCCTTATAACGTGTACATAACGTGATCTTAATTATGTCTGATTTATAAAGTTTGTTCTATTATCGTGAGTTTTTGCGTATCAGAACTTACCAAAGCCATTAAACATCTGTTTTCTAAGTAAACACCAAAGCAGCCCAACATGGAGACGCCCAGCACCACCAGGCCGATAACAAAGAGCCCTCCAGCAACCACCTTGATCTCTTCTTCTGTGAGAACCACACAAAAACACCAGCATCATACAGTCAGCATTCAGCTGACCTGTTCAGACCCTCACAACTTCAGAGGGACACAAAGACACTTTCCCAGCTCAACTTACACTAATTCAGGCTCTTTATTCACTCATTTAATGTTGTGCATTGGAAGAGAAAAGCAACACTTAAAGGACAATTCCACCGATTTTTAAGAATTTCTGCATAATTCAGTGGTTGAGATGTAAACAGTCATTCAGAGTGGTTTGATGTGAAATGATTCATTGTAGAGAAACTGCCCGACTCTGATTACCTTACAGCGGTGGGCCGGATTCATGAAAGCGTCTTAAGAAAGGAAATTTTCTTACATTTTCTTAAAGTTTCCATTCTTAAGAAAAAACTTATGCAAAAATGTTGTTATGTACTTAAAGGTTTCCTTAACCTCACAATAGCCTCACACTCGTTGACAAGGTGAGCATCTAAATCTCTCTTGCTTTCTGTTGTCACCCCACGATTATTGTGTTTTCCAATGAGGATTTTTCCTGTCGGCTGTTTCCTCCACCATCACCTCTGGTTCTTGTTTGCTAAAATTGTTTAAACACTGGGTTTGATGTTTTTCCTCCATTTTGCTCCTCTGAGCAGATGAAACTGAATAACATGAGTAACAGTAACAAATTCAAAATGTATGTTCCATCATTTATGGTACGGGATAAAATGCAATGTAGCCTACATAAGAAAGCAATGAAGACTTTCTAAACAAAATAATTAAGATTATCTTAAGAGATTATTTGAGAACTCAAGAATTGCATTTAAGAACATTCATATGAGCTCCTTAGTGTTGGTCTTAAGAATCTCTGAAGGCTTTTTCTTAAGAAAGTTTTCGTGAATTCAGCCTCAGAGGTCACAATGTCTACAATTAACTATACTTACTATCCAAAATGACCTATGAACCTACTGGACTTCTGAGTTTTATATGTAATACTGATAAAGATAAAATAGTGGTAGATATGAATAAATAAGTTTTGTTTGAGGACTATTTTGCCCTGCATGTCCACCATGAATGGACTTCATATATATCTATATATATCTATATATATCTATGTATATATATATATATATATATATATATATATATATATATATATATATACATGTATATGATATATATATATTTTAGGCCAAAATCTTGTCTCAAAAGTACCATAAAACAATGTCTCAGATATAAGGCATCATATTTATAACCATTTATTGTGTAAAAACTTTGTGATTAGCTTTTATAGGCAATAAACTCCTCAGACATCTGGTTCCAATCACCACCACTGTGAACAATTCTGACTCACCAAGTTTCTCTAGAGTGGAGCATTTCACACCAAAGCACTCTAAAAGACTTTATTTTGAGCTTAACCGCATAATTATCCAGAAAATTTGAAAAATCAGTGGAAATACCTTCAGTGCTACCAGATTCCTTTATCACAAAGTAGAAAAAACAAGCTTACCATCGTTTAAAACAGTTATAAAGCTGCTTTTGTCAAATAAGATCCACGTAGAACATCCAAAAAGGCTGATACTGATGATCTGTGAAGAACATTAATGTATGTTATGTGTCCAGTAAGTAGGAAAAATGTGTGCAATATGTTTTTAAATAGATGTCTAGATGGCAGAACCATAAAACATAAAACTAGTAAAAGGTAAATCAGCCCGACATTGTGAAACACAATCCGTGTAAACGTTTCTAACATTAAACAGATCTCACTTTAAATTCCTCCACTGGCTTTTTTAGTTTGCTTATCTGTGCGTAACTAGAAAGAAGCATGTGAGCAAAACTATTTCAGCCTTAAGGGCCTCATTATTAGTATAATTTTAGTAAAAGATGCAGATTTAAACTGATTACTCATTTTATCTCACCACAAACAAGGAGTTGACCAGAATTAACAGGAATTTCAGGATCTGAAGTTTGTCCTCTGCCTTCATGTTGTTGGAGACCGAGAGAGGACAATGGCTGGTAACTAAGACTAAACCAAAGCAGTGAATGTGAACAATGTCTACTCAAAGGATTAAACTACAAATAAAAGGTTTTATCATTTATTTTATTTTATTTTACCTGAGTTGGTTGGCGGTGGCTCCTTTTCATGTAAAACAAAATTTTCCTGAGGCAAAAGTTTATGTATTCCTAACTGTCATTCTCTTCATTCTCCTTATCAAGTCTTCACTGGTCAGTCTGGATCAGTTTACCAGAAGCATTCAAGTCTAACTTCAGACTGAAGTTCACTTCCTCTTAACAACACCAATCATTAACCTTTTCTCATCACTCAGTGTGTGCGAGCGTGTGAGTGTGGACTTGAATCACTTGACTTGAAAGGTTGTTCATCTTGGCTGAACTCATCACTCTTAAGAAAAAACATTCATAAAGATTCCTCTAAGATTCTTATATTCAGACCATTACTATAGTATAGTTCACAATAGTATATTTATTATTATTATTATTATTATTATTATTATTATTATTATTATTGTTATTATTATTATTGTTATTATTATTATTATTATTATTATTAACCCTTGTGCGGTGTTGATGTTTTTGTTTCTCAGTGGTCTGGTAATCCACTGCATAATTGTTTTTTTTTTAATCAAAACAGCCATAACAATTTATGTACAAATACCAGATGCTTAAAATATCATAAGTGTCCAGTGTAGGGTTCTCCTTTAGCAGCTGTAGCCAGTCAGCAGCCTGTCCATGTTGTCCACCCTCACGCACACACACAAACACACACACACACACACACACACACACACACACACACACATACATGTACAAACACACACACACTAACAGCAGGCCATGTAGGAGAACAGAGTGAAGGACACAGCACCTCCACACTTTTATTCCCTGTGGGTTCACCCAACACCACATGTGTAATATAAATGTGTGGGGGGTGAACAGAGTGAAGACACTGAAAAGGGGTTATTTTATATGTTCTTCACAGAAAATGAGCAAAGACCAAGGAATCTGAGGTTGAAATAATAATAAATCGCATCATTTTTTCTTTTGGTAAACATTGAAAATGAATCCCACAGACCTGAACACCACACAAGGGTTAAGTGCCATCAAGTCTCCTGACAACCCTATGTATTTCTCCACAATATCCTCTCTTCTGTTATTCTTCTTAAAGTGGAAATTCCACTTATTTTTCAAAATGTCTGCATAATTAAATGGTCAAGATGTAAACAGAGTCATTCAGAGTGGTTTGGTGTGAAATAGTCTGTTCTAGAGAACTTTACTGAGTCAGAATTGTTCACAGTGGTGGTGACAGGAACCAGACGTCTGAAGCCTCTAAAAGCTCCTTCACAGAAAGTAATTACATGAGATGGTTATGAATACACAGCCTGATGCCTCAGACATTGTTTTATGATCACTTGAGATCAGCTTCTAGTCTAAAACATGTTTATTTAAGAGGTAAATGCAGGGCAAAATAGCCCCCAGAGAAAACTTATTAATCAACATTACATGGTGGTTTCAGACTGTAAATAAAATAGCTATATTTGTGTTGTAGTCATGGCGACCCCTGGTTCCTATCACCACCGCTGTAGAGAAATCAGAATCTGTAAGATTGTCTATAATGAACCATTTCAACCCAAACTACTATGAATGAGTGTTCCTAAGCTTTGAATTATGCAGGCATTTTGAAAATTTGGTGGAATTGCCCTTTAAATGCTTATTCATGATTCCTCTGGTTGTCTCCATCCATATTTTTCCTCTTTCAATTTTATGATCAAGTGTTGCAAACATAAATGTCTTCACAGAGGCGAACATATAGATTATTACAGAGGTATACAGCGTTATGTAAAGCTCACTGTAGGTCTTTTTGTAAGGGCAACAGCAACATTCATAATTAAACAGTGTGTCTTTTCAGCAGGAGTTTAACAGAGTTAAAAACACTTCTCTTAAACTGAGTGTTTTTCTACTGAAAGATGGCCCATTTGTCCGCAAATCTGGGGCTACAGATTGGATCTCAGATGGTGCCTCTTTAAATGATTTGCAGTGTAAAAATATTTCTAGAAAAAGTACAGAAAATATTTCTGGCTTTCAGCAGTAAATTGCAAGCCTGTGGCATTATGTTTATGATAATTTCTGTTCATTTGAAGGCAGTCTTTCCAAAAACCATCAACACTTTACATTTATTTCAAGTATATATGGGTCATTCTACACAAACGTCCATTTTTGAGTCCCTCGCGTTTACAGATATATTACACTTGAAAAACATGTTAGGCTTATTATTTATTTATATTTTAAAATAAACCAATATGTTATTTTAGAAATTACACCTTCTTGAGCCTCAATTTAGCAATATTGAATTTTAAATCGATCATATAGAATTCCAAGCACCACAGAAGTGCTTGTCCCCACATGCATAAAGGGTGAGGCCATAATTGAAGCAAAAAATATGTTTTTCTGCAATTTTAACAGCAATAATCTATACATGACTATATAATATATGAATTAAATGACATAAAGAAAACAAAGGCCAAATAAATATTATAAAATATATAATGAAAGTTGTCCCCAGGAGTCGTGTCACTGGTGTCAAAGCACAACAAAAAATCTCTTATTTTGAAATAAAAATCACACCGATGACATCACTCGACTTCCTTTTACCTGTTTTCTGAGGATCTATGAAGAAAAGCACATGGTACGTCCACTGTGTCTTTCAGTTATCAGACATTTTCCCATTTAGCTCATGATTTCACATGAAGCTTTTAGTTGAAGTCACTGGTGTGACCTACTTTATTCTTGTAATTCAACTTATGTCTAGATTTATTTCTATTTTTTTTTTATTGTTCTGCATAGTATATGTAAATTTATGTGCAATTATATGTCTTGCTACTGAAACACTGCAATTTCTCTTAGGGATCAATAAAGTTCTACCTATTTATTTATCTATCTAACCTATCTATTTAGCTTTATTCTAAGGTAACTATGAAAAAATAGAATACAAATGGATTCAATTTGATATTCAGTGATTGACAACATGTGGTTTGATGCTCTGTAGCACCTAATTTGTAAAATGCATTTTTCATTAAAAATGTCTCTGGTGTTACCTTTCTTATGTGTAACACCAATGACGAATAGTAACACCAGTGACTCCTATTGACAGATAGAACAGTGGACGTTACTGTAGAATGACCCTTATATCATTAATCTGCCTTACGATTTAGGTATGTAAAACCCCAAATATACCCAGGAGTGCAGTTCTGTTCACCGGAGCTGTGACCATGAGAGGAGGGCCAAGATCAGCTTTTGTAGAGCTACATATGGGCAGCGTGTACAGAGCGCCCCCTGCTGGTATCTAGCAGCACTGCTCTCCATCGTCCACAACTGCTCGATGATCCATTAGTGGGGTCTCTTCATCGTCCGCTCCTGAAGCGTTGGCGCTGTGTGAGAGAGAGATACAAGCCGCGGAGAGTTAGAAGCGACGCCGGAGATGTCTACCGCCCTCGAGAGCTACATCAACCGCATCCTTTTTGTGAAAGTAGAGGGCTCAGAAATGCTTGTTTGAGTCTCCAGCTGACATTAAACCAAGCTGAAGTCGGCTTCCTGTTTGCTAACGTTAGCTTCTTATTCGAATTGTCCCGTTCCACCTTAAATGGCGCTGCGGTTACATACCGGCGCCTCGTTCGCCACAATAGAACTTTTGCAGTATTTAAGGTGGAACGGGACAATTCGAATAAGAAGCTAACTTCTCCAGCGCACTGCTAGCTAGCGTGCTAATGTTAGCCCAGCTGCGGCTGTCTTGCTACATTTCTCTGCTCATATGTTTGGAAATATCCGCGATATTGCGGTGTTTATTTGGCAGTTTGGGTGTTAAATATTTGAGCAACACTGTTTTGGTTGTGACTCCACTGGTTTTCTACGTTTGAGTTAGCGAGATAGCTAACCTAGCTAGCCAGCCGGTTACGTCAAGTGTACGTACGTTAGTTGTGTTGAAAACGCGACACGAAAAACTTTCAAATGATGGTTTTTCAAAGGTTCTTTAGTAAAGGGAGGGGGTCTGTTTAGAACCACGAATACTGTATACGACCATTTAATGCTTAAATGGTTCTTTGCATGGTGAAGCGGTTCTTCAGACTGACGGAGAACGCGTTGTATACACTTCTGTGTAGGACTTACTATGAAAATGGTTCTTTATAGCACCAAAAAGGGTCCGGCTGTTGTGAAAAGCGTGCCAACGTAACAGTAGCAGAACCCTTTTTGGTGCTGTGTAGAACCAGTTTCAAAGAGAACCATATACAGCACATTCTCCATCAACAACTTTACCATGCAAAGAACCAGTTAATAGTTCTGGTTCTGGTTCTGAATAGAACTACTGCCTTTACTAAAGAACCCTTGAAGAACCTTCTTTTGTAAGTGCCTAACTTACATGTCCAAAAGTTTGTGGACACCCGCTTCTCCAGCATTTATTTTGAAATCAGAGCTATGAACAGTTGGTTTGTCCTTCCTTTGCTGCAGGAACAGCCTCTGTTCTTACGGAAAGGCTTTATACTATATGTTGGAGCATTGCTGTGAGGATCTGATTGCGTTCAGCCACAAGAGCATCAGTGAGGTCAGATACTGATGTTGGATCGTTAGTTCTGGATCGCAGTTCCACTAAGTTGCTCCACAGCCTACTTACTAGAGCATTTAGTAATTTGCACTCAGATACCTTTGGTGTGACATATATATGGGTGGGCAATATGGCCAAAATCTTATATCGCAATACTTCAACACATTTTCACGATACACGATGTACATCACAATATTTTGTTTTTCTGAGACTTAACTTGGAACAGACCAATAGAAACTGTAATGATGCACATAATAATAATAATACTAGTAATAATAATAATAATAATAATAAACTTACAACAGTTTTAATTTAATGTTTTAAAAATTGCTTTGCACTGTATTTAATTAAAGAGACATAATGATATCATTTGATAATGATATAAATTGATATGCTCAGAAAAGTATTGTATTGTGACATATTTTATTATTATCCTAATTAATCATATTGCCCACCCCTAACCATCTAGTTTATATAGCAAGCTGGAGTACTACCTAGAGTTTTAGCCAGCTTTATCTATTCTTCTGTAAAATTACACTTGGACAGTACGCGTATAATCCAGATGCTAGACTAAGTGTTTACATAGCCAGCTAGTTTAGTTAGCACCTTAAAAGTTGGCAGACTGACGGCTCTCAAGCCAAACTTCTGTCTTCAAGGCTGTCTTTTATAGAGACTTTTGTCCAGTTATATTGCCAGGTTGCTTCCTTCCAGGTGCTCTTTACTCACAAGCAGTCTATGGACAAGAAAGAATTTAAATGCCTTGGTTGTCAAGTGTGTGATTAATGTATGTGTGTATTGATGAAAAGTTGTTAAAACATCCTTAACTCCTCTCTAAAGGGACTGTGGCCATCATTACATCGGATGGACGAATGATTGTGGTGGGTATTGTTCATTTCCTCACTCAAATGTTAGCATCTGCTATCCTACCCTACGAGGTAGTCAGTGCAAACATGTCTTTACTAAAGATTACTCTCTGCAAGGGCACCCAAATAACTGCATTAACCTCTTATTGACCAGGGTATATTTTGTTTTTTTGGTATATTTTGTTTTTTTTATTTATTTATATTTATTAAGTTCCCTCAAATTAACAGAACATGTGTTTTATGATCACACATATTGCTATATACTTACAATTTACTGCTGAAAGCCAAAAATCTTAGACGCTCTTTGTATTATTTCATAAAAATAATTTTTACAGATCAGATCACTGAAGAGACGCCATCTGTTTATAGTTTATACCCCAGATTTGTGGAAAAATGGGTCGACTTTCAGTAGAAAAAAAAAATTGTGAGTTCAGCTTCTTTTATTATAAGGGTTTAAAATTACATCACCCATCTGTTTGACTGGAAAGAAGACAGTTACAGCTCTGATATGACACCCACCTTTTTAAATGTAGCTTATGAAATATGAAAGTTATGAAGAACATTGGAATTTTGACATTTTGGAACCACCGGTGGTCTCAAGGAGTTGAAAAGTCTCTGCAGCGATTTTAACGTGACTGTGGCACGGCCAGCAATCTAACCTTTATTAAAACCATTATGGGCATCTAAGTGCATGTTGTCCTTGGTCAGTAAGAATTTTGTTTGGACATTTTTTCTTCACTTTATCACCTTTTTCTTAACTTCATCACATTTATCACACAATTAGTCTTTCATTTTGGGACTTGATTTTGAAGCTCAGTGCATCGACGCATGTTAACATCCATCCTAAAGTTCACCCTGCATCCCTCACCCCTCTGGAAATCTGCTATCCTACAGCATCTTCCACTGTTGTAATGTTGAACACTTGAACAGCCACTCATTTTATCTGCATTTATACTTCAGGTGCTGAGTGCATGTAAATGCTCAGCTGTGTGTTTTGATAATGTCAGATGCTGAACGACTCATTAGTCTCTTTTTCCTTTGTAGGGAACGTTAAAGGGATTTGACCAGACAATCAACCTCATCCTTGATGAAAGCCACGAGCGTGTATTCAGCTCCTCCCAGGGAGTGGAGCAGGTCGTGCTGGGACTGTACATTGTTAGAGGAGATAATGTGTAAGTCATGCACAACAAAAGGTCTCTGCTGTATGTTTACACAGTTCGTAAAATCTGCAGGCATGAAATGGCTAAACGGAGATTTCCATAAAGCCGCCCAGAAGGTGGTGATAAAGAGCAGCTGTGACTCAAAGGAAATGAGTGTCATTTCTCTAAAGCTATTCTAACTGTACCATTGCTGTGAGATTTAGTGGCATTCAATCAGTAGAGCATTAGGCCAGGAACATATTTCATGTACACAAATGCGAAAATGCCAATTTCCACAATGGAAATGAGCCTTTGGCTTTTTTGTGGTGTCTCCCTGACTGTTTTTTATATTATGGCACATCCCTTTTTAAGGTGCTGTGCTGATGCAGTTTGTTTTACAAACATGAAATGGTTAAATAAAATCGATCTGTTAATGTAGAAGTGGGCGATACTGCAAACATATACTATTGCGATGCACAGTTTGTCACAATATTTATTTTTTCAGACATCTGATCAGTTGGAACAGAGAAGAAAAAACAGTAGTGCTACATTATAAAAATACTATCAAAAATAACTGAATACACTGACTTTTAAATCACTGTTTGGCATACTGGGCTGCACAAACTCAGTTAAACGGCACTAATTATGTTCTCTTTATAATGAAACATGTAGATGGTCAGTGTCTACAAGTACTGACGATACACACAAAATGTTCAGAAAAGCATGTTGTATTGTGACATAATTTATCACAATAACGATATATATTGTGTCATATTGCCCAGCCCTAAGTCAACACTTCAAGCTGCACAAACATGATTTTGCATGTTGCTGCATTCCAAATTGAGTAGTGATCCAACACGAGCTGACCAGCAGTTGGGCGAGTCGCTCGCGTAACTAGTTTGCTTGTCTAAACATACATTTAATACAGGACTGCGTCTTCATTCCAATGGAACAAGCAGAGCAGCACACATTTCTCTGTTTTCAGCATGTTTAGCTGTTGTGGCTGTTGGAGTGACAGTAGATCCAAAGATGCTCAGATTTGTCCTCTGTCGCCCCCTTGAGTACTGATTGTTTTCACGCACACAGTAATGTAAGAATGCCCATTGAGTTTGTACAGGAAGACTGCGCGTTTACAATGTGTTGGCCGGACACTGTCGTTTTCATTCATGCACTTGGGTTTAGTATGTTTCTGGCCTTACTGAGGTCAGCAACTGATGTTGGATGATAAATTCCAGATCACAAATGCCTCTCCAACTTATTCTAGAGGTATTGGATGAAACTCCATCACTCCAGAGAACACAGTTCCACTGCTCCACAGCCCAGTGCTGGAGGTCTTAGAGCCCGATGCTGTCAATGCTTGGTTTTGGGCAATTTGACTTTGGGTTCATGCTGCTCCAGAGAGTCCAATTCTGTTGGTCAAAGCTTTTCTAAGGAGATTTTACAAGCTGTGTGCATGCCTTTGGGTGCCTGTTGTCAGCAGTGGGTGCACCATAAATAAGCTGAAGTCACTGATTAAAAATGCTGTCGGGATACTTTGGCATAGTGTCCCATTTCAGTTTTTAGAAGTGTGCATGAAAAGCAGCTCATTAAGCTGGCCTGAAAGCTAATGATAATGCACAGTTAATGAAAACAGGCTATTTTAATTTCACTTGATCTTTCTTGATGTTTAGCTTGTCTGTCAGAAAGTGATGCTGAGAGTGAGGGGTCTTGTGTTTGTGTTTCAGAGCTGTGATTGGTGAAATCGATGAGGAAACAGACTCCGCTCTGGACCTTGGCAACATACGGGCAGAACCACTTAACTCTGTGGTGCACTAACTTTCCCCCAGGCACACAAGTAGAGTGTGCAAAGGAAAAGACTCTTTCCATTGAGGTTAACCAAGAAATGTATCCAAAGTGGGCCCTCCTTCATCTCGACTGAACACCATACCCATGGATCACCTGGTGGAGCAGAAGCGTTTTCGTTTTGCTTTTGCTTTTTTTTTTTCTTTTTTAATCTGTAGAGAATAGATTTAATGCTTAGCTTTTTTATGTGTCTGGAAATAGAGAAAATAAAGTGTGAAAGCCTTTGGTGTAATAATGCTAGTTTTTTTTGCAGCATTAAGGGTGTGCTGTGGAGAATTTTAGCCAGCTTTTGAGACGTGTGTGTATATGTATATGTATATATATATATTGTGTGTGTGTGTGTGTGTGTGTGTGTGTGTGTGTATATATATATATATATATATATATATATATATATATATATATATATATATATATATATATATATATACACACACACACACACACACACACACACACACACACACACACACATACAGTGTCTGTATATAAAAACTCCGCAGCACTGCTGTCTGATCTACTCGTACCAGCACAACACACACTAACACACCACCACCACGTCAGTGTTACTACAGAATGATCCACCACCCAAATAGTACCTGCTCTGTGAGGGTCCATGGGGGTCTTGACCACTAAAGAACAGGGTAAAAGGGGGCTAACAAAATACGCAGAGAAACAGATGGACTACAGTCTGTAACTGTAGAACTACAAAGTGCACCTATATATATATATATATAAAAATGGACAATGAGTGTAGAAATAAGGAGGTGGTCATAATGTTATGCCTGATCGGAGTGTGTGTATATATATGTATGCATATATATATATATATATATATATATATATATATATATATATATATATATATGAGAGAGCTATCTATATCTTTCACACCTGGTTTCAGTTTAGCACCTGTATTTTGAGCATGGGTGTGACATAAACAGGTTTGCACCTGTTTGCAGGGTCTCTTTCAATGAATCCCCTCCATTACTGTAATGCAAAACTTTTTAAATGCATGAAATCTTATCTTACAGTGTAGAACGTCAGTAAGTGGCTAAGTCTGCTCTACAATTTGTTGAATATGCTTTTAGCCCTGAGCTACATTTGGAGATCAGTGCTCTGATTAATGACATTCAGGCAATATAGCTCTGCACAGAAGAGAAAATTGCCTTGATCTCTTTGCTGCACTTGCTCTAAAGGCCGTGAAGGGAACGTTTGCCAAGAAGATACAAAACTGAGCAGGGATTTTTCAGGATCCACTTACAGTGCATGCCAGCCCACAACAAAGATTCTCAGCTGCTATAGAAAAGTATAAATAGACAGTGAAAGGCAAAAAAAAAAGTAAGCGAGACATCATGAAAGCTCAGAGAAGGGGCTGCATGGTGGGAACACAAAGGAAACTGCTCAAATCTGGATTTGGATGGCTGTCCATCTGTTTCTAAAATAATAAAAGATTCTGTGTTGCAAAGCTATTGAGTTTTATTTGACAAGGCAAGGTTAAAACGCGATTTGTACAGCAGGGTTTAGGGAAAATTGAGTGGTGGTCTGTTCATGAGCGATGCATTGTCTTGCCATAGTTTATAGATTAGATTAAGTGACCCTTATTAGTCCCACAACAGGGAAATTTCACCTCCACATTTAAACGATCCGTACAGTGAAACACAGCATACACACTGGCGAATGCACACACACTAGTGGGCAGTGAGCACACTTGCCCGGAGTGGTGGGTAGCCTTATCTACAGCGCCCAGGGAGCGGTTGGGGGTCATTTTGTATATTTGTGTCAAATTTGGTTATATTCAGACAATTATTGGTGTATTTTTAGCCTTTTATGGCAGAATAAGCCAATTCACACCAATTTATTCAAATCTTCAGCCACACTGTGCTTAAGTCATGATATTTTCAATATGATTGTTTTAAGAAAAATTAAATTTGATTTAAACTCAAGAATTTGGAAGAAACGTCTATTCTCCGTCTTTTTTCAACTGTGATATTACTGAAAGTTTTTTAAGACCTGTATTTGCAAAATTGTTAGGCTTAGTGGAAAACATAACATTCAGAAATGCTCTTTGCTTAAAGACAAACAGTAAAGCTTCCCATGTATATGTCGACAATGATGTGCAGTTACTGATGTGGCTCCCTCTGGTGGCCAGAGAAAAACTTGCTCTGAACAAAATTTGCTGAAATCACATAATAGGATTTCCTGCACAGTACAACCTACACATATTTGCAAAGTGACAATTCTCATCAAGATGCATAATTTGAAACAATTGTCATGTTTTTATTGTTTTTATTCTTAGACAGGAGTAATTACATTTTAGATTTTTGGCAGTAAATTGAACATTGTAAGAGCTAACATAAGCAGAATCAAAACAAATGTCATACATTTCCTCAACAGATTATTATCAATATACAAATCGATTTTGGTCACAATCAGAGCATAAGTGACAGATTTGTGGTCACTTGTTTCAGAATAGACTGTACCGAACTGATTATTCTATAACTTGCAATAACATTGTGCTTAAAAGGCAAGATTTTTTAAACAATTATTGATCTTGAGACTTCAGTGGTTGTTCTGAAACCCTTGTTTAAAGTTTAAGACAATGCTAGAAAAACAATAGAGTTTTTTTAAAAGACTTGTATTTGCAAAATTGTCAGGCACGGTGGAAGGCATAAAATACCGAAATGGTCTTGACCTAAACACATACAGTAAAGCTTTCCACTTTCTGTATATTTTTTATTAATTAGTTCAGCATTGACATTTGCAGTTGCTGATTTGGCTCCCTCTGGTGGCCAGAGAAATATAAAACACCTCTGGTGCTAATTAAAATTTCTTGAAATCAAATTATATGATTTCCAAGTTATATGATTTCCTGACCGCAGAATCATGTGGGGTACAGGACAGGTAAGTTTGATGAGAATTGGCCACAGCAATCTCGATCTGTAGCCATTTATGTGAACCCAGAGGGGCTTAATTGGCACGTGGCAGCCATACTGTTTATAAATATTCAAATTTAAAAAAACCTCAGACTAGTATAAAAATGTAGATGTCACATATTTTGCCAATTATGATGATAAATGTGGGGACGGAGCTAAAAACATGCAGTGGAGCGTTGGTGTAGAATAAAGCAAGGATTATGTAGAAGCAGGAATTATAAGTGTAGCCCCCATGGTTCAGGAGATATGGGCAAAAACGTAAAATACACTATAGCACCACCATCAGGCCAACTGGGGTCATTTCAGTTGCCTGAGTAGTTGAGGGGGAATCTACGCCCACCCTCTAAGTTTGGTCTTTGGATGACTTACGGTGTCTTCTCCGCAAACTGCGTTAGGGAAGAAAAAGAATACTAAGAAGAAGAAGAAGAAGAAAAATCATAGCAAAAGCCACCTAAAGGTGCTTGGACCCCTAAAAATATAGTCTGCACTTGAATAGATGAATAATATTATTACCAACAGGCAGCATGCAACAATTCTCAAAGGGGAGTTCCACCGATTTTTCAAAATTCCTGTATAATTAAATGAATATGACTAAGTTTCTATATTGTCTGATACCTGATACATTGTTTTACAATTGTTTTGAGAAGGTTTTAGAGTAAAACATATTTTTAAATCATGGTGAATAGATACATGCAAGGCAAAATAGTCCCCAGGAATAATGATTTACCCCTATTTCACCCCTTAATAAAGATTTACCCGTATTTCACTATCATCATCTTTTGATAGTGATTAAAATGGCTATAATTGCATTGTAGACATCACTTTATTACCTGGTTCAACTCCTGGTTCCTATCATCACCACTGAAAGGAAAATCAGAGTTGGCAAGTTTCTCTAGAATGATGCATTTCAGATCAAACCTCCCTGAAATGACTTTGTTCACATCTCAACTAAATTATGTGAAAACTTTGAAAAATTAGTGGAATTCTTCTTTGATTTCCTCGCCAGTAAAAGTTCAAAGTATACATGTTTTGTGTTTATTGTTTTTTTTACTTTTGTCTCTACAAAAAAGAATCTCTCTAAAAAGATGGTTCTTTAAGGGTTCTTTAGTAAAGGGAATGTTTCTATTTATAACCCTGAGTTGCCCTGCGATGGACTGGCGACCTGTCCAGGGTGTTTCCTGCCTTCCGCCTGATAACTGCTGAGATAGCCTCTAGCTCCCTCCACGACCCAGAAGGATGTGTAACCATGAGTTCTAGATAGAACCATTTCATGCTTAAAAGGTTCTTTGCATGGTAAAATGGCTCTTCAGATAGGTGAAGACTGTCTTGTCTACATTTATGAAAATAGTTCTATATTGCACCAAAAGGGGATCTTCTATTGTTACAATTCACATCATAACAACAGAAGAACCCTTTTTGGTGCTACACAGAACCATGTGCAACTTCTCCATCAATCTGAAGAACCATTTCACCATGCAAAGAACCTTTTAAGCATAAATGGTTCTAAATAGAACCATTCCCTTCACTAAAGAACCCTTGAAGAACATCTTTTTTAAGAGGGTACCGCTTTCATTGTTCTCCATTTTCACTCATCAGCATTTACTTGGTGTAGTATTTATGGTCATTTCATACAAAGTACTGTATTCTGTTCTGTACAGGCACCTTTAAATGATCAGTAAAACACAGAAAGCTGACGGTCATTCTTATGTGCTTCCGTCAGCTTAAGAGAGGCCGTGTTGGGTGGGTCTGATGTCAGGCGGTTGAATGAACTCTGCCACTCGGGGTCTGGGTTGGTAAGTGTCTCTGCCACCGACAAGCAAACTTCCCTGAAGGTCAGAGCGCTGCTCTGGGCTCAGTACTGGACAATCATGATGGATCCTGATCCAGGACTGACCTGCCAATCAAGTCAACATTTGTCATTCTGTCCTGCAGTAAACACACAAACACAAGCATGAACACAGGCCTTACTACTCACCTCTCTGTATCTGCTGTCCCAAGTCTACTAGAAGCTCCACTCCCACACTGTGGTTGATTGACTGCCCAGCCTTGGTGCGTCCAGCTCCTAATTTATGCAGCACAGTGGCTATGACCATGCCATCTATGTCCAGAACCGTCCCTGAAAATCATACAGTGCCATTCTGACCTCTGAGAAAATCATTTGTGTTTGCACAGTTTTCCAGATTTTTCTGGTGTTTTATTTTTCCCTCAAAATTCCACTCATAACATTGTAAAATATCATAATTCCTTTTCTCTAAGTAATAATTTTTGTTTATAACTGAAGGCATTAAACTCTTCAGACATCTGGTTCCTATCACCACCACTGTGAACAATTCTGGCGCAGTATGTTTCACTAGAATGGCATGTTTTGCATCAAACCACTCTCAATGAATTTGTTACTCAGTGGTCTGGAGACCCACCTCATTATTGTTTTTTTTAAATCAACACAGCCATAACAATTTATGTAAAAATACCAGATGTTTAAAATATCACAAGTGCCCAGTGTAGGGTTCTCCTTTAGCAGCTGTAGCCAGTCAGCAGCCTGTCCATGTTGTCCACCAACACACACACACAGACACATATACAAACACATACACACACACACACACACACAGACACACACACTGACAGCAGGCCATGTAGGAGGAGAACAGAGTGAAGGACACAGCACCTCCACACTTTTATTCCCCGCAGGTTCACCCAACACCACATGTGTAATATAAATGTGTGGGGGGTGAACAGAGTGAGAGGTGAACCCTAGTTGTTGAATCTTATTAATTTAATTAATGAAATCAGTGGAATTCCTTAGATCTGTTCTGATTGGCTGCCCTGTATTGTGCCTCAGCTGTCTGGGCTGAAATATCAGGGACAAATAGATTAGAGACACATGTATCGGATGTGTGGATCTTTGGTAAGCTGTGGTCATACCTTTGCTTCTGGTCAGCCAGGATCACAACATCCTTAAAAAAGTCGGTTCTTCAAGGGTTCTTTAGTAAAGGCAGTGGCTCTATTTAGAATCACAAGTCCTACATAGAACCACTTCATGCTTATATGCTTCCTTGCAGGGTGAAATGGCTCTTCAGATGGATAGAGAATGTGTTATAAATGGTTCTATATAGAGTCTTTTTAAAATTCTTCCATTGGTTCCTCAGTTGTTACAGGCTTGACAAGGTAACAACAGCAGAACCCTTTTTGGTGCTATATATAACCATTTCACCATGCAAAAAACCTTTAAAGCATGAAATGGTTCTATACAGACCTCTTCGTTCTCATTGGAACCATTCCTTTTACTAAAGAACCCTTGAAGAACCATCTGAATGTGTAATCGTTTTCCCACATCTTCCGCACCTTTATCACTTCTTTGTGAATAGGCAAGCTGCACTACTCTTGACAGAATGGACGGTCAAATATAATGGTGTTCATGGTTGTGACATCACAGTTCTTGTGCTTCTGTGCTAGCATTATTATGCTGGTTGCTGATATAGACATTTATACCACATAATAACAGACATTCTGTATATATTACCATCCTCTGAAGCCTGAAGCTCTGTCTGATACTTTGCCCGTCTTAGGTGTTCGAAGTAATCAGTCGTTTGTGAGCAGAGGGAGTGGGCAACCTGTGTGGAGACCCCTTGGGCCTCCATCATGGCCTGGAACTTGCGCAGGGCTGCGCCGTTTGTCAGGACCTCAGCGATCATCCTCTGTCCACTCTCTAGACTAGGTGATCGATGGCTCATCCACAGCAAACAGCCACCTACATGCAACCACACAATGTGAGTGACCGCTCCTGCATTCCGTTCTGCAACTTGTATAAAGAGGTTTTTTTTGTCCAGAAGATGGAGCTAAGGAGTTGTGGACGTTTTTCAAAAGCTGCTGAAAGTGACATTAGAGGCCAGTGAGTATACCAGTGCTCACTGCTGGTGATGTTTTATACTGACTATTGTTTGGGACCATTTTTTACTCAATAGTGACTTTTTGTTCGCAGATGGGCAAAAAAATGTTGGGCAGCTTTGAAAAGCTACTCCTAAAAGCAGGCTTTCTTTGGGCGTCCATGACTGAAATCTTTGTGTTTTTATCAACAGCATATCTGTTGAGTTGTTCTTTAAAAAACTGCTTTAGTAAATGAGATTTCTGAGTGAAAAACCTTGTTAAAATGTAAAGAACCTCTTCATAATAGAAAGGCTCCACACTACTTCATGTTTTTCCTAGAACCATACATCCAGCTCAAGAACGCTTTGTTTTTTTTAAGTGGGTACTACATACAGTGATGTACTGAAGAAAAAGAGAACAAGAAAATACACAAATAAACAAACAAATATATATATAAAACAAAACCTCATATCTAAAAAATAAAATGCATGAAAAATGTAGGATATGGGTCCTTTAAGAAAAAAAAAATACACAAACAAGTTAACAACAACAAACAACAACAACAAAGGAAGCAAAACAGCTCAGTCTAAGATCACCACACTGAGAATAATGTGCTCTATCCTTGTTAAGCAAATCTCTCCAACATAATATCTGACTGAAAAGTATCCACACAGTTCAGAAAGGGTCTCCACACTGTTTAAACTGGTCTTTAAATGACCACATGTGAGACTGAAGGTGTGCAGTTATACAGTACTTTACGCCTTCCGTTTCCAGAGGGTGTCTTATTGCTAATCTTCTCTAATAATATATTTTTCCCTGCTGCCAAGGATGTTATACAACCTTTGATTAGTCACAGAAGAAATATTTCTATTAAAGATACAAAATCCGACGGTAAGTCTTTTCCGTTTCGTTAGGGATCCTGTATCAGAGCCTCTGTATCTTAAAGCACAACCACAGGCCCTGTACCAGACCTGTCTCTGCACTATGAGAATTCTTGTCTGACGTCTGGAGATATCTGTATCTTTATCTGGTTTGCCTTGGTACGATTACAAGCTGAAATAGATTCAACAAATCTCCAGACATCTACCGGTGTTTCTCTGATTATTAGAGACAACTCTTTCTCCCAGGTTCTTCTCAGCCCTCGGGCTACAGACATGAACCAGGAGGTATCATCGAGCAAACTGACAGAGATTCTATGATGTTTGAAAAAATCTGGGATTTTTTTATGGCCAGTTTTATGAGGTTTCCATTTGTTGTTGTGCAACTTATGTGTACAATATGCAATCTGAATAATAAGTAGAAACAAGGGCAACCAGTAACCTACAATGTTTTACATGCTGTTAATAATTGATTCAAAGCTGATTATTTTGGACTTGTGAGGGCAACAGCACCACTGGAAGGTTGTAAAATACGAATTTCCCAAGATTAGGCCGATTTACACCTAGATCAAGATTCAATCAGCCAATCTGTGATTCTGTGTCAAATGTTTTGTGACATACACTTTCTACACTCAGTGTCCATTTAATCAGCTCCATTTACTATATAGGTGCACTTTGTAGTTCTACAGTTACAGACTGTAGTCCATCTGTTTCTCTACATACTTTGTTGGCCCCCTTTTACCCTGTTCTTCAGTGGTCAGGACCCCCACAGGACCACCACAGAGCAGGTATTATTTGGGTGGTGGATCATTCTCAGCACTGCAGTAACACTGACGTGGTGGTGGTGTGTTAGTGTGTGTTGTGCTGGTACGAGTGGATCAGACACAGCAGTGCTGCTGGAGTTTTAAACACTGTGTCCACTCACTGTCCACTCTATTAGACACTCCTACATTGTCGATCCACCTTGTAGATGTAAAGTCAGAGACGATAGCTCATCTGCTGCTGCACAGTTTGTGTTGGTCATCCTCTAGTCCTTCATCAGTGGTCGCAGGACGCTGCCCACAGGACACTGTTGGCTGGATATTTTTGGTTGGTGAACTATTCTCAGTCCAACAGTGACACTCAGGTGTTTAAAAACCTCACTGGAGACATACTGTCTCTGATCCACTCGTACCAGCACAACACACACTAAAACACCACCACCATGTCAGTGTCACTACAGTTCGGAGCATATAACACAGATATTTAAAGTTTAAAATGTATTTTAATCCATTTATTGTCAAGTATTCATGGTGGAGGGATACATGCAGGGTGTTATAAGGCAAAATAGATGTGTAGGTTCACTGGTGATCCTGGATGGTAAATAAAATAGACATATAGACCATGTTCAAGGTCAACCCCTGGTTCTTATCATCACCACTGTAAAGACACCAGAGTCTGTAAGTTTCTCTACAACAAACCACTTCACATCAAACCACTCTAAACAGCACTTTTTACATCTCAAGGACTGAGCTGTTCAGAAATAAAAAAAAATGGTGGCTTATTTGATTCATTCATTGCTGTAGCTGAGAAGGAGCTCTCAAATGTAATGCTACAGTGTGTGAGGTATTGGTAGACATTATTTGTTTAGCAAGCAAGCAAGCAAAGTTTATTTATATAGTGCTTTTTACAACAGGTGTTGTAAAGCAGCTTTACAAAACTTTACAAAAAAATCAGCATTACAGAAAGAAATCCGGGTCCGAGCCCCCATGAGCGTCGCCAGTGGCGACAGTGGCAAGGAAAAACTCCCTAAGAGAAACAGGAAGAAACCTTGGGAGGAACCAAGACTCAGAAGGGGAACCCATCCTCCTCTGGTCGACACCGGACAGTAAACATTGTTAGTACAAAAACGGGTAAAAAAGGTGGAGCAAATGATTAATTTGATTAGTTTATGCAGCAGCAGCAGCGGCAGCATCAGTGGGGTCAGGTTGTGAGGGTGAGGTTTGCACGGCGTTGTACAGAATGAAGCTCAATGGTGGTCAAGCCGGTCCAGAGGGCTGGCAGCAGTGGCACCCGATCAAGGCAGAAGAGGCAGCAGCATCAGAACGCACAGGATGGGCAGCTGTTCAACTCGGCAAAGAAAAGAAAGAAAGGAAAAACACAGAGAGTCAGTTCTGTAATGGGTGACTGATCACAGATTACAGTGTTAGCAGAGCAGCGGAGACTCTGGCAGGTATAGAACTGACAGGGAAAACTAATTACCAAAGGCTTGACTATACAAGTAAGTTTTTAGCCTAGACTTAAACACTGAGTCCCGAACATTAACAGGAAGATTATTCCAAAGCTGGGGGGCTTTGTATGAGAAAGCTCTCCCCCCTGATGTAACTTTATTAATTCTAGGTACTAATAGGAAGCAGCACCTTGTGATCTAAGTAGGCGTGATGGTTCATAGTGGGAGAGAAGTTCACTCAGGTACTGAGGGGCGAGTCCGTTTAGTGCTTTATAAGTCAGTAAGAGAATTTTATAATCAACGCTAAATTTAACGGGTAACCAGTGTAGGGTTGATAAAACTGGGCTGATATGGTCAAATTTTCTTGTTCTAGTAAGAACTCTGGCTGCAGCGTTCTGGACTAACTGAAGCTTGTTAAGGCTTTTACTTGGACATCCAGCCAGCAGGGCATTACAGTAATCTAGCCTTGAAGTAATAAATGCATGAACTAACTTTTCTGCATCCTGTAGAGAAAATGCATTTCTCAATTTAGCAATATTGCGGAGATGCAGGAAGGCTATTCTAGTAATATCAGTTATATGTGCGTCGAAGGACAGATCAGGGTCTATCATGACACCAAGGTTTTTTACAGATGAGCTTGATGCAACTGAGAAATTGTTAAGTTTAAGTGTAAAATTAGACAGTTTGTTTTTAGCTGCTTTTGGACCAAGAAGCAGAACCTCTGTTTTATCCGAGTTAAGAAGGAGAAGATTACTTGACATCCAGTCTTTTACGTCTTTTATACAGTCCTCAATCTTGCCAAGTTTAATTTTATCATCCAGTTCGCTTGCTAAATATAACTGAGTGTCATCGGCATAGCAGTGGAAATTTATGCTGTGTTTACTGATAATGGTGCCCAGTGGTAGCATATATAGTGTGAAAAATACAGATCCTAAAACAGAGCCTTGTGGAACACCATACTTTACTTTTGCGAGGGCAGATGATTCCCCGTTTAAATTAACAAACTGATGTTTGTTATGGGTCTATAATTTGATAGTTCACAGGGATCGAGGTTGGCTTTCTTAATTAGTGGTCTAATTACTGCTAGTTTAAGAGATTTTATGTATCCAAGGCTAAGAGAAGAGTTTATTAAACTTAATATTATTAAACTTTCCTTGAGTAAACCTGTAGGAATCGGATCTAACATACAAGTAGATGATTTTGCGGAAGAAACGATTTTAACTATATCATTTTCTTGAAGTAAGGTAAATGATTCCAGCCCCTCTGCAGGGATCATAATATTCTCAAGGTTGAGGCTGGCATTATGGGGAAGCAGGTTTGTAGATTCTAACTGATCGAAAATTTTCCTCTAAGAGCTTGGTCATAATATCTAACTCGGTAGGGTCAGATGGACAGCTGACAGAAGCTGATAATTGTGGAAGGTTTCTAATAAAGCTACCAACTGTGGAGGGAGTTATTGTCTGCTTAACATGATAACATGGTGATGAACACACAAGTCCTCGCTGAACTTGGTCTGTGTCTACTTCACATAAAGGAGCTTAACCAGCTGTACAGCTATTTTACTGACTTGCCAGAAAATGAAACTGGTCTATTTGTATTGGAACAACTTTTGTATTGGAATCGAAAGACACTCACTGAGTAGGTATGGCTTCTTTTGGATCACTTGCATGCTTTTACTAAGAGGACCTTACCTAAAAACGTGACCAGCTCTTTCAGGTCATCAGGGCCCCGTCCTTTGAGGCATTCCAAGGCTTCATATACCTCCAAAGTATTCCCCACACAACGGCCAATGGGAGCGTCCATTCGGCTAAGCACCGCACCTGACCTCATACCCAAGCTGTTTCCCACGTTAACCTGCAGATAGAGGCCCAGAACTGTAACAACACTGTTTACAGTACCTGCTCACACACATACTCATACCGAACTAGGTCTCACCAGTGACTGGGCGAGGGTCCGAGCACTGTCCAGGTCTTTATACAGAGCAGCTTTACCAAACTTCACATCTAACAAAAGTGCATGCAGACTCTCAGCGCCCTTCTTTGAGATGATCGAGCCTGTGCAGACAAAAAAGCAAACATTTTCGACTTGAGTCTGTACACCAGCCAACAAGTGTGCATTTGCAGTCCAAAATATCTCTCTCTCTCTCTCTTATATATAATTATATATATATATATATATATATATATATATATATATATATATATATGTGTGTGTATATATATATATATATATATATATATATACACACACACACACACACACACACACATACATATATACATACACATATATATCCATCCATCCATCCATCATCTAAACCACTTATCCTTCTGGGTCACGGTGGGGTGCTGGAGCCTATCCCAGCTGTCATTGGGCGGAAGGCAGGATACACCCTGGACAGGTCACCAGTCCATCGCAGCGCAGACAGACATACACAATCACACACACACTCACACCTAGGGGCAATTCAGCATTTCCAATCAGCCTGACTGCATGTTTTTGGACTGTGGGAGGAAACTGGAGTACCCGGAGGAAACCCACGCAGACACAGGGAGAACATGCAAACTCCACACAGAAATGACCCTGGTCACCCGGCCGGGAATCGAACCCAGGCCATTCTTGCTGTGAGGCGACAGCGCTACCCACTGCGCCACCGTGCCAAAACAGAAAGCCCGAGCTGGGCTGTGTATAATAACTGAGCTAACACTGCTTTACCTGCTGGAAAGAGTGCTGCACTGACATTGCAGCAAAATTACCTGAAAAACACAGAGGTGAATTTGTTTTTCATTCATAAACTGCCTTCATAGACTTCGCTGTTTACGTTTCCTTCTCGTACTGCAGCTCATTTCTCTTCTATCACTTCCAACAAAGACGTTATAAATTATACAGTTTTATGGTCACTTCAGAATGGTATGTTTTTTCATTCTGAAATGGCTTTAATGGCAAAACCGATTTTTTTTTTCAAACGTCTGACACGATGCAGCCCATTCTGTCACTGAAAATGGCCAGACAGGACTATTCCTATTTAAGGTAGATCTTCCTTAAGTACACATTGCACCCAGTGTTGAGAGTAAATGTGTTGCACTGTGTATAACACTGTAAATTCCAGAGTTAGCAAGTGGAATTATAATTATTGTAGTAGTAATCAGACAAACAAAGCATACTGATATAAAATATTTCGGTAGCACTTTCTATGAATGTCACCTTTGTAAGCATCTATAAACACATTCATAACATGTTATAATGCATTCATAAGACATTATAAACATAGCTAGAAATATTTATAAAAACGCATTATACGTTATAGCCATGTTTATTATGCATTATGAATTGTTAACATAATACATTATAAGTACTGATCATAACAAATTATAAGAGCTCATAGGTTGTATTTGTCCGCTCTAAGTAAAGTGAAGCATACTGTACTAAAACCTCCTCCAGTGTTAAGAGTGAGGCTTCAAGTTGTAGTATTACTGAAGGATTTACTGAAACACTAAAACATACACAATAAAGCACATTACAGGCTTCAAATGTCAGAGTTTAAACTAGTGCTGCCATCAGTGCTTAACCCAATGTGGGAAAGGTAATGTGCACCACCGTTAGCTTGGTATTTGTCTTTACTTTATGCTCTCCAAGCTGGGACTGACTTCTTTGGCACTGACATTATAACATGTTATTAACACTACTTATAATGCATCATATAAACAATTCATAATGTATAATAAACATGGCTATAAAGTGTAATTCAGTGTAATTCTTTATTATAAATATTTATAACCATGTTTATAATGCCTTATGAATACATTATAACATGTTATAAATGTGTTTATAGATGCTTACAAATGCGACAATCGTAGAAAGTGTTACCACTATTTCTATTAAAATTACCAACAAGCAGGTTTGGATGGGGGGAATTGGGGTTTTCTCAGGACATGCAAAGCCCGTCCATGCCCCCCAGCTTGACATCAAGTTTTTGACCTGATAGTCATATATTTCAAATGTATATTCACAAAACCGCCCATTAGCTTCTATTAAATTTAATAAAAAATCTATTAAATTTCAAGTCAAGAGGTTTTCAGTTCTCTAATATACATCCTTTTCTTTAACACAAGCTTCACAGCTGATCTCACCTGTGATCAGGGGGATACTGTCCACAGTAGCTGTGGCGTCCCTGAGAGCATACAGAACTCTGTCCGCAGGCACCAGAGTCTCCGTCTGACCCACAATGCAACAGCCCACATCCTGCAGAATCTGCCTCACCTACCCACACACAAACACTGGCTAGGTCAGAATGAGTGAGATTTTATATCCAGTACTGCTCACCAGCAGCACCAGTTAAAGTCAGTAACACATTAACTAACAATAACAGTCTCTTGCGAGGTGTCTGTTTTGTACCTGCTCTACAGACTGGTGGATGTTAAACCCAGGGATGGACTCCAGCTTGTCCAGTGTCCCTCCAGTGTGTGCCAGTCCATGTCCACTTATCATGGGGACCTGAAGTATCCAGAAAGTGATTAGAAACAGTAAACTTTTCTATTCAATATAATGTGACTTTCTATAGATGCTGTAAGTAAATGGAGTAAAATAGTGCTTTGTCGTGCCACATGCACCCCCACTTTTATTAGAGGAGGAGTAAACTTATGCAGTTGCTCCCGTATATTTTATTCTAACAAATATTCACAAATCTTGATGAACTTGATGCAAAGCAAAATTAAATGCTGCCAGAAGCAATTTGCTTTTTTCATATTCTGCATCCTTGTGAGTGTGTGTGTGAAGGTATATGTCCATCCGTCTCTCTGCCCCGCGATGGACTGGTGACCTGTCCAGGGTGTGTCCTGCCTTCCACCCGATGACTGCTGGGATAGGCTCCAGCTCCCCCCGGCGACCCAGATGGAAAAGCGGCTTAGAAGATGTTTGTGCGTGTGTGTGTGTGTGTGTGTGTGTGTGTATTCTGCATCCTTTACCATTCAAATGAATCAGCTTTTTTACCTGACAAATTTGAATCATATGGAGGCTGACAAGACCCTATACACAGTACACTGTTAGAAAAAAAAGTTCTGTGCAGGCACATTTTTTGTTTTCTGTGTGCTGATTGGTTGGCGAGCAAAGCAGCTCATTGGCTGTTCATGCTCACTGACATCATGAACTCGAATTCAAAAGCTCTTAAAAATATAACAGCAGTGTTAAAATGTTTTATGCTGTTCAGTGTTCTGGAAATGAATGTAATATATTGTAAATGTATAAGCATTTTAAAACTTTATGATTTTGCTCAAATGCCTCATTGTAACCCATTCATTTTGGAATCGCTTGGGAGCGCCCTCTAGCGTTAGAGAACCCCGGAAGAGACTGCAGAGTGCTAATTCTCCTCTCTACAAGTTCTCTGCCATTACTGCCAGTTTTGTTGGGTCAGCTAACAAACACCTGCATTGTGCTGAGTAATGGAGGGAAAGGGAGGACCATCCTACCAACTTGGACTCCCAACCACAGATGACTGTGGCATCGCCGGGGACTGAAGTCGCTCAGACAGTTGCGCCCCTTCGTAAGCCAGGTATGATATTTCCTACAATACATTTATAAGAAACCACTCTACTCACTTTGCACCCACAGGCAGCCAAAGCAGGAGTTAATGGCAGGCTGATCTTGTCTCCAACTCCACCAGTAGAATGTTTGTCCACCACAAGCTCTGCCCACTCCTCAGGCCAGTGGAAAACATCCCCTGATATCATCATTTCCTTTGTTAATGCCATAGTTTCCTCGTCCACCATACCTTTCTGCCAGATGGCCATGAGCATGGCACCTATAAAATACAGCATAGAACACCTTCCCTCACAGGAAAACATGGTACGCACTTCATACTCACGATTCTACAGCACAACCACCTCAATCGTCTTCCTTCAAGACTTCTTACTCCATTTCTTTTCCATCTTGGTCTTTCTATTCTCTTTTATCACAGCCTTGTCTCCTATCATATCTCTTTGTGTCCTTCATGTGTGATTCCACCGTATCTGTCTCTTAGGTCACTCTCTTAGGACACTACAAACTCTGGAGTGCCTCACAGAGATATCATTCTGACATTTTCAGCCCAGATAAAAGCTTGAAATGGGAATTCCACCAAATGTTAAAAAATGTTCTGCGTAATTCAGAGTGGTTTAATGTGAAATGGTTTATTTACAATGGTCAGTGCTGGCTCTAACTAATAAGCGACATAAGCAGCTGCTTAGGGCCCCAGGGCCTCCAGGGGGCGCCCTAACAACTTCTGGTTTATTGGTTAATCATGTCTCAAAAACAATTTTACACATCTGGAGCCAAAAAACAGAAAAGAAAAATAGAAGCTTGACTCTAAAAGAATGTTTAGTTTTTGTTGTGATGTTATCATTATGCCATTTGTTTTGGTTTATAATTAGGCAAATAGAAGTAGTGGATCTGGGGTTTGCCTTCCAAACTTCTGTTAACTCAGGTTTAGATAGTCAGACCGTGATTAATCCTAGCTCACCTGCACATGAAAGAAATCATATAACCTAAATATGTAGACAGTAAAGCATTTATAGTGGTAAAACAACCTGTCACCACCAGGGTTAGAGCTCACTAAGCTTAAAGTTAGCTGAGTAAGCAAGAAATACTGCAATATGAGACAGAGCCGTGGATCCAGAATGCTGAGGAGGTTATCTGTAAATCCAACTGTTACTTATCAAATTCCAAACAAGCATCCAATCATCAGCAATACACAAATTAGCCAGTTTAGATGTACATAATTTAGACAGACTGTGGTAGTCAGTGCTATTAGTTAGCCTTCAATCTTACAATACGTCAGCTAGCAAGATGAGGGACCCCTGCTTAAGGCCCCCAGAAGGCTTGAATTGGCCCTGACAGTGATGGTGAACCAGGGATTGCGATGTCTACAATGCAAATATAGCCAATTTATTTACTATCCAAAACCTACACGTCTTCTGAGTTTATATATATATATATATATATATATATATATATATATATATATATATATATATATATATATATATTGTTGAAAGGTTGAAATAGTGGTAAATCTGTAAAAATAAGTTTTCTTTGTGTAGTATTTTTCCTTACAATGCCCTGACTATACCTACTATACCTCTCTGCCATTAATGGATTTAAAAAATGTTTTTTTTTCAAAAAATCTTATCTCAAAATTATTGTAAAACAGTGTCTCGGGCATCAGGCAATGTATTCATAACCATTTTGTGTAATAACTTTCTGTGAGGGAGATTTCAGAGGTAATAAACTCTTCAGACGTCTGGTTCCCATGAACACTACTGTAAATATTCTTTTCCTGGCAAGTTTTTCTAGAATGGAGCATTTCACATCAAACCACCCTGAACTACTTTGTTTATTTTATTAGGTGTCCTAAGAGTTTTGCACAGTACTGATCATGCTCTTTTACCATGCAGTTTCTGTTGCAATGAGACTAGGAAGGTGTAAAAGTAAAACACTACCCAGCATGAACTCACCTATTTGACATTCCTGTATGTTGGCCGACTTGACTCCTTGTATGAAAGCACAGATCTCTTCTGAGCTGAGCTGACCACCATCCCGTTTCTGCCTGATCATCTCCTGGAAGTTGACGGCACTCTCCATCCGAGACATGCTTACACTTACGAATCGGTCAGCTGTGCATGACACAGAGCAAGATTCAGTATTCCCAAACAGTCCAAACATTTTACATATTGACTACAGGACCAATCAGGAGCAGTAAATAAGCATGTGCTTAGGTCTCAACACCAAAGCTGTGACAGCTGCAGTATTTAAGCTGGTCAGGAACATTAGGCTAATTTAGAAGAGCTTCAGATTTATTGAAAGGCAGGAAGACTTACCTTAGATTTCTTGAGGGGAACCAGGACTTAGTGAGTAACCCAAAAGAGCTTTAGATGTGTTGAGAGGCAGCAAGAAATGTGTACTACGGTATTGTAAAATGTCAAGTTCAGGACCATAGGCTAACCCTAGTGGCTTGTCATCCAATCACTTGTCGCTCTCAGGTCCACCTGTCAGTCACACATTAACCATAACAACCACTGCTCTGCTCTCTGAGGTCACATGCATGGCTCGATCGATCACAGTTACGGGCTTCCTGTTATGACCTAACTGATGTGTAGACATTTACATGTACCATGCTTTCTGCAGTCACTGAACTTTGGACCCAAACATCCATGTAAGGCTAAAAAATTCAGACCAAATAGTAATATTTCACGATTAAAATGTAAATCTTCCAAAATACATGGTGCTTATTTTGGAATAAGGACTTCATCCATGTTGCTATTAGCTTTTCAGGGGTCACTGTTTCCTCAACGTAATGAAATCAAGTAAGGGCTGAAGCAGGACTGTGTATGATTATTGGATACTAATCCACGACAGGGTGGCGTGATGCGGCCCCGCCCTGAAGGCAATTATTTTCAAATAATCACAACCTTGCTGACTTGCCAGCGATCATAAATATGCAACATTGGTCAAGCAAGTTGGCACTATAGCAGTTATAAACAGACTTGAATGTGATATGTAGCCTAACTTTTAGTGACTAATAGTTAAAGTATCTCAGATATCATTGAGATATCTCCAAAGTGGTAAGCTTACAGGAGAGGGCAAAAACAGTATTAACTCCTTTTATGTACAGTCATCTTAAAATATGGTCTAGTCTTCATCTTCATCAAGATACAATAAAGAACAAACACAATCAGTTTAGACTAATTACACAAAAAAATAATGTTTTTTTCTTGTCCGTATTGAATACATTATTCAAACATTCACAGTGTAGGCTGGAAAAAGCATGTGAACCCCTAGGCCAGGGGTCGGCAACATACGGTTCTTTTACTGTCCTGTTGTGGCTTCACAGCAGAATTAGATTTGTAGGTAATAATAAAATAATCCTCCTTTGCAGTAAAATAAAGCTCAGCTGGTCGTTCAACACAGTTTAACATTAAACGGTCTGAAACACTGGAGTTAATGTATAACTGCTAATTCACCCTTTAACCCTGAAGGTTGGCACGCAGACTGTTGGTCACCATAGCAACGCAGATAACAATCTCACCTGGTTAGTAGCTAACAAAAAGGCAAAGAGAAAGATTTAAGATGAACATGGATAATTTGATGATGAATGGACCTTTATAATCACTCCAGCTGGTTTGCTTATATGTTGAATCTGCAGCCAGAAACTGTCAATCGCTAAAAAGTCACGAAGCTCAGCTTCTCGTTCAAACTTTCCAGTTCCAACTTAAATGGTGCAGCAGTTACATTCCGGCACCTCAGGCATCACTTAAGGTGGAACGGGAAAATTTTAACAACTAGCTAACAACTAACTAACCAGCGAATGAGAAGCGACTTCAGCCTCATAAAAATCAAATGTTGAGAGACATTTTACAAGAAACTATTCTACTTTAGAGGAAAGGGTTCCTGCTGGAGATGTGAGAAAAGCAGCTATAGCTGAGCTAAAGCTTAAAGCAGAGCAAAGTAAGTCTGTGTTTTTCGTTTATATTATACTAGTACAATAGTATACTAGTACATTTGTACATACTGAGACATATTTACAGCCAAGATGGTAAAACGGACATAAAATGTTGTGGCTCCCAAGGTGGTTTGATTTTTATGGAAAGAACAAAATGGCTCTTCTTAACATTTGGGTTGCCGACCCCTGCTCTAGGCTAATGAGTCAACAAAAGCTATTTGGAATCAGGACTTAAACCTGTTAAATGGAGATCAATGAAATGAGATTGGCGAAATGGATTAGAGCTCTTTTAACTACAAGTATTTTGAGTTCGCTAGTCACAAAAAGCATCTGCTGATGATAAATGGTGATGATTTGGTGTTGTTTCTTCCCCCTACTAGAAGTGGGTGCCCAGCCAAGATCACTCCAAAGGTGCAGTGCAGAACACACAATTAAGTGAAAAAGATCCCAAGGAACAGCTAAAGGCTCAAAGGAATCATTGGAAGTTGTTATTTCGAGTCTACCATACGAAAAACAAGCATGGTGTCCATGGCAGGACAGCAGGACACCATGGAGGAAGCTGCCGCTCTGTGTTTGGTGGACACAGCACTATATATGGGGTAAAAAAGGACAATGCAATCCAACATTAAAAAAACAAAATCCCAATGGTGAAGTATGATGGAGGGAGCATCATAATTGGGACTGATTTGCTGCCTCTGGGCCTGGACTGACTGCCTCATCAAGGGAAAAATAAATTCCCCATTTTTATCAAGGTATTATACAGGATCATGTCAGGGTGGCTGTGTGCTCGATGAAGCTCAGTATGTCACTAAGCGGGACAATGACCCTAAACATTGAAGTAAATCTTCCACAGAATGGCTTCAAATAAACAAAATCTACCTTTTGGAGTGGCCTAGTCTGAACGCAGACCATAACCCTATAGAGATGCTAGGGAATGACCTCAAGAGAGCTGCACACCAGACATCCAAAGAACATGAATGAGCTGAAGAAGAATAGTCCGATATTCCTCTTATATATTCCTCAGGTCTGATCCACAGCTTGAGGTTATCGCTGCTAAAGGAGGTTCGACTCATTATTCAATCCAAGGATTCACTTCCTTTTTTCACCAGCACTGCGAATGTTTTTGCTTATGTGTATTGTGCGTTGGTGCACACAACGAAGACATGAAAGATTATAATTGTGCATTATTTGTCACACCTACTGGCCGTTCCTTCATTCAGAGATCAGCTTCTCCAGATCAGCTTCTCCCATCAATAGCTCCATAAACACTGTGGCCATGCACATTCGATTATTTGTGTTATTTGCTCTAAATTATGGTTAGAAATACACACCACTTTAATTTAGAAAAAGGACTTTGAATTAACCTGTAACTAAAATGTACTTGCCAATACTTGTCCTAACAGTACTGAGCATACCTTACCTGTAAAAACTGATATTACCTGTATACTGATATAGCTAGTTAGCTTGATGACAGAGGTTCAGTAATCGTCAGACATTAGCAGTCCTGAAGGTTCAATAGATGCTTAACCATCTAAAATATTAGTTTAAAAAATGAGTGTAGAAGAAAAACGTCTTAGTGGATCAAATTGCAAATCAAAAGTTTTTAAAATCCATCAAACACTAAGTGAGTCAGATATAAGTTTTAAATATTGTACAATTTTTTCATTTTGAATTTCGATAACATTTTAGACATTGAACATTTAAATCAGCAGTGTTTGGTGCAGATACGTTTCAGTAATGACACAAACTTTGAATTTTACCTGAGGATATAATGTAGCTAAAATACTGCTTATTTTCAAAATGCAGCATTCACTGCAATTAATGCAGCTGAAATGCTTTTGAAGGTTAAAATACAAATATTAATATAAAGTAATTATTGCAGCACATTCAAAACTCAAAAGTTGTGTATGATTGCTGAAACTTACCTGCACGATACACAATTGTTTGTAGCGTTGGGTGTAACACAGCTGAAATGCTACTGAAATTCAAAATTGATAAAAGTTAAAGCAATATATCCAAAATCCAAAGGCTGTGCATCATTGCTGACACCTCACTGCACCATACACAGCTGTTTTTAAAGTTGTAAATAATGCAGCTGAAATATTATTGAAATTCAAAATACATAAAAATTAATAAAAAGTAGTTACAGCAATATGTCCAAACTTTAAAGGCTATGCATCATTGCTGACACCTCACTGCACCATACACAGTAGTTTTTATTGTTGTATGTAAGATGGGCAAAATACTATTGAAGTTCAAATTAAATTAAAAAATATATAACGTATTTATTGCATTATATCCAAAATCCAAAAGGTGTGTATGACTGCTGACACTTCACTGCACTGTACATAATTCTTTGTAGTGCTGTATGTAATGTGACTGAAATTTAATTGAAATTCAAAATGTATAAAAAATTATTTAAATGAGATGTTGCATTAGATCCAAAATCCAAAAATGTGTATGATTGGTGATACCTAGCTGCACCATATACAGTTATTTTTGGTGTTGTATGTAATGAGGCTAAAATATTATTGAAGTTCAAAATAAGTAAAAATGTATACAAAGCATTTATTGCATTAAATCCAAAATACAAAAGTTGTGTATGATTGCTGACATCTTGCTGAACCATATACAATGGTTTTAGTGATGTATGTAATGTGGTTGAAATGCTATTGAAATTCAAAATACATAAACATTAATATAAAGTATAAAGCTATTTCAGCTAAATTATATACAACATTAAAACAGCTGTGTATGGTGCAGTGAGGTGTCAATGATGCACATCCTTTACATTTTGGATATATTGCTGTAACTACTTTTTATTAATTTTTGTGTATTTTGAATTTCAATAATATTTCAGCTGCATTATTTACAACACAAAAAACAGCTGTGTATGGTGCACCAAGGTGTCAGCAATGATGCACAGCTTTTAGATTTTGGATATATTGCTGTAACTACTTTTTATTAATTTCTGTGTATTTTGAATTTCAATATTTTAGTTGCATTATTTACAACATTAAAAACAGCTGTGTATGGTGCAGTGAGGTGTCAGCAATGATGCACAGCCTTTGGATTTTAGATATATTGCTGTAACTACTTTTTATTAATTTTTGTGTATTTTAAATTTCAATAATATTTCAGCTGTATTACACCCAACACTACAAACAATTGTGTATGGTGCAGTGAGGTGTCAGCAATCATACACAACCTTTGAATTTTGAATGCATTGCAAAAATTACTTATTAATTATTAATAAGTAATAGCACCTTAAATGTCACCCAAACTGCAAAAGAACAGGTGTGCATCACTCTCTGTGGTCGGACTGTCATGAACATGTAAGTCTTTACTGACTACCGTAGTCCGATCAAATGTTATTAGCGCCGAACAGACGAATATCGAAAATAAAACTAACTTCACCCTGGTGTGTGAGGAGTTTTACTTCAATGTGCTAATCTATCTTTCTCTCAGCACCTTCCTCCTCGCCCACTGAGCATGCTGAAGTCATGTTTATCACCTCACTACTTACTGGTGGAGCACTGAAGTGGGTTACTGCCCTATGGTCTCAAAATCCGGCTATAAGTAACAATTATGAACAAGTGTCAGAACAGTTTTTGGTCCTCCTTAAGGCAGAAGGGAAGCGGGAGAGCAATTAACGGGACTGACACGAGGCCGTGGTACCGCCAGTGATCATGCTCTTACCTTTCACACCTTCGCTGCACAAAGTGGGTGGAATGGAGCTTCCCTTATCACCGCTTTCCGCCAAGGGCTTTCAGCTGATATCCAGACCGAACTAGCTCACCGGGATCACTGTCTTTGGAAGTCCTCGCCTGGCCGTTTTGCTGCGAAGCCGGCGTCACACAACACATGACCCACGTCCGCGAATCATTCCAAGCCCCGTTCCATTGGCACAGGAGGAACCTACGCAAATTGAAACCACCCAACTCAGTACAGCCGAACGCCCAAATATTTCTATCTGCAGCCCGGAGAACCAGTGGGCGTAACGAATGGGCGGAGACACGGTGAATCATTTCTCGCATCGGTCAATCATATAACAGAGATGGACTGTCAACCAAAACTATTGGCCAATCACAGGTGTGAATGACCTGTCTCTCATTTTATGAATCAAGTAATTTTATGCACGCAAGAATGAAGGAACGTGCGAAAAGGCGTTACATGCTGTTCAGGCACGTGGAAGTGGGAAGACAGTTTGAAGTTGCCTTAAATGTCACCTAATTTCTTATTTCAGATCAATACATTATTATAACTATTGTTTAAGCAGGACGGAGTTCATGCAAACACTGACTGACCATCACACATAAAAGCATTAGTGAGCTGAGAGAACATGTTCCTCCTGACTTTGTGGGTAAATACATGAACACAATATAGAAATATGTGCGCACGTGCAGTTCTGACTGGCGTGTGTCTTTTATACAAACACTGTTTCCACCTAAACTTTGCTTGTTCTTAAAAAAGTTATTTCATAGCCACTTGGCTCCTAATGGGAACTGTTTGCTTTCAGTGTTTCGTGCTTATGATCATTTTAGGTCTCTGGTCTGCAGAATTTCCCCTTCTCACAACATCTAGATTGCTCAGCAACGTTCGGCTGCTTCTGCTTTGTGATTGCATCACTTAATCCATTTCCCGTCCATAACAGGGATAGAGAGACATCTAATTCCTCCCTGCTGAAAAAAGTCATAGAACCCATTAAAACTGTCTGTCGGTTCCTGGTGGTTTTCAGCGGTCTCTGATGGTGTTCTGGGTTGATATCACAGTGTAAGGGGTTGAAATCATTTAATTAGGTGTTCTGGGACTGATTCCATTTACAGTTGTCCGTTTCCTAATGGTCTCTAATGGCAACCATCAAGCCAATTCCCGTAGTAAACCATCAGGTTTTATTCCTAACGGTTCTAATCGTCTTTAGCACGGCTGTGATGAGTTTCAGCAGTACTGTGTTTGTTTTTCTGCGAATGAACCCGACATTATGTTTTATCGTCGTGGTTTTACTTTCACTGGAGCTCTTGTTGCCCAACAGTTCGTGTTTCACTGTTTTTCCGAGAAGGGGAGTGCTGCAGACCGGAGCCCTAAAGGGGAAGAAACTGGGGGCGGGAGTCTGTCAATAATTTTTTGCATCAACCAATTAAATAACTACTCTTGGTCGTCAGTCACATTTTGCATTGGCCAACCGCAGATTAGAACCAGCTGTCCGTCATTTCTTGCATTAGCCAATCTAAGGGTCTGTCTGGTATGGGAGGCAAATCCAGCCAAAAAAGAAATTAAAATTAAAACCATAAAATGAAAATGCAAACCTCTTTTTGCCATTTCTTTTTCCAAACATCTGCGCAAATATCCTGCCAAAATTGAAAATTGCAATTTCATTTTTCACATGAGCACGAGCCATTTGTGACAAAAATAAAAATAAATGCAAAACAGCTATTTTTCATTTCATTTTAGTAGTAATTCTGGGTTTTCATGGCCAAATCTAAAATGAAAAAGCTAATAGAGAAAAGAAAATCCAAGCTTCACTTTGGCTTTGGCTTTTCTCCATGAAATGCAGAATACGAGTCAAAACCAAAATGCAGTGTTTATGTTCTTATTTCTTTTTCACAGCAATCGGCTGCAGATCTGACAAAATGAAAATGAAAATGCAAAACTGATAAATCAACAGCAAAGTGACAGTTTGTGATTCAGCTTTCAGGCAAATGCAAACGAACATCAGCGCCACCTGCTGGACATTTACTTTACATTTTCCACTTTTCGCTTTCAAACTGACCAACATGCAAATATATGTTAATTAGCACTAGGCGGGGCTAAACTGGAAATGTTATACTGGCATTTATATCGAGATACATAATAGTTTTCTAAGTTATACGAACCAGTATGTGCTCGACCAGGCCTGCGTTTGGTCTGATACCTTTTCTCTGAGGCCGTTTTTTTCTGACGGTATTTGTGCTGACGTTCAGTTTCACCAGATCTGAGTCATCACGATGGTTTTTCTCGAGACTCAAAGTCGTTCAGCTTGAGGAATGATGCCGTTCTGACTCAGAGGTCTGAGGATGTCCTAATATGTACCTCGTAGCCCCACCCAATGCTAATTAACATATATTTGCATGTTGGTCAGTTTGAAAACGAAATCGAAAAGTGGAAAATGTAAAGTAAATGTCCAGCAGGTGGCGCTGATGTTCGTTTGCATTTGCCTTTTCATTCTGACACCTAAAGCGCGTCCGCGCCGAAAACTGAATCACAAACTGTCATTTTGCTGTTGATTTATCAGTTTTGCATTTTCATTTTCATTTTGTCAGATCTGCAGCCGATTGCTGTGAAAAAGAAATAAGAACATAAACACTGCATTTTGGTTTTGACTCGTATTCTGCATTTCATGGAGAAAAGCCGAAGCCAAAGTGAAGCTTGGATTTTCTTTTCTCTATTAGCTTTTTCATTTTAGATTTGGCCATGAATACCAGAATTACTACTAAAATGAAATGAAAAATAGCTGTTTTGCATTTATTTTTATTTTTGTCACAAATGGCTCGTGCTCATGTGAAAAATGAAATTGCAAATGTAGGTATTTCATTTCATTTTCAATTTTGGCAGGATATTTGCGCAGATGTTTGGAAAAAGAAATGGCAAAAAGAGGTTTGCATTTTCATTTTATGGTTTTAATTTTAATTTCTTCTTTGGCTGGATTTGCCTCCCATATACATGTCTGCAGACCTGCACTCTCAGCCTGACCTGAACCGCCAGCCGTCAGCGCCCTCTGACACGACAGTGTTTTTGTCGGTTTTATGAGGAAAAACCAACTATTTGTATCTGCAGCCTGGAGAACCAGTGGGCGTAACGAATGGGCGGAGACACTGTCAATCAAAACTTGCATTGGCCAATCACAAGTGTGAATGACCTGTCTCTCATTTTATGCATCAGCCAATGGTTTGAAGGTACTTCTGCTTGTCCGAACAACACCGTTTTTCATACACAATCTCAGGGCAGGCCCCGAAGCGTGAATCCGCTGTCGTTCTGACCCGCACTCATCCGTTTGTCGTTTTATTCCATCTTTCCTATCTCCCATAGACTTACATTGAGCGGACTGTTGGCAGCATGCCAGACATGATGTCACAATGGGCCGTTAACTCACACATCCATCCAAACTCACGCACGGAGCCCAACGTCTCACCCGCTCCCAGCTTAATGCTCAGCAGTGGCAGCACACAATGATTTTTTTTAAGGCGGAACTGCTTTTAAGGTGGAATTGCACTTAGCTAGCACAAGAACTAATCCATGGCCATACTGACCTGCACTCCTCTTTGTGTCGTTTTTTCATCCCTCGTTCCTCCCGTAGAGTCCCATTAATTTTCGGCACCACTCAAACTCTTACTTCTTTGCCTCACAGTCACCAAAATGCACGTACTCACTCAGGGCAGGTCCCCAAGCTCTAATTCACAACCATAATGACCCGCACTCCTCTATTTGTCATTTTTTCATCCCTTGTTCCTCCCATATAGTCCCATTAATTTTCGCCACCACTCAAACTCTATCACTTCTTTGCCCGACAGCCACCAAAATGCATGTACTCATTCAGGGCAGGTCCCCAAGCTCTAATCCAAACTCTAATCCACAGCCACACTGACCTGCACTCATCTATTTGTCGTTTTTACATCCCTCGTTCCTCCCATAAATTTTGCCACCACTCAAACTCTATTACTTCTTTGCCCGAGAGTCACCAAAATGCATATACTCACTCAGGGCAGGTCCCCAAGGTCTAATCCGCCACCATACTGACCCGCACTCCTCTTTGTGTCATTTTTTCATCCCTCGTTCCTCTCACTGAGTCTCATCCATTTTCGCCACCACTCAAACTGTATTACTTCTTTGCCCGACAGCCACCAAAATGCATGTACTCACTCGGGGAAGATCACCAAGTTCTAATCCACAGCCATACTGACTATTTGTCATTTTTTCATCCTTCGTTCCTCCCGTAGAGTCCCATTCATTTTACCACCACTCAAACTCTATTACTTCTTTCTCCAAAACCCACCAAAATGCATGTACTCACTCAGGGCATCGCTCCAAGCACTTATCCACAGCCATACTGACCTGCACTCCTCTGTTTCTGATTTTTTTCATCCCTCGTTCCTCCCTTAGAATTCCATTTATTTTTGGCCAAACCATAGCCCTGTTTTTTCCATTGTGCAACAGACACTAAAATTCATGGGCACATTCTCAAGCTCTAATCCACAGCCACACTGACCCACACTCATCTATTTGTCGTTTTTTCATCCCTCGTTCGTCCCATAGAGTCCCATTTATTTTCTTTCACAACAAAGTCCTAATCTGTCTTTTTCTCAACAGCCACCAACGTACATGTACTCTTTCAGACCAGGTCTCCATCTCTAATCCACAGCCATACTGACCAACACTCCTCTATGAGTACTATTTTCATCCCTCATTCCTCCTATAGAATTCCATAGTAACCGCGGCGCAACCATTCCGCGTTTCCTTTAGGAAATGCGCTTTTCTAGTTATAACTTTTGTTTAAGCAGGACGGAGTTCATGCAAACACTGACTGACCATCACACATAAAAGCATTAGTGAGCTGAGAGAACATGTTCCTCCTGACTTTGTGGGTAAATACATGAACACAATATAGAAATATGTGCGCACGTGCAGTTCTGACTGGCGTGTGTCATTTATACAAACACTGTTTCCACCTAAACTTTGCTTGTTCTCAAAAAGTTATTTCATAGCCACTTGGTTCCTAATGGGAACTGTTTGCTTTCAGTGTTTCGTGCTTATGATCATTTTAGGTCTCTGGTCTGCAGAATGTCCCCTTCTCACAACATCCGGATTGCTCAGCAACGTTTGGCTGCTTCTGCTTTGTGACTGCATCACTGAATCCATTTCCCGTCCATAACAGGGATAGAGAGACATCTAATTCCTCCCTGCTGAAAAGTCATAGAACCCATTAAAACTGTCTGTCGGTTCCTGGTGGTTTTCAGCGGTCTCTGATGGTGTTCTGGGTTGATATCACAGTGTAAGGGGTTGAAATCATTTAATTAGGTGTTCTGGGACTGATTCCATATACAGTTGTTCGTTTCCTAATGGTCTCTAATGGCAACCATCAAGCCAATTCCCGTAGTAAACCATCAGGTTTTATTCCTAACGGTTCTAATCGTCTTTAGCACGGCTGTGATGAGTTTGAGCAGTACTGTGTTTGTTTTTCTGCGAATGAACCCGACATTATGTTTTATCGTCGTGGTTTTACTTTCACTGGAGCTCTTGTTGCCCAACAGTTCGTGTTTCACTGTTTTTCCGAGAAGGGGAGTGCTGCAGACCGGAGCCCTAAAGGGGAAGAAACTAGGGGCGGGAGTCATTTTTTGCATCAACCAATTAAATAACTACTCTTGGTCGTCAGTCACATTTTGCATTGGCCAACCGCAGATTAGAACCAGCTGTTCATTCGCAGAAAAACAAACACAGTACTGCTCAAACTCATCACAGCCGTGCTGAAGACGATTAGAATCGTTAGGAATAAAACCTGATGGTTTACTATGGGAACTGGCCTGATGGTTGCACGTGCGCACATACTTCTATATTGTGTTCATGTATTTACCCACAAAGTCAGGAGGAACATGTTCTCTCAGCTCACTAATGCTTTTATGTGTGATGGTCAGTCAGTGTTTGCATGAACTCCGTCCTGCTTAAACAATAGTTATAATAATGTATTGATCTGAAATAAGAAATTAGGTGACATTTAAGGCAACTTCAAACTGTCTTCCCACTTCTGCGTGCCTGAACAGCATGTAACGCCTTTTCGCACTTTCCTTCAAACCATTGGCTGATGCATAAAATGAGAGACAGGTAATTCACACTTGTGATTGGCCAATGCAAGTTTTCATTGGCAGTCCATATCTGTTATATGATTGGCCGATGCAAGAAGTGATTGACAGTGTCTCCGCCCATTCGTTACGCCCACTGGTTCTCCGGGCTGCAGATACAAATAGTTGATTTTTCCTCATGAAACCGACAAAAACACTGTTGTGTCAGAGCGGCGCTGACGGCTGGCGGTGCAGGTCAGGCTGAGAGTGCAGGTCTGCAGACAGACCCTTAGGTTTTACTAATGCAAGAAATGACGGACAGCTGGTTCTAATCTGCGGTTGGCCAATGCAAAATGTGACTGACGGCCAAGAGTAGTTATTTAATTGGTTAATGCAAAAAATGATTGACAGACTCCCGCCCCCAGTTCTCGCCCCTTTAGGGCTCGAGTCTAACGCCGACGCCGCCTGAATGAAGGGCTGTGTATTTACTGTGGGAAGGAGGGTCGTGTCAGAATCAGCTGTCCCATTCGTCCTCGTAAACCGCCAGGCTACGTGACCCAGCGCACGAGTTCCGACTCCTGTGCTGACACGGTGAGTGTGCCTGATCCTCCTGTCTCCTTAAACATGTTCACTGTTCCTGCAACTTTGCAATACCTTAAGCCTTTTTCGTTTCAGCCCTTGTGGATTCAGGAGCAGCGGGGAACTTCACTGACCAAGCCATAGTTCAGAAAATGGATCTCCCCATCCACAAACTAGACACTCCGCGAAAGATCCATGCCTTCAATGAGCAACCCATTGGAGAGGGTGTAGTCACACATCACAGAGCCTCTTAAAGTGACATTTGGGTCCATCCACAGTGAGCTCCTATCATTTTATGTGCTCTGTTTATCTTCACACCCAATTATTTTGGGTTTGCCATGGCTCACAAAGCACAACCCTAACGTTTCATGGAAGGAAAAGGACATCACAAGCTGGGCCAAAGACTGTTTTGCGTGACGCCTTCCTAAGAGTAGCTTCCACCACCACTGAAAGCCCTTCCAGCCCAGTTTTTTCTGGGCCATTATGAATCCACAGTTTACATCACAGGTATGGAAGGCATTCATGGATAAATTGGGGGTTTCGGTCAGTCTTATCTCAGGTCACAGATAACCAGCTAATGGTCAAGTTGAACGCCTTAATCAAGAAATTGGTCGTCTTCTTAGGGCTGGCCGATAAAACGATAACGATAATTATCGCGATATAACTTTTTCTCGATAGAGCGTTACGACATGTTCGATAAATGTTCGATATAATACACTATTCTCACACTTCCACGTTCAGCGAAAGCCTTGGTGGCGTTTTCTACTGCAAGGAAAGCGACACTACTGTCGCCAGGAGAGGGCGCACTTCCAAGTTTTTCTACATGATTAGAGAGGGAGGGAGCCACGAGTAAGATGAGTCTTTAGCAACGGCTGAAACGCGGAGTTATACATTCCCTGTTTGAGTGGAGCGACCGGTGATCTGCTCTCCTGTGACCGAGTGTGAGTCACGAGGTCAGTGGTGTAACTATACTGTCCTACAGTGAACTCACCTCTTTCTGTACATCCTAACCAGCTTTAGCAGCGTTAAATCACAATCCTCACAACTACAGCGCTGTTACAGCGCTCGGACAGTCATAATTTAGTATTAGTGCATTCGCAAGCACTAGTGAAAGAGTGAAGTGAAAGAAAGAAGTGGGTTCATGTAAATTACAGCCCTGATTTAAACGAAAGTAAACTAAGGAAGCTGTGAGGCATTGGAGAGTGGGAGAGCGCTATCTTTCCAGGCTAGCTGTTTTTAGCAGCTGGCTAACTTGAAGCAGCGCTCTGTCACTCCAAAACACAGAGAATTGATGATACTGTAGATCAAACACGACACAAAAGCACTGCTTTCAGTTTAAACGCACCTAAAAAGAGGACTCTGTTTGTCTGGTGTTGATATATTGAGGTTCACCCCTTAAACTACTACGATAGTATAGAGAAATCCAGTCGTCTAGCTGGTGTCTGAATACTGTGATACTGTCATTTGTAACGGGGTAGCCGAGCACTCGTCACCAGCTAAAATAATCTGTTTTCTTTCATAAATTATGACTATTACAAAATAGCCATGCTTTTCCAGCTGGTAAAAACAGTTCACCAGGCACTTTCTCCCACTCTCCCATGACAGATTTGTGAAATGTTCCACTGTTTGGTGAGTGTTTGTCGTGTTCCGACCATAAGGCATAGTTTAAAACAGCAATTAACCACCCAGGAGCAAAGATCAGCCTTCAAACTTGAAAGAAATAATGATTTGACATTTATCACGGTATGTATCGATATCGAACGATATGAATTTTGTTTATCGTGATAACATTTTTGGCCATATCGCCCAGCTCTACGTCTTCTATGTCATTACTGTCATGACCAACAAAGGGAGTGGTCACGTTTCCTTCCGTGGGCAGAATATGCACAAAATTCACTCCACAGCACATCCACTGGCTAAACACCTTTTCAGTGTTTTTTCTAGGATTTCAACCTCGTTATTCCCCTGGAATTCTGAAAGGACTGAGGCTCTGGCTGTCAAAGAATGGTTTGGACATAGTGAGAGGACTTGGTAACAGACCCATACTTGCCTTGGTTTGGCGGTGCGCCGTCAGAAGGAACAGGCGGATCGGCGTAGAGGTGATACCCTTTCTTTTAATCCTGGTGACAGAGTATGGCTGTCTACTAGAGACCTCAAACTCAGACTCCCATGCAAGAAATTAAGCCCTCGGTATGTCGGGTGTAACGTAGGAGGCATTGGGGCAGGATGCAAGTGTGAGTTGCTTTTATTTAAAGGAGATTCAAAGTCCAAAAACACAGAGCCAGAGGTGAGTGGAACAGATAAATCCATGAACAAAGTAAACCACAACTACACAAGAGACCACAACAGGGTATATAGACACAATGCAAGACCAAGGGACTGAGCAAACACAGGGGTATAAATACCAACAGAAAACGAGATACACCTGAGACCAAAAAGAGGTTGGGGCAGGGAGACAAAGAACAGGACAGGACAGGGGAGGAGCCAACATGACAACAAAAGCACATGTCAAAAGAAAACAAAACCACATGGCAGATAAACAAAAACATAGCACTGGGAAGCGAAGAAAAAGGCAAAAACAGAGAAAGACCAGGACAAAGAGTGAACGGATGTTACAGAAGCCCCCCCTCTAACGCGCAGCTCCCAAGGCGCGAAAAGGAACACACCAAGGGAGCTGGCTCAGAGGGGGAGGCTAAAAACAAGAGCTGGACAAGAGACTGACCTAAGAAACTAGACAGGAATGCACAGGAAACTAATCAAAAGACTGGACATGAGACTAGACAAAGTGCTGGATGGGAGACTGGACTGTGGACTGAACATGGGACTGGGCAGGAGACGGGACAAAGGACGGGACAAGACATGGATTATGAGGCTGGACAGGAGACAAAACATGAGGCGGGACTACGGGCTGGACAGAAGAGGAAACATGAGACAAGACTGGAGACGCAACTTTAGATGAAAGTGGAACGAGAACAGGAGACTGGACTGGAGATGAGACAGGAGGGAAAACTGAAGATTGCACTGGAGAACAGAGAGGAAACTGGACCTGAGACAGGACAACAGATGAGACAGGAGACTGAGCTGGAGACTGGACAGAAGATGGGATAAAGGACTGGACAGGGGGACAGACAGGTGACTGGACAAAAGACTGGGTAGGAGGCTGGACAAATGGCAGAACAGGAGAGGAATTTAACATAGACATGGGTACAAGAACAGACAGGGTCACTGGTACAGGGACAGACACATGAACAGGGATGGGCACCAAAAGACCAGACACAAAAACAGGAACACTGATGGAGACTGGTACAGGGATATACAAGGTGATAGGGACAGAAACAAAACTATGGATTGGAGATTGGGCAAACACAGAAGGAAACACAGAATTGGGGTCAGACTGAGTAGAGAGCTAGAAGTGTGGTCTGGCAGGGAACTGAAAAGGTGGCTGAGCAGGGACTGGAACAGGTCGTGGAGGAGACCATGGAACGTAACGTGAAGCTGAAGCGGGAGCAGGGCACTGAGAGGCCGGCGCTGGAGCGGGGCGCTGAGGGGCCGGCACAGGAACAGGAGAGGCCCTGGGAGCAGGAACCAGTGAGACCCTAGGAGCAGGAACAGGAGAGGCCCTTGGAGCAGGAACAGGAGACATAGGAACTATAGGCAGGTCTGGAGACTCGGAGGCCGGCTGGTCAGGGAAATCGGAAGCCGGCTGGCAAGGAGACACTGAGTTGAGAGCATACATAGGCTGAGCCTCGCTGACATCTTGGGGTGCAGGCAGGCCTGCTGTGACGTTCTGGGGTGCGGGCTGGACCGCACCGACGTCCTCGGCGGCAGGCAGGCCTGCTGCAACGTCCTCGGCGGCAGGCGGGCCTGCTGAGACATCCTGGGGTGCAGGCTGGGCCACAACACCGTCCCTGGAGGCAGGCGGGCCTACTGAGGCGCCCGCGGAGGCAGGCGGGCCTGCTGAGACGTCCAGGGGTGCAGGCTGGGCCACACCACCGTCCCCGGAGGCAGGCAGACCTGCTGCGGCGCCCTCGGAGGCAGATGGGCCTGCTTCAACGTCCTCGGGGGCAGGCGGGCCTGCTGAGGTGCCCTCGCCGGAAGGACAGCCCCTTGGCTTAGCAGAGGCCTCAAGAAGCAGCGTCTTGCAGGGTAACTAAGAAAATCTTGCTTGCAGCAACTTTAAAAAATCCCTGCACAGTCCTTGCTTCTTTAGCCCTTTTCTCGAGCACAATATCAGCCCACTCTAAGACCTTGCCTCTGAGAAAAGTCCGTAAGAACAAAACTTTACAATGTCTGGTGGGGGGGGACATTGTAAATATTGAAGGTAGAATCTGCACTGCATGATAAATCCGTCGCAAGTGTCATCTTCACCATCATACTCACTAGGGGCAGCCATCAACGAAGGAAGGAGAAGAGATTCCCAAGACTGGAGAGCAGAAAGTAATTCCTCCAGATATTTAAGTTCTCCCTTTTGGGGGAGAACAAGACTCGCTGCATCCTTGTTAGGTCTTGCATTCTATAATGTAGGAGGCATTGGGGCAGGATGCAAGTGCGAGTTGCTTTTATTTAAAGGAGATTCAAAGTCCAAAAACACAGAGCCAGAGGTGAGTGGAACAGATAAATCCATGAACAAAGTAAACCACAACTACACAAGAGACCACAACAGGGTATATAGACACAATGCAAGACCAAGGGACTGAGCAAACACAGGGGTATAAATACCAACAGAAAACGAGAAACACCTGAGACCAATAAGAGGGCGCGGCAGGGAGACAAAGATCAGGTGAAGACAGGGCAGGACAGGGGAGGAGCCAACATGACAACAAAAGCACATGTCAAAAGAAAACAAAAGCACATGGCAGATAAACAAAAACATAGCACTGGGAAACCAAGAAAAAGGCAAAAACAGAGAAAGACCAGGACAAAGAGTGAACGGATGTTACATCGGGCCCTTCAAGGTGTTAAGACGGATCAATCAGGTAACATATAGACTGGAGTTACCCCATCAGTATAAAATCTCACCCGGTTTTCATGTCTCACTCAGGCTGGTGATCCCTAGTCCTCTGGATGATGCCTCCCCTCAGGTGACTCCTCCTCCATTAGACATTGATGGCGTCCAGGCCTACAGGGTGAATATCATTCTGGATTCTTGACGCAGGAGGGGGCTCATCCAGTATCTGGTGGACTGGGAGGGGTACGGCCCTGAAAAGCGTTGCTGGGTGCCAGCAGCTGACATTTTGGATCCGTCGCTGCTGATTTTCACCGAGGCAGACCTGACCGTCCTGGTCCCAGACCTCAGGGTCGTCCCCCCTGGCCGAGCCCTTAGCGCTCCAGGAGTTGTGTGTCAGGAGGGGGGTTTTGTCACACCTACTGGCTGTTCCTTCATTCAGAGATCAGCTTCTCCAGAATATTGAGAGCTGACTCCTCCCACACTCACACACCTGCTTACAATCTGCTCATCAGCCACCCTTTATAACCATGACTCTCACGCTGCCTCCTTGCGAGGTACTGCCACTCTCAGTGACTTTGCTTTTTTAAAAGACAGCTGGTCTTTACAAATTATGTAAAAAAAAAAAAAGACTACAAAAATGGAGACAAGCTTTTGCCCCGACAGCAATGACAGGTAGTAGAAGGTGAAAAATTTTAATTTGTTGATTTTTAAACTATATGGTTTTGTAAGGGTTCAGCCGGCCCCGCCTGCTGCCAGCAGAGGGCGACGGCAGCAGGGTGTCCGGCCTGCGCCGCCTGCTGCCAGCAGAGGGCGACCTTTCATAACCCCATCGGGGGTAGGGAGGCGGCACCCCGCCTCCTGGCCCTCTCCCAAGGAACCTGTTCGGTGGCGGATTATGCCATCGAGTTTCGTACCCTGGCCGCTGAAAGTGGCTGGAATGAGGAGGCGCTAACTGCCGTATTCCATCAGGGACTTAACGGGAAGCTCAAGGATGAACTAGCCACCCGGGAGCTGCCCTCCACGTTAGAGGGTCTCTATGACGTATGCATCCGTCTGGATACCCGCATGCGTCAAAGAGACTTGGACCGGAGAGGTGGTTCCCGCGCTCCTGTCTCCCGTCCCCCCTGGCGCCCCTCTCCAGCCAGGTCACCACCTAGCAGGGACCTGCCTGAGCCCATGCATCTCGGTAGTGCTGGGCTGCCTGATCGCGGTTCTGGGCCTCAATCATTTGAGACCAGACGCCCTGGCAATACTAGCAAGCCATGGGGAAACGCACGGGCCCGCTCCGGTCAGGGGGACCGGTGAGGGGCCAGTCATCCTTTTCCCCCACTTCGGGGCTCTTCTTGGAAGTAAAACTTTCATGGGGGCCCAGTCAACACACA